>NC_090923.1:118467717-118813828 GCF_040938575.1 Ambystoma mexicanum
CCACCTCAAGCATCGCTCCCATGTTGCCTGTATGTTGGGAACCAGAATGTGAAACACGTGCAGTGCTAGTGAAGATACCAATACCAAGGAGAATCCTTGAAGCAAGGTTCCCATTGCAAAAAACCATAACTGCATGCACGACGGTATGATGGTCATTTGAATGAAATACCAGAAGAAGTGTGAAAAAATGATCCAAAAGAGCAGATTGGTGACATCACACGAAGCAAGACGGACGCACCCAGAAGAGATGCAGAGGCAAGAGAACATAAACATTCTATAGGTGTTAAGAAGGCATTAAAGATAAGAAACATTTTGGGATCAAAATGAAGATGTTTATGTTACAGAAAAGATGAAGATATCAAGTCATTTTACACGTGTATTGATGCAAAGAAACGCAAGTAGACAAAGTATTCTTGAGCCTAGCTATGTAGTGAATAGATTGCGGCATTTGCCAACGTATATATAGGAATGAACGAACTATGGATGATTCCACTACGCATTTTAGCAGAGCTGGACTAGAAAAAGCAAGACTTTTCCAGTGTGTTGCAGTTAAAAAGCAATTGAATTACAGGAGTGAATCGAAGATGGGTGAGGCTGGACCAGCCCCAAGAAGCTGAGGCCGCTTTTGGCTGGAATGATAAGACATAAACTACAACCGTGTGAAAGAACAAACTCCTGTTCAGAAGACGTGCACAAAAACAAAGAATACATCAGAGGTTCATTAAATAATAGTATTTTAAAATGCACCAGAACTCAAAATCATGGTCTTCAGTCACGTAGAGGGGTGGAAATTGACAATCATGATGAACCTCACCTACGCAAGGAGACAGAGCATGCCTCTACTCCTTCGTATTCTCCAGAGCAAGGAACATTACCAAGGCCGAGTTCAAAGCCTTAATTGACGGGCAGACCACAGAGGTGATGATAGATGATATGCTAATTGGTGGGAAGCTATGGTCAAGACCAATCCACCAGCACCTGGAGACCAGCCTGCGTGCTTCTCGCGTATGTGGAAAAGTACTGATGGATGTAACGGTGTCAACCAATTATATAGGGCCACATAGAAACTGGCCAATTTGAACTATAGATCCTGTTATAGCAGCAACATTTTAGACCAGTATATCATTCACCCACAACACTCCAAAGACACAAATGGTGATGCATTAGAAACATATCAAATGCATCAAGCCAAAGGATCCCAAATGAGCATATGGAAAAAAAGTATAGAAGCACGTTATTTTCCTCTACTCTTTCCTCCAGAAAAAGGAGGAAGATATGAGGAAAGGTCCACGCAAAATAGTGCATCAGAATATCGCTCTTTATGAATATATTCTGAAGCACCCATATTAAGACAAAATGTCGAATACATTTTCCACCTCCTCTTCGAATGTGAACTAGCAACTCTATGTTATGAAGTTGCGCACACATTAAAAACAAGCTCTAACTTTTTAAACATATCCGCTACCCAATAAAAGACAAAGATGAAGTTTTGAAGTGAAGTATCACAAATCTCTTGGCAAACATGCATGGTACAAAAGAATACTGGTTCTGATGTCACGCTCATGTACGTTGTATGCTAAGGAGCCCAAGCCTACCCACATAGTTAGTTGTGCAGAGTATGCATGGGATGACTTGCATGACTTCTTACGCACTACAAACCAAAATAAAGACAGAATAGACATAAAAACACTCTGTTCTCCTGACCCTGTAAATGTATTAAGGTACTTTCACCATTGCTTCATTGCCATGCTGCATTTTATCTGCAATAAAACTACCCCGCCACTCGGAAAAGTGCAACACTTTGAAGAAAAGAATATCAATCCAGAGGAGCACCACACATGCACATGCTTTTGTGGATAAAAGATGCTACAAAATGTGGCCATGATAGTGGCGCCACTGTTTTAAAGTTTATTAAAAAATACATTACATGCAACATCCCTTCAGAAACCACAGATAGTAGCCTACATACACAAGTGTTACAGTCCCATAAACATAAATGTGGCAAATACTGCCAATGTAGATATAAAAAAAGGAACTACCATACCAAATGTCTCTTTGGCTTTCCTAGACCAGTTTGCAAAAAAGGACAAGTAAATAGCTTGATGTCTTCTCTTAGACACAGTGTAAAAAGCAAATCCCCTAAAAATACATAAAACATTAAATAGTACGAAGCATTCAAGTACATCAATTATTACAATCCAATCATTGCCATCTTGCGGATTGTAAACATAGGCATACAATGTATTGCAGAAAATTCCACTTCAGTTGCAAGATATGTCATAGCCTATCCCACCAAAGCTGAGAAAACAGTGCTAAAGGACCTCTGGGATGACTTATCATCTGACAAAACACTATCACTGAAATTGTACAGTTTCAGTATAAAATGCTCTCCCATTGAGAATGTGGGTGCAATGAAGCCTTATATGGCAAATCTGAGCACATTGTCTAGCTGAACCTTGGACCAGCCTCATCCCGAAAAAGAGTACTATAATCATACCAAGATATAGAAGACATAGCCACAAATGATCCCAACCGCCAGGATATTTTTAAAAACAATTTAATTGACAAATACATTCAAACAGAAGTACTGCTTTCAAAAACATGTGTCTGTATGACATTACCCAAAACTACACCTACAAAAACAATGCCACACCAAATGAGACAACTGGCAAATATTGTCTCAACTTGTGAAGGAAGCCTAGTTAAACTCACCAAACCTAGTCTAATTAATAATATAAAGTTATCATTTAAATCTCCACAGCATAGAGAACTGTATTACATAGCCCTACTCCAACTTTTTAAACCTTGGAAAAAAGAAACATAATTACTAGGTGACTATGACTCATTTGAAGCTGCATTCAAAGCAAATGAAAGCAGTATAACAAATGACAATTTCAAACAATACAAAAAAAGTTGGACAATGAATGCCAACAAGAGGAAGAAATTGAAGCTAAACTAGACAGAGACACTCGTGAGGGCAGTCAACCTTGCCTTACAGGAAACCAAGACCCACTTGGACAAACCCTCATTCTAAATGAAGCAGAAATAACCATGACCGAGGTAGAAAATACCACGTATCAATATAAACAATCTGAGGAAGACTTGTCAGTTCTGGAATCACAGCTAAAAGATGAACAGCTCACCATTTATCTAGAAGTCACTCATGAAATTGAACATGGTTTTAAACATGAAACTAAAACCTGTATCTGTAAAAATTATAAACCTCTGCTCCTGTATGAAAGTGGTGAAGCTGGTTCTGGCAAAACATTCTTAATTAAAATAATCAGCACATTTCTATAAAACTTAACAAACAACAACCTTTTGGCTGTAGTAACAGCCCTCACAGGTTTAGCTGTCTACAACATAGGTGGGGTAACTTTACACTGACTAGTACTCCTCCCCATAGAACACCAAAACAGTTAGAATACTATAAATTGTCAGCAGAAGCTTCTAATGAAGTACGCAGAATTCTAAAACAAATGTAAGTTCTCCTGATAGATGAAGTAAGCACGGTTTCCAATCTCATGTTGGCTTTAATTCATCTTAGAATGCAAGAAGTCAGTCCTAAAAACCAACTATGAAGAACTGTTTGGAGGAAAACATGTTATTGTTCAGAGACCTCCTACAGTTAACACCAGTGAAAGGGCAACCTATTCTCAAAAACATTAGGACACAAAGAATGCCACAATACCCTACACAGCTTTGGAAATGGAAATCTCGGGCAACATTTTCACTACAGAGAACTAACTCAAAACATGCGCCAGTCTGTAGACCTCACATATGCTAACATTTTAAAAAGCATTATAACTGGGTTGCTTACTAAAGATGCAAAATCCATCTTAAATAGTAGACTAATCGATCAGCTATATGGACGAAAAATATCTGCTCCTGATGTCATGGAACAATGAACTCAACAAAATCTAAAATGTGTGTCCTTAATGCCAACCCTTGCAAGCTGTAGTCAATTCAATGAGACAATGTTGAAAAAAGAAATGCAACCCATGCTGCATATCACCTCCACAGACAAAATAGAAGTGCACGGCATGACACTTCCTATGTGTCAACAAATAACAGCATGACTAAATAGCTTAGAAAAATGTATCTCCAACACAGCCGTATTGGGGAAAATATTGACTTTGTGTCTAAACTGCAGAGTAATTCTAAAATGTAACATAGAACAAGGTTCTGTCAGTGGAGCAATTGGTACAGTTGTTGGCTTCCAAACATATGCACATGACAACAACATTCAATTTGTCAACTTCCGCTTGATCAAACTTGAGGAAGTTAAAATAATTGGCCGAACAATAGGATGTTTCATTCTTTTCAAATACATGTACATACGCAGAGAGCAACTTTCTCTATCTCTTGCATATGCTGTCACTATTCACAAATCACAAGATCTAACCCTAGATCAAGCATTGATTGACATTGGCAGCACAATCTTTAAAGAAGGTATGAGTTACGTAGCACTTTCACGTCTATGTACACTCAAAGGTGTAATACTAGTTAACTTTGATGCAAACAAATCAATGCTGACATTCCTTGGATCGTGGAATACAATAGGCTATGGCCACTATACACCCCCATCAAAAAAGAAACCTTTTAAAAGACAAATAATTTAATCAGAGGCTGTAGCAGATTTACCAAAAATACCACTAAAAAACAATGACCAACTCATGCATCAAACAATGCAACCACAAAACTGTCTAGTACAAAATCAACTGCACATCCATCACAAAAGAAACACACAAATCTCTCTTCTCCAGAAACATCTGCAGGCCCATCAATTGATACACAAACAACTCTCTGGTCCATTTAAATTCAGAAACACATCTGGAGTAAATTGTTATGCTAATGTGGCAATGAATCTTCTTTTTCAATTGCCACCAATTGTTCAAAACATTTACTTAAACTGCTCAGACCAGTTGTGTTTGCAAATGCTTGTCCTTCACAGGAACGCCACAAATAATCCTGACAACACTTACAGTGTCTCAGGTATAAGGCAATAATTGGACTACTTTGCAGATATGGTAAAATGTACTATAAATACACAGGAAGATCCACAAGAAACCAAAACATCCCTATAAATGACATCTTCCAGATTTCATAAACGTGAAAACATGCATGCACTCTCTGCAACCATGTTTCATAAGATCACATCCCTAATGAACAATTTGTATATGTATCTATGCCAAATTCTGAAACCATTCCATTTCACCAGCTTCTGCAGAATGCAAATCATGGCATATATGTCTTTTTTTCAATTCAGACACTCGTTCCACCATACAAATGAACTCACATAGCCAATATGTCATATTAATGCTTCTACGGTACAATGCAGATAGTACCAACAATAATTGTAAGCTTACAGGCTTCACACACAGCCAAGTATCTTCTGGAAAGAAAACCTTCACAACAGTAGGTATAGTATACCCCACTGGTGCCATATCCACTTTAGGGCACTACACTGCATATGTCAAAAAAAGAAGTGGTTGGTTTGAATGTAACAATACCTCCATTACTCAAAGCAATAGGTTACCAGCACATTTAAGAAATTACTACTTAATATTACTACAACCCAAATTTAGTCAAATATAGCACAATTAACAGTTAGAATACGCCAGTATATATGAAACTACATCCATAAAACAACAATAGCATTTTTGCAAGTCAATCTAGTTTATCTAACTATTTAAAAAAAAAAACTTAATTGAAAAGCACTTCAAATATGCCATCTCAATTCTTATATGTCAAAACATCTTCTAACCTCTAATGTAGTTAGAATACGGCAACAGGTATCTAACTACTTCAAGCATTCCCTTAAGCACAGAATACTTCAAACAAACATACTATCACCCTTGCACTCACATAACTGTAATTGGGTATTTTTTATGCAGTACAGAATTTTTTCTCCCAATGATTATGTAATTTCAATACAACAACAGTGTATTGTACACTAATGTTGTACCAAACATAGTACTTAGAATTCAATGTTTATGAGGGTCTAAAAAAGAGAATGTATATTTAAATTTGTATATAACTACAGCTTTTGAACTATCCTCCTTAACCAATTGTACTGTTTCGTTCAACATAAAATAAACCAGAGATTGCAGCATCTTAACTCTACAACACTAAGTAACCACAGCAATTATCCTCAATTATACTACAATCATAAGTACCATATACAGTTCAATTACATCATTTCTCCATATTGCAAACCCTTCGTACTCCCACCACATTACCTACAACTATTATACACATAATGCTACTAATGTAATTCTGGCCATATTCCTACTACATTACCTATAATTAATATACACATATTGCTGCTGTGGTGGTTGTGCCCAGTGCACCTATTCTTGGGGCCATGACCAGTGGCCATGCCCCCCTGAATCTGGCCACTGGCCTCAATACCTTCAATACCTCCTCTGGGGCTTGTGACCTCAATACCTTCAACTCTCTCTTCCTAAATAGCTCCCATCTCGAGCTCTTTGCTCATCCGCCTCCAACTCCCTCAGGGTCAGTCGCTTCTCCAAGCAATGAGTTGGTGGGAGATCTCTTTCTTCAGCTGAGGCCTCCCTCTGGAACAGCCTCCCTGCCTCCCAGAAACTTGAGGACAATAATCCTGGTTCGGGAAGCACTTCAAAACCTTTCTCTTAGCTTCTGCTTTTTCTCCTCCTCTCCCCTGCTGACTTACTGGCTGAAACTGCACTGGTAACCTGGCCACCCCTGCACTTGGGGACTGTTTTCTGTATCCCTGCAGTCCCACTACCAGCACTTGACACCTGATGCCTGCACTTACCCCTGCACTTGCCACCTGCTGGCCTTACTTTTACTTATTGTTATTTATCCTATTATCCCATGTACTGCACTGTCCCCTCTCCTCCCCCCCCCGCACTTTCTCCTTCCCCCTTCCCATGCACTTAAGCAATCTGAAAGACACCTGGCCTAGTAGGATTGTTGTCTGTCTTCCCTCCGTTCCCCATTTCTTGCCTTGTCGCGCCTTGGAAAAGTTGTGTATAGGCGCGTTATAAATGCCATATCATATCATATCATATCATAAGCACCACAATACAATTAACTTATTAATAATAATTTAGTATTCATATAGCGCTACGAACCCTCAGGTATCTGAGCACTGCTTATTATTACCCACGGTGTGTGGTGCTCATTTATCGACCTCAGACGGATGAAAGGCTGAGTTTGGCCCTGCCGGGATTCGAACCTGCATCAGCATGCTCTGCACAGATGTCAAAGCAAGAGCTCTGCTCGCTGTGCTATCGGACCGGCCAAGTAAGAAGTGCATACCATACACCATCAAGTAATACAACTCACCCTGACCCCTCTGCAATCGAAATGATGTCCGCGGACACCGAAATTGACCATAGACTCGGCTGCATTTCAAAATCCTTTTTTCACCTTTTAAAACAGCTCTAAATTACCTTAATTCCACTTCCCTACCATTTCGACGTTCTCTTCCAGCCATCAAATAACCCCAAATGTCTTATCCAAGCTGTGGGTTCACAGCGCTGTCTGCGAATTACTGCAGTGATCATCGGCAGCTACGACACCCACCCAGCCTTTTTCAACCTACATTAACAGCCCCATATCATCTTTTGGCCACTTCCCTACCCTTCCCAGACCCTCTTATCACCATCAAATGACCCAAAATGTGTTTTCCAGACCATTGCAGACTTTTTCAGGTCAACAGCGGCTGTCCGCGAATCTAACATGGCAAGCGTTTCCAAAAATCTGACGCACCTCACGCTCGTCATCATTCAATCAGTGGGCATGTCCAATGACCGCAGAGCTTGCGTCGGCCCCTGGACCAATTGGAAGCCCATCCGCGGCCCGAACAGGGAAGTAAGTCCGCGGACCAATCCTAGATATCAGTAATTTTATGTATCTACTTTTTGGCTGTTTTGAAAAGAAACTGCTGGACGGATTTACACCAAATTTACAAAAGCACACTTTTGGAACCAAGCCGCATCTCCTGCTGCAAATTAGGTGAAAATACGTGCAGCGGTTTGGGCTGTAGACGTGAACACATTTTCTTTCTTTTGCATATAGGGTAAAAAAACACACATTTTGGGACCCTCCTGTAACTTGGCCCGCCCTTAACGAAACATGAACAAACTTTTCAGGATCAATCTGATGGGGCCATGTACTTGTTTTGCAAAGTTTTGTGAGGATTCGTCTTGGGTGGGGGTGTGTTATAAGCCTCCCAAAAAGTGTTCTTCCTATGGGTTGAGCAACGCAACAATAACTACAGGGCCACTACCACAGGCCCTGCAAATATATATATATATATATATATATATATATATATATATATATATATATATATATATATATACATATATATATATATATATATATATTACATGGCCACGGTAGTGGCCATGTAGTTATGGTCAAGTTGGTGTTTCCATAGGAAGAGCACTTTTTGGGTGGCTTATAACTTCGCTCCCCCTGGACGAATCCTCACCAGTGAGTCCCAAAACGTTTTTTTTTTTTCCCATAGACTGAATGGGAAAAAACTTTGCGCACAGCTACAGCCCAAAGCGCTGGATGGATTTACACCAAATTTGCGTCAGGAGCGGTGGCCTGGTCCTGAAAGCGTGCTTTTGCAAATTTGGTGTAAATCCGTCCAGTAGTTTTTTAAAAAATGACCAAAATGTAAGGCAAAAAAATTTGTGATATATGTGTTCGCTTCGCGGACGGATTTCCCTGTTCGCTCCGCGGACAGCACCCCGATTGGCCCATGGCCTTGCGTCATGTCCGCGGACATGTGACGTGTTTGCCGATTGGACGGCGAGGGGTGTGGAGCACGTCAGATTTTCTGTGGCGCCCGCCATCTTGTATTCGCCGTCGACCGCGTACAGCGCGGTGAAATGTGGATAAAAAATTGTATTTAGTGCCCTGTGTTGGTGGTGTGTAAGAGTTTTTGGGGAGGGTGGGGGAGTATGAGATAGGGTCAATGTTTTTTTTATGTGCTAGACGTTTTTGTTGCGTTCGATTTGTCCGCGGAGAACACGGCTGTTCTGACATTTTGTAAATAAACTAAATGGTGGGGTGTTTAGAGGACGGAGTATGTGTCATTTTTGATCGCAAGGAAGGTAAAAATGAGCTATGAACACTCGCGGTGTACTTAATTGTTCGTAAATACACAAACTGGGGGTGTCCTCAGGACGCTGTCCGTATTGTAATCTGTCTAGTTGAATGTGTTCTCAGAACACTCGCAGTGTCCCGAAATGGTTGCAATTACACAAAATGGGGGTGTTCTGAGAACGTTGTTTGTATTGTTCGTTGTCAGGGTGAAAGTGTTTTAAGACCACTCCTTGTGTCCGCTAATAGTACAATTTCCTATGGGCGTCAACCGACTTTTTGTCCACTAAAGAAACGATAAATCCGGTTGGTGTGCGCCGACATTATGTGATAATCCTATGACTGGTGCTATTGACCTGGCTGACTTGCTTTTGCGACACTAAATCATATCTCCCGCCCCTAAGCCTGATATTATCAAAGCATTCATATTCAGTCCTCTCCAGTCCTAAGTGACTTTACACAGAACCCGGAAGACAACACATATTATGTCACAACACAGCGCGCCACAATTCGGAATATGAAACAGTGATTTAAAAGCAAACAGCAAGATTGTACATTTTGTAAAGTATATTTATTTGACATCAAATGTTTAGAGAATATTTAGCAATTTGCATTTGTCTTTGTTGTCGATCCGCAAAAGTTCATGTTGAGGCACGCGATGTTCCTTTGCGGTACAGAGGGTGTTAGATCAGCTTACAACTCAGTGCGCCACAATCGGAATATGAAACTGTGGTTTAAAAGTAAACAGCAGGATTGTACATTTGGTAAAGTACATTTATTTCACATGAAATGTTTAGTGAATATTCAGCGATTTGCTATTGTCTCTGCTGTCGATTAGCAAAAGTTTATTTGGAGCCACGCGTTGTTCCTTTGTGGTAGATAGGCTGTTGGTTTATGATAAAAGCAGTAAATGGTCGCTCTGATAATCGGAAGGTTGCTCCAAAAACGAGCCATTAGACCACCCTATTGGTTGGTATGTTGTTTGTAGCCGCTAGTACTGCGTAAGAGCATATTGGTCCTTGGCCCATAAAATGGTGAGGGTCATGAAGTTGCATATTTGGACCTGCACCTGGCAGTTGAAGACCCCATCCGCTGGAGTCTGTAAATCGTGACATAGGCAAAATGGGGCCACATACCTGTTTTAAAAAAACATAAATTAGTCTCACCAGCCGATCTTCATTAAAAATCATCATTTTATTTATTAGGCCGTGAAAATATTTGCTATCTAAGATAGTGCAACGGAGTATGTTAATAATAAAATAAAAATATTTTCCCATTCATATAGCGCTAAGAACCGTGAGGTATCTAAGCGGTGCTTATTATTAACCACGGTGTGTGGTGCTCATTTATCGACCACGGAAGGATGAAAGGCTGAGTTTGGCCTTGCCGGGATTCAAACTTGCGTTAGCAAGCTGTGCACGGATGTCAAAGCGAGTGTTGTACTCGGTGTGCCATTTGACAGGCTACAGTGAAGTGGCACAGCGAGTAGAGCGCTTGACCACCTATAGACCGGTTAAATTATTTGTATTAACCCACCCTGTGTCGTCTGCCTTTTTCAGAGCCCTCTAAACAACAGGGGATCAATTCGGCGGTGATAGTGCGCGGTAGAAAACATTATGCCACTTTCAACTAACAAGTTCAACTTGAGCGGTCTTTAATGCTACGCTATTGTAATTATATTTGGTATAAAATAATCTAAAGGGTTACTTACAGTACAATTGCAATTTCCATTGTCTACGAGTGGTGCAGTCCCAAAATACGACTCCGCGTGTGCCAACGATCTTTCGCATAGTGATATAATATATAAAAGTGGTTTTGTTTCATAAATTTCATCCTTATCTTCTCTTACGTTTTAGCAACACTCCTTCAAGAGAAGTCTTTCATCACAATCTCTGTCTGTCAAGGTCAAAACACAATACAACCTTATAATCCGCTTCGTGAGCCTCTCCGGGGTCCGAGAAAAAAATGGAAGCAGCTGACCTTCACTGTGAACGAGCATAAATTCTTACTTTGCAACATTCTGTGTAAAGCCATCTGTAGACGTTGTTTTTTGCACGCCATGTTTGTATATTGTTTGCGTGATATTAAAAAAGTTTGTTTAAAGGACGTTATGGTTTTAAGTGCAGCCGAAAGACCCCTGAAAATCGCAAGTTATGGTAAGCTGTGAAAAATAACTCGCGCCACCACCGTGCACTGCTAAGACTAACACCCGGGACATCAAAGATGACATCGCAAATGTCATTGATGAAAGCACTGATGACATCACATGTGTATGTACTTTTCATGGAATTTGTGTACTAGGGATTTTTATTATAATGTTGCGAAAAAAGTGTCAAGGATATTGCAATAAATATTATCATACCGTTATTAGTGCTTTGAACGATGCATTGATATAAATAGCATTGTATTATGGGATTCTATCTAGTATACTGAGCTACTAATGGAGAAACATAGCATTGTGTGCAGAGTACAAGATGAAAGTATAATATTTGTAATGTTAATATGTTGAATAATGAAATGATAATTGTCCTGAAATGTTCGAAAATTCATAAAATGGGGGTGTTCTGAGGACCTTATTCATATTGTGTGATTGCTTAGCTGTATGCAATGAGGAAATGGCACAGAGAGTAAAGTGGACGCCGTCCGCGGACACCGCGGCTGTTCGTGGACAGGGCGTGCTACAGCCAGGTTTTTCCAGGAAATCCAACATGGAAAGAAGACTGTACGGATCAGCCAATCAGATGTTGAGGTTGTGGATTTATGTTGAAAGAGACTGTGTGTGGTGAAGAGGGCAGAAGTGGAGAAAGTCAGGGTGTTGGTGCTCCGAGTTATGTTTGTGCATGGTTTACAGCAGTATGCTGAATGCAGGCATGTTGCAAAGAACTTTGATGTGAAAGGAGTGGAGGTGGTGTGGAGCACTGTGCCTGATTGCAATGACATTTGTGATGTCATCTTTGATGTCCTGGGTGTTAGTGTTAGCAGTGCACGGTGGCGGCGCAAGTTATGGTTGCTTATCTTACCATAACTGCCGAATTTCAGGGGTTTTTCGGTTTTACTTTGAACCATAACGTCCCTTTAACAACGTTTTTTCACTGAATTTCATAGGTTTTTAGTAGCGAGTAGCGCAACTTAACCATAACGTCCCTTTAACAAAGTTTTTTAACTGAATATATATATACATATATATATATATGTATATGATCACTGAAAAAACTTTGTTAAAGGGAGTTTATGGTGACAAGTAAAACCAAAAAACCTCAGAACTTTGGCAGTTATGGTATGGTAAGCTAAACAACCATAACTCGCGCCACTACTGTGCACTGCTAAGACTGACACCCAAGACATCAATGACATTTGTGAGGTTTTCAGTTTAACTTGTAACCATAATGTCCCTTTAACAAAATAATTTTAGTGAATTTGATAAGTTTTTATTAGTGCAAATTAACCATAACGTCCATTTAAAAAATGTTTTCACTGAATTTCATGGGTTTTTACCTGTATACCCTTAATTTTTCTACATGTCCCTGACATCATGCCGCCCCCTTGCGCCATCGTAATAGCCACAAAGTCCTCGGACTGTGCTACTGTCCACGGACTTTGGACAGCATTCTCACTGCCCAAAAGCACATGGGTTACTTTACATTGTTGTATCCTGCAACGGGAAAAGACATGTACATCGAACAATAACAGATATATGTACCACATCCAAAAATAAATATATATAGAAATTCTGTACTTGAGAAACCAGAAATATGTTGCATAGGTTGCACAACATAATGGAATGCACCAAGCACAAAGGTCAACTGTACCCCTAACAGTATCACATCAGCGCAACCTTCCTTACACACTAAAAAGCAGCTGGAAGTTATTGCAGAAGAAACCCTTTGAGAGATAGTAAGTGCACTATATTTATTTCTGTACCATTACAATTTGTTATGTATACATAACTTGTTAGAAATAGCAGTATTGTTTGCTTTCCACAGAAATGGCAACCACACTGGAGTGGTTGGAGAAACATTTCCCCCATGACGAAATGAGTCAAGGAAACTCTAATGGTATAGAATTCAATTTTTAAACCAGAAAAAGTGATGCAATTTGTTGACATGTCACTAACACATGGTTTTCTTTTTAACAGTACATAGTGCGAATGATGAAAGTGGCCCCGAATTACTGTTGAATGACCCAGAAGATGGCCACAAGCAGCCCCTATCTCCAAATGCAGAACTTGAACTACTAAACATATCTGCAAAAATTGATCAATTTAATAAGAATTGTGTACAGTTAATGACATTTGTTAAAAATCATGTCAAAGAAAATATCCGATATCACTGCCCAACTTGTACCTGTGCCCATTAACACTGTCCCAACAAATCACCCCCATCCAATTCCCTAAATCAAAGATACTACGATGAAACCTCAATCGTTCCTCCCCTCATGAACAGTCTTTAGAAACCCACAATTCCCCCATATATGCTTCCTATTCTGCTACCCCATCTCTTTCCTAATTGATTTTATTTGTTTGTTTTAATAAATATGTATGTGTGTACTGGTGGTGAGTGTGTTTTTTTTTTAAAGCCCAATTTGGAGTCTGCGAACTGCGCATCTGTCCGGGCTGTCCGTAAACAAAATGGAGGTGCCTCCAAACGGTATACACGGATTTCACCGCGGTATTTTTCATCGCAGGTTTTTTCATCGCTGTTTTTTTTTTTCGAAAAAAAACTCATCGTTTTTTTTTGTTTTTTGGGGGGGTTAAAAAATTCAATATATGGTTGTGTGTGTAAGGGAATAAAAAAAAAAGGGAGTTTGGGGGGTGTAACCCCCCCCCAAAAAAAAACAAAAAAAACGGGGATGAAAAAATCGGCGATAAAAATACCACAGCGAAATAACGTAGAACCCTCCAAACAACGCGCCTGTCCAGAGATGTCCACCAGGTTGTGTTGTACTTTTATTTAGTTCAGGACTGCGCCCTTGCGGACACCTGGACGCATGCGTACTTGATCTCGCTGTGCCCCCAAACACAGCGCCTGTCCGGACATGTCTGCTCGCACATGTCGCACTTTTAATTAGTTTGGGGGGTCCACCCCTGTCCTATGGACACCTGGATGCATGCGTACCTGATCTCGCCTGTCCGGTCCTGTCCGTTTGCACGTGTTGCACTTTTAATTAGTTCATGGACTCCACCCTTGTCCTATGGGCACTGGCACGCATGCGCACACCATCTCCCATGCAATAGGTGTCCACAGGACAGCCGTCCTATCCGCAGTCATCCAGGGACTTGCAACTCACCCAAGCTCTGTGTCGGGACTATCCATGGAAAGAGTCCATACCCCGGGAAAGTTAAAAAAAAGTGTATTTTTGTCCAATCCAGGGTGTTCGAAAGTGAAACTTCACCCTTGCAGAGCTCCTAGACCATGTCTTAGTTGATCTAGCGACTTTTTGTAACTTTTGGAACCCTGTCTGTGGATCAAACAGTCCACAGACAGTTGTGCGGTCCACGGTCAGCCCCTCCAAAGGGACCCACCCGCTATTGCTCCTCCTTGTGTTTCTGGCTGTCAAGGAGAGAGCACCTGCTACTGATTTGTGATATTTGGCATCTGTACTTTGTACTTAGACAATGGCATCCATGGCTAATGCAGCTGCCCACCACCACCATCTAGGGGGCCTGGAGAGGGGCACAGGCGTGGTGATACAGAGGTGGATCAAGAGGTGGATGAGGATGAGGTAGCGGAAATCCCTCTCACCGGCTCCCAATGTGAATCTTAGGTGTGGAAGCTTTTTACCATCGTTGGGGGGGGGTACCTAAGGCTCGTGCGGACAAGGTTAGCTGCACTGAGTGCAAGGCTGAAAACTGGGTCTGTATAGCTAGGGGCACACCTCCATGCAGCGCCACCTCAGGTCGAATCACAAGGGAGCAGTGCGAAAGGTTGTATCTTTCGAAGGGGCGAGTAGGTTGACATCCACTATAACACCCTCATCATACACTTCTGCTACCACAAGAGACACTCCTGTGGGGCAGAGGATCCCTGCAGAAGCCTCGCTGCCATACATGACACAGTGGACCCTTATCTTTCAAGGGTGACAGTGCTCTGTATGAACTCTGACACACTGCTCTGTAGGGGGGAGAAGATTCAAAGTGCTTTCGAGGCTGCAGTCAGGGAGCACTAGAAACACTGTCCCCTATCTAATTAAGGCCCACCCAACATCTTCCTCTTTCCACCTGCCCCTTCATCCATGTGGTTGGTGTCCCATCCCTCCCCTACCGTCCCTCCCCTCCCTTCTGTCTCCTGTGAAAAAAGTCCAAACAAATATAAAACACAAAAATGAAAAAATAAACAGTTCTTTTCAGAACCACCTTTCAGAGTAAAAAAATAGAAGTGCTAAAAAAAGTGACAGGCCCCTACGCTGCCTGCTACGGACGCAGACAGCGCAGTAGTCCATGGACATCTAAAAATGTAGGTGGTGGTGGCATCATAAGCATTCCATTTTTTTGCATGGGAAAGTGGTGGCTTTGAAAGGGCCTTCTTTGTATTTTTTGTTTTTAAATGTTTTTTTCAAGTTTTAAAGTAAACTAAGCAACATTCTAATGTAACGCTCACCTTGTTGGTCCACAGGGGGCACCTCTCGAATAGCTGTAATGCTCTCGGGAACCCTTCGCCTGTCCTGGGATCTGGATAATTGAGGGACGATTCTAGAAGACAGGAGGGGGACATAAGCTTTGGTTCGTTCCTTGCAACCCACCTCCGGGTTCCCCTCGCAGTTCCCCAGGGAATGTCTCTCACCTTGTTCTCTATAAAGGTGCGCTCTCCGTCCTGCCGTGCTGGGCAGGGGCGCGTCGAATGGTGGCACCGTTCTGCTGAGTTTCTTCACTGGCGAGGGCCGGAGTTCAGACCGGCTGCAACTCCTTCTTTCAGGTAAGTCTTTCAGGCGAAAGCAATGTCTTTTAGATGCAAGCAAAGTCTTTAGTTGAATTTGCAATATTGTCTTTCTTGCTTCTTGTTGCAGGTGGCGAGCGCTGCGGTAGAAGTCGAAGCCCGGTTCGAACAAGTAAGAAGAACGCCAAGCGGCACTGGGAGCATCCTAGCAAGAGGCTAACCTGTGATTTTGTTTTGTTCTGTAGGTCGTGAGAACCTGGAGGAGGATGTTTCCCGGGAATCCGACGAGATGAAAGATGTCTTGAAGATGTTGGCCTTCCGGGCGACCAGTGGAGCTGGTAAGGATGGCAATCATTCTTGCCTCGGATGACGTTGAAGCCAATGGATGCTGCAGAACAGGTAAGGATGGCAATGGTTCTTGCCTTGAATAAGTTCGAAGCCGATGGATGCTGCAGAGCAGGTAAGGATGGCGATGGTTCTTGCCTTGGATAAGTTCGAAGCCGATGGATGCTGCAAAGCAGGTAAGGATGGTGATGGTTCTTTTCTTGGATAAGTTTGAAGCCGATGGATGCTGTAGAGCAGGTAAGGATGGGAGGGCAGGATCAGATGAGCGTCACGCTGCAAGGCAACGCCTTGGTCGGGCGTGGTTTAAATAGCAAAGTGGTATCCCAGGTGTCTTTGGCTAGACCGCAGAATGCAGTTCCCCAGTATTCTGAATGGGGGTGGCCATGCTTGTCCTCTGTTCATAGAAACCCCGTCCCAGCATGTGTCTCCTATGCCAAGAGAGCCAGGACTGGCTCCAAGGCATCCGAGGGGATCCGAATAAGGTCCTAGGAGCCCCGTGAGCCCTTAGTGGGGATAAGGTTGTGACATCTAGTGAACTAAACTTTTTATTTCAACTTCAAAAACAGTAGGCATTCTGTTTGCACCATGCTTCTATGCAATTTTGTTTCACCTACTGCTAAATGCTTACTATATTTACAAAAAGTACTTCAAAGCATTTTGAATATTTTTTAAAAAAAAGCTGATTACCAGCATACGTCAGATGTACTCCATCTCTGCGGAAAATATTGGCAGTGTCAAATTTTATGTTTTCATTCTGGAAAGACGTCATGCCAACATCTCCCAAAAATGCACACACAGCCTTGTTGACATTGCACCTCGCTTTCTCCATTTGCAGACCAAATAAACTAGAGTTCATCCACATTTGTCTTTGGGCAGAGCAAGAAATAATTTGTCGAGAGCTCGGGAACATTGCCTTCATTTTGCCAAATGTCTCCTTCATTGCAAAGTGCAATGAAATTCCAGTTAGATACCCTAAACTGTTCCCTCCACAATGAACAATCATAATGTCTGGATGTTCCAGTGTGAGCAAATTGACACAAAATGGGAGCAAGTCCACCCACTTAATGCTGCACACTCCATACCACTTCACATGAACATGATGAAATCCAAGATGTTCAGCCACTCCACACGACTCTGCATACACCTGCAACCAATGGATCCACGAGTCCCCCAAACTCCACACACTCTGCCTCCTGAAAGACATAGCCATAGCCATCTGCACTCCCATCAGCAAACAGACCTTCTGTACACTCTCTCCTTGTACACCACACTCAGAAAACCTGTTTGGTTAACCCCCTGGACTGCACAGTCCCATTTCCATGCCTGGCATCCTCAAAAGACCTGGATATGGCACATGCTGTCTGCAGACTACCGCAGTATCCGCTGACAAGTTGTCCAATTCAAGGGGGTGGGGACAGAAATTAAATGCAAGTTTAGTTATTTACTCTTTAGTGGTGGCTTGTAAACAAGCACGTTTTTTATGATTTGTTTTGCGTTTATCTTATTTTTTTCCTTATATGAATCTCTTCAATGCATTACTTACAATATAAAGGAAAATTGCATTTCCAATAATTGAAAAAAGTGAATTCCATCTGGAGAAAAATAATTCACACCCTGAGAATTGATGTTATCATTCTGAAAAGATGACATTCCAGAAGCATACAAAAAAGCAAATACACCTTCATTGACAATCTGTCTTGACTGTTCAATTTGAGGACCCAAAAAGTTTGTTGGACATCTCCATGTGTGTCTCTGATTTATTTCTGAAAAAATAATCTTAGCAGCAGGAAACAGTTGCATAAGGTTTTTTAAAAAATCCTTCAACGCTACTTGCAGAGTCACTGGAGTCCCAAACCCCAAACTGTCCCCTCCATAATTAACAGTCACAATATCTGGACTTTTAAAATACACCATGCTCTAACACAACGAAAGCAAGCTTGCCCAGTTTGGGCCGCAAACTGCATGCCAGGAAACGTCCACTTCTGGCAACCCAATATCTCCAAGAATGCCATGATTCTCAGCAGTTACCTTCAATGAGTGAATTGAAGAGCCCCCCCAAATCCACACACTCTGCTTCCTGAAAGTCATAGCCATAGCAATAGCCATCTGCACTCCTCTCAGCAAACACACCTTCTCCCAAACACTCTCCTTGCATACCACACCCAGGAAACCTGCCTGGCTAATCCCCATGACTGCACAACCCCATTTCCATGCCTGGCATCCTCAAAACCCTGGATGTGGCACGTGCTGTCTGCGGACTATAGCGGTGTTCGTGGACAGATCATTCACTTCCAGGGGTTGGGGTGAGAAATTAAACACAAGCTAAGTAATGTACTCTTTAGTGGTGGCTCTGAAAATAAATTTCTTTTTGATATTTAGATTTTTTTGGGGGGGGCTTTTCAGATTTATTTTGCTGAACCTACTAACATGCACTCTACATCATTTTCACAATAACTTTGCGAGGGGATTTTGAATATTGGCAAGAAAGATTGCATTGCCACAATCTGTAAAAGTGATGCCATCACTAAACAAACTACGTCCATCATCCTCCAAAATGTTCTCATTTGGGAAGGATGACATCCCAACACCGTACAAAAAAGAACACACCCCTTTGTTGACAAGGCACCTTCCTGCATCTTGTTGAGGGTAAAAGACAGTGGGGCATTTCCATAGTGCCCTATGTGGTATGTGTGAACATAGTCCCTTTCCACATAGAAACAGCCACACACTCTACAAACTTATTGCCCTAATTTACTCTGTCCTCCACAATGCACCACAATGACATCTGGAGTTTGGAAATCAGACATATTTTTGCGAAGTGCAAATAAACCCTTCAGGTTTTGCCCAGGCACACCACACCAAAAAGCCTCACTCCCTCTAATTCAAGGTTACCCGAAATGCCACATATATCTATGTACCTTTACAAATGAACCATGTAACAATCTCCCACCATCCACGCATTAAGCCTTTTCATCTCTGCAACCACAGCCATCTTCTCTACACACAGCACTGAAAAAACGACTACCCTCTCTTCCTATAAAGCACAACCTGAACATATTATTGGCTAATCTCCACAGTCCCCTTTCCATGCCAGACATCCTAAATAGACCCGGATATGGCACACCCTGTCTGCAGACTACCATGTTATACGTGGACCCCGTAACACAGTGCAGCCCTTATTCCCTTTCCACTTCAATCTTTGCAGCACTTCCTCATTGGCTGCTGTCAGTACAGGTTTCCTGTTATTCCCAAACACCTGCATCGGAAACTAATACAAAAATCTCCAAGATATCTATTTGCAGATTCTACCACATCTGCATCCATCAACACAAAGTACAAGTATGCATATATTTTGAAAAGTAAATTTCCATCTCTTTTACAAATGCAGTGGGTTCCTGCCACTAAACCTGCATAACCTACTCAATAATCATACTCTTGTTTGCCCATCTCCTGACATCAAGTGGCAGTTACTTACAATGCTGTCTGCTTGGAATGTTTTCTTTTAATGAGCATTTTCATAGCAGTTTCAAAACACATAATTCCAATTTCACCCGCACTGTTAATGTCTTTTGTGAAAGAAAAGAAAACCGCATTTAAAACATTTCCACAGCATGTTTCAGTGCAAGATCCTGTGTGAAAGTTAAATATATTACCAGCACATGCATACTTGCCCATATCACCTATTATAATGTACAAACTGTTACTTTCTTCTTTCATTTTGTCATGTTTAACACCACTTCTCCCACTAACAAAGTTAAACTGAAACACCCACAATGCAAACGCAAAACGAAAACTGCATATATGTTACTAAAGAATGACATATACATGAAATGAAAAAGTGGCAAAATGCAATGCATTTAAAACTATTCATTTCTGCAC
The DNA here is from genome assembly GCF_040938575.1 of Ambystoma mexicanum. Lineage (NCBI taxonomy): Eukaryota > Metazoa > Chordata > Amphibia > Caudata > Ambystomatidae > Ambystoma > Ambystoma mexicanum. Next base: position 118,487,922 of record NC_090923.1, read on the forward strand.
CAATTCAAGTTAAACAAACAAATGCATTTACATTTACAGCAGTGCTATATGTACTTTTCTCCAGCATATTGCAATAACACTCAGTGTGTCCAATTTCATTACCTTTCCCACGAATTCATAACTGCTAACAATCTCCTTTGTATTCTGTATTTGCTTGATATGATATGATATGATATTTTATTTATATCGCAATCTTACACAGGTGTTTCAGAGCGCAACCAGGCGAAGGGAGGGGAACAGGGGAGAAGCAAAAACAACAATCTTACTAGGCCCAGTGACATTGAGAATACGCAAGTGCATGAGGAATGGGAAAACAGGGAAAGTGCAGGGGGAAGGGAAAAAGGGGGAAGTGCAGAGCATAAAAGAGAAACAAAATAAATAGTAAGTAAATAAATAATTAAATAGTGTGTTATCAGTGGTAGTGCAGCCTGTAAGAGGCAAAGGTGCTAGGTTAGTCAGATAGGGTGTATCTGATAAGTGCAGAAGAAAAGTGGGTCGGGAACTGTATGCGTACAGATTGTCATGGCCATAGCCCCTGGCCCTGGTACTCGGGACCTTTGGGCCACATCACAGTGTCCCTGCATGGCCCAAGGGCCCAATCATGCCCCCCAAGACTCCCCTGGAGTCAGTCCTGGCACCTTTGCCGCCAGGCTCATATGGTAGAAGGAGGAGCTGGAGCTCTCAATGGAAATGGAACAACATGGCTGCCCCCACATGGTTCAGAACTGAACCATGCGGTCTAGCATCTAGGGTGTGGCCAGGCCTGAAGGCACCTGGTATACCTGCAGATTATTTAAGCCATGCCCGAGCTGCAGCACACGCTTTGCATTGCTCTGCACTCGCAGCGCAACGTTCACCGTGATCTGTCCTCGGCATTCCAGCCTGCACCTGCAAAAGAAGAAAAAGAACAACACCATTAGCCATCCTTACCTGCTAGTTAATCCAGTTCCTGTCGATCGCTCCAGTGTCACCTCGGAAGCTCACCCTCTCTTGAAAACCGCAACCTGGAGGAGGGAAAAGAAAGAAAGCATTAGTAAGCGTTCGCATCCCTCATTCAAGCATCATTCGGAAGCACGCTTACCTGAGCGGAACTCGCTGTTGGCTTATTCCGTGCCGGCCTCCATCGACCTGCAAGAGAAAGGCAAGGTGAGTTAGCGCTCATACTTACTCAACGGCGGTCCAGACAACATCTACTCATCTCTCTGCATCTTCCCGGCCGTTCACCATTCAGAACATCACAGCGGTCTGCAAGAAAAGAAGAACACAGGTTAGCGAACAGCAAAAGCGCACATAGCGCTGCGCAACTTTCCAGCAAAGTGCCCCATCCACGACGTACCCCTGCACAGAACTGCAGGACGGAGAGCGCATCCGATTGAAATCCAAGGTGAGGAAAGCTCTAAGAGGGTCGTTGGGTTCACAAGGGAGGTGGGCCCAGAGAGGAAGAGATTGTGGGTTAAACCAGATCTCCTGTATTCCAGACGAGATCCTCGGCAGAACGAGAACCTGGGGGAGACGGATCCAGGTCGGGAGCAGTCCAACCAGATCGGGTGGCGTCCCTGTGGATACCGGGTGAGCGTTACACAGATACAGTCCCAGTGCAAGGGGTGGCCCGGAGGCAGTGCAGGAAGATGGCAGGGTGAGCAGGTACCTGGCCCTGAGGGGCAGAGGGTGGCCAGGTGCAGAGTGCCAAGGGAAAAGGCAGATCAGCATTGGAGAAGCAGGGAAAAGGCAGAAGCGAAGAGGAAGTTCTTGAGGAGCTTCCAAACCGTAGATGGTTCTCCTCAGGTTTCAAGGTGGTGGGGAGGCAGTTTAAAGGGAGGCCCCAGCCAAAGACAAAGATCTACCTCCAGCTCATTTCTTTGAAAAACGACTGACCCTGAGGGAGTTAGAGGTAGAGGAGCGAAGGGCTCGAGAGGGGAGGTATTTACAGAGGGATAGTTAAAGGCATTTTGAACCCAGGCCCCAGAAAGCCTGTGGACAACGCAAAGAGTTTTACATTTAATCCTTGCATCCACTGCGAGCCAATGAAGGGATTTCAGAGTTGGAGAGATACGATCCCAGGGCTTGAGGACAAGGACAAGTCTCGCAGTCCTTTTCTGGATTAGTTGTAAAGGGCGGAGCGTAGAGGCAGGCAGATTTAAAAAGAGGCTGTTATAGTAGTCCAACCTAGAGAGAATCAGAGCTTGAGAGACAGTGAGGTTCTGAGGGAAAGTGAGGAAAGGAAGAGTACCTCTAAGGAGGTGCAATAAGAAGTTTGACTTTTTAGAGACATCAGAGATGTGTGGGGAGAAGGAAAGTGTGGAGTCAAAGATGACCCTGAGGTTCTTAGCTGCGCAGGTAGGGGCAGGAGGAGGGCCAAGGGAGGCTGGCCAAAGAGTAAGGGGAAAGGATGGAGAGGGTGTACCAATGAGGAGGATCTCAGTCTTGTTGGCATTTAAACATAGATGGTTGGCGGCACACCAATTTTGAATGGCTATGAGACAGTCAGAGATGAGGGAAGGAGAGGAAGAGGCTGAAGGAAGCCTGAAAATGAGTTGGGTGTCATGATGATGATGATGATGATGATATGGCATTTGTAACGCGCCTATACACAAGTGTTTCAAGGCGCGACGAGGCAGGGAGGGGGGAACAAGGGAAAGACAGACAACGATCCCACTAGGCCAGGTATCATTCAGACCGCGCAAGTGCAGGGGTAGGGGAAGGGAAAAGTGCAAGGGGAAGGGGAGGGGGAAGTGCATAACAAGTAAGTAGAATAAAAATAAATAAATAAATAGGGCCAGCTGGTGGCAAGTGCAAGGTAAGTGCAGACAAGTGCTGGGAAGGGGGGGCTGTAGGGATACAGAGACAGTCCCGCAGTGCAGGGGATGCCTGGGAGGCAGTGCAAGTGGAGAGTGGCTGGGCCCTGGACCGAGGTCGGTGAGAGTGGCCCAGTTGCAGATTCAGTGCAATTTCAGTGTAGAATTTAGCAGGGGAGAGGGACAGAGAAAGCAGAAGCAAAGAGGAAGGTTTTGAGGTGCTTCCAGAACCAGAGATGGTTCTCCTCAAGTTTCAGGGAGGCAGGAAGGCTGTTCCAGAGGGAGGCCCCTGCCGCGGAGAGAGATCTACCCCCAGCTCATTGCTTTGAGAAGCGGCTGACCCTGAGGGAGTTGGAGACGGATGAGCGAAGGGCTCAGGAAGGAAGATATTTAGGAAGAGAGAGTTGAAGGTATTTTGGCCCCAGAAGGCCTTGTGGATAATGCAGAGGGTTTTGAACTTAATCCTCGCAGCCACTGGGAACCAGTGTAGAGATTTCAGTCCTGGAGAGATACGGTCCCTGGGCTTGAGGCCAAGGACAAGTCTTGCAGTTCTGTTCTGGATGAGTTGCAGAGGGAGGAGAGTGGAGGTAGGCAGATTAAGATAGAGGCTGTTACAGTAGTCCAGCTTCGAGAGAACCAGGGCTCGGGAGACAGTGAGCTTCTGGGGGAAGGAGAGGAAGGGAAGAATACCTCTGAGGAGGTGCAGCTGGTAGTGTGACTTCTTAGAGACGTCAGATATGTGAGGAGAGAAGGAGAGTGTAGAGTCGAAGATGACCCCGAGGTTTTTAGCCTTGCAGGTAGGAGCAGGAAGGGAAGGAGGGAGTGGGTGTGCCGATGAGTAGAATCTCAGTCTTACTGGCATTAAGGCAGAGGTCATTGGCGGCACACCATTCCTGGATAGCAGACAGTCAGAGATGAGGGAAGGAGAGGAGGAGTCCGAGGGTAGCCTGAAAATTAGCTGGATATCGTCCGCATAGCACTGAAAGTTGGGGCAGAGGGCGGCGATGCAGTGGGCAAGGAGTGACAGATACTGGTTGAAAAGCCAGGGAGAGAGATTAGATCCATTGGGGAACACCACAGGTGGAGAAGAAGACGTCAGAGAGGAAGGACCCAAGTTGGACCTGGGAGGGTCGATTGGAAAGGAAAGAAGTCAGTCATCAGCATAGCACTGGAAATTTGAGCAAAAGATGGAAATGCAGTAGGCAAGAGTTGCCAGGTATTGGTTGAAAAGCCTGGGCAAGAGGTTAGACCCCTGGGGAACATCACAGGTAGAGAGGGAGATAGAAGATAGGAAGGACCCAAGTTGCACTTGGGAGGGTTGATCAGAGAGATAAGCGGTCAGCCGGGCCAGAGCCTGATCGGTGATACCCAGGTTGTCACAGAGATGATTGAGCGGGGTTGTATGGTTGACTGTGTTGCACGCAGAGGAGAGATCAAGTAGGATGAGGACAGAGGGAATGTAAGAGTCAAGGTTGGAGAGCAGGTCTTCACAGCTGTTCAGGAGAGCAGTTTCCGTGCTTCTGGCAGATCTTAAGCCAGATTGGTGGTCGTGGAGACAGCCAACAGAGTCAGAATGAAGGTTAAGCTGAGAGATGGCAAGCTTTTCCAGGACCTTACCCAAAAAGGGAGTTATGGATATTATGGCCTTCTCGATTTTTCTCTGCATTCTGGAACTTCCAGTGCACCCTTTCTAATGAAAATAGTGCAACCACAACTCCCACAATACAAACGAAAGAACCATCATTCAGTAATCAAGTACACATTACAATACATGCCATTTGCAAGTATGCATGTTCTGGCAACATAACAAACCTTCACACAAGCGCCACTTAGCATTTTCCACTTTCAATTGTATAAATATGTCCCACTTTCTTGCTATGGCCACGTGGGGCATACTTATCAGGAAACCACCAGCGCAATTAGTAACGCTGCCGGTGCTCCTGTGTCCCCATTCCCATACAGTGCTATGCAACTCCACAGAAATGGGGCCTAGCATTTCCCACCACCTGACTTTCCAGGCCAACATGACCTGTAATGTCCTGGTGCCACTGGGAAGCAGGCTGCCGAACAATTATTCCAATTCTAGTGGCTACCCATCTGCAGCAACATCAGGTTACCACTATACTCGTAATCACATCCAATGTTAGTAACTCTTCTTCCCAACAACTCCTCCTACATTGCAAAATAATGTCTTATTGTACTAAAATTACTTTGCCATTACTATACATACCCACTCATTTTCTTCTTTTCCAATTGCAGTGAAGAACGACCTCCTGGAAGACAACAACCTACCTCCTAGAAGACAGCAACCTGAAGAAAACTACTCTTCACATCCTACAAGGTAAGTGTACTAGTGAGTAGTATTCTTTCTGTTACTCATACAGTACAGTGTAGCTGCATACTAGCCTACAAAATTCCTTTCAAACCAACAATATTTACTTCACTCTTATTCATTGCACCTCAGCAGGTACACTCTTGTTATTCTCATCTTAACACCATTATCGTAACACCCACTATTACTGTGAAACCATCCTAATGACCTTATTTATTCATGCACAATAGCCCTCTCTTACGAACTAACCCAAGCCCTTCACACATCTACACGCACAACTACTTTTACAACCTTCCCAACCAGACGTAGCAGCCCATTGCACAATCACACAGCCCTCTATTTATGTCTGCCCTCATATTCACACACTCAGTCATTCACAATGCACACAAATATATTCCACAAATTTCAAACCCACACTTTCCTTTATTCTCTAACAGACAGAAATGAATGCCTACTAAAAGGCAACATAGAAAACAAAGAAAAAATAGAGCAGATAAAAATAAAGCATGCAAAATACTCATCCACCTCTAGCAGAATTTATAGCAAATGTTCAAACAAAACTGCTAATACAGTCAGTCAACAAAACGGAACCAGCTAGCACTAAAAGAATGAGAATCTTCTTCCAAAAAGTAAAAATAAAACCAAACGTATACAGAAGAAAAAAGTTTCTGATAATACTACCACTATATCTACCAATGTTAACGTAGCCACAGTTAAGCGTTCCAAACAATGTTCGAGTACTTCACAATATTATGAAAAGAGCAGAAAAGTCATGCTTGACCCTTACAAATTACTGCAGAAGACTAATCCTCGAAGCTCTCATTGACATACCCTTCAAAACCGTAAAACTATCAACAGTTAGAATAGAGCAACTGCTATCTAAATGCACCCATAATACTGCAATATTAGTTTCCAATAGTAAAATAGTTAGAATCCACAAATAGGAATCAAACTGCTACAAAACATACCCTTCAAAACTGAAAAACTATCAACAGTTAAAATACGCCAACTGGTATCTAACTGCACCCATAACAATGCAATTTTACTTGGTAATAGTAAAATAGTTAGAATCCACCAACTGGAATCAAACTGCTTCAAAACATACCCTTCAAAACTGGAAAAACATCAACAGTTAGAATAGAGCAACTGGTATCTAACTGCACCCATAATACTGCAATATTAGTTTCCAATAGTAAAATAGTTAGAATCCACAAACAGGAATCAAACTGCTACAAAACATACCCTTCAAAACTGAAAAGCTATCAACAGGTAAAATACGCCAACTGGTATCTAACTGCAGCCATACTACTGCAATGCTACTTTTCAGTAGCAAAATAGCTCGACTACACCAACAGCGATCAAACTGCTTCAAAAAATACCCTTTACAACTACAAAAGTATCAACACTTAGAATACACCAACTGGTATCTAACTACATCTATAGTACAGCAATGCTCCTTTTCAAATAAAAACTGTTTCAATACGCCAACAGATATCTAAATACATCAAAAATTCCTTTAGAAAAGGAGTCTACCAGCACTTTTCGAACAGCAAAACACTTACAGCATTACAATTCTTCCTACTGTAAAACTGCTGTGACAACAAATACACGACAGTGTGACACGTAACGTCAAATAAATGTAGTACGTTTTTTAAAATCCTTCATGGATTTTTTGCCAACGACCCAGTGATTATGCAAACAAAAACAGAAACTGTGCAAAACGCACAGTAAAGTTGTTTGAAACATAGTACTTGGAATGTACTTATTATGAGGGTCTAAAAGGTACATGAATATGTGAGATTCTATGCAATGTGACATTGTGAAATATCCTACCTAACATATTATGCTATGTGTTTTTCACAGAAAAAGAAGCAAAGATTTCTCCTGCATTACCATGTACCATGTACAACAAAGTCAACCTGTACACCCAGTGGTACATCAATCATAAGTACCATTTGCACTTCAATAGTATTGTGTCACCATGTTTACAAAAGTTATACACTTCCAACACACTATGTATAATTACTGTACACATATTATTAAAATGGTTGTGGCCAATGGCTTGATTCTTGGGTGCATGGCCGTATTATGCTGCAGTGATTGTGGCCAGGGCCTAGAATTTTGGGTGCATGGCCTACATCTAAGGCCATGCAACCAATAAACTAGGCACTGGCCAGAACCACCACAGCATAATACGGCCATGCACCCAAGAATCTGGCCACTGGCCACAACCACCACACCACAGCTTGCCTTTAACTTCCTAATTCAAAGGACATCTGCAGACATCAACATAGACAGCCAAACCCATATCATCTAGATTCCACTCCCCTACTCTAACAGGCCATCTTGTAGTCACCAAATAACCCCAAACAAGATTCTAAAAATGCCAGCCAAAGACTTATTATTACAATGGTTGTGGCCAGATTCTTGGGTGCATGGCCATATTATGCTGTGGTGGTTGTGCCAGTGCCTAGATTCTGTTAAGGGACTTCAATTCAGCACTCCAACTAAGTCAATGCCAAGTCTGGGATGCCCAAGGGAAGCCCTTATTTATATATTTTTATGACAAGTTCATGGATCTGGATGATAAACCATTGTATAACGCCCCTCTCTTTGAATCCCCCTGACCTCACTGAAGTAGGTTTGTTTTGCAAATTAAAAGATTTATTTTACATATTAAACAATATATATATCACACTTTTATAATAAATTAATATTTGATCGCACACTTATGAATATGACAGTGATCAACAATGGATAATATATGGATAATATTACACTAGCATACTTACGTAATCACTTAGGAGTTGGTATAGAAAGGATAAGGTAGCTGAGAATGCTTTTATGGTTTCAAGGAAAAACAATGATGGAAAAGAATGCAGCACAGAAATAAACTGATATGGTTTCAACAAGAGAGAATATAATCACTTTTCCCCTTGTGGCAATTCACTCCCCCCCTATGCAGTATAAAGAGATGGAAGGAGAGCACACAATTTTCAGGAATACCATCAAATGCAATACCAATTCAGTTCCCCCCTAGCAAGCTTAGAACACAGGGATGATTTTAAAACACAGGCAAAAATACTTTAAATGTGATTTGCAAAGAAGTGAAAATATGCTAAAAATGATTTTAATTCCCCATAGGAGATTCAGGGTAGGTGACAGCTAATTTGAATGAGTTCAGGTCAACATTAGCAATGATTCATGAGGGTTTATCAAGTTGAAAACGAATTTCAGCAATGCAATGCAAAAGACAGCGTTTTTTTTACAAGTGGTGAAATGAGCTAGTTACAATTCGTAGCACTTTTCCCGTGCACGTCGAGCGCGATTACGGAACAACTATAAATAAGAGAAAGTCGGTTTTGGGCTTGTTGGAAAACTTAGATTCTTAGCTTTATAATAAAAGTTAAATCTCGTTCCTAGCACATATGGTTCCAAAATTAATGTTTCAGAATGACAGATGCGCTGTGGAAGGTTTTGAATCAATAGGATGGACACACAATTCTATGATGCAGTTCTAGATAGGTTGAAATGGTTTTAATTAGATTATTTTAAACTAAGAGATTGGTTTTGCATAGTTCTGGCTGGGTACTCACACTATAAATTTGAAATAGGCCGTCAAGATCTGGTCTGGTTGGCTGCGGTTCTCTCGCCACAGGATGGTCTCTGGCACTGGTTCTGCTCACAGCGATCTGGTCTGGGTCTAGTCTGCGGTTCTGGATCTCTGGTTCTGGTCTCAGCACTGGATACAGCTCTGCTTTCTGGGTGTTTCTGGCACAGGGTTCTAGGCCAGAATCAAACAGCTCGCCCGGCTGTTGAATAATTTGGTTAGGTTGCTGGATTCTGAGGCCTGCTGAGAAGGATTCAGCTTTTGGACTAGGCCTCTCTGCTGCAAGTTCTGAAGTCTGGATTCTAAGTTCTGTTTCTGGAGTCTTCTGGATATTGGCCCTCATTACAACCCTGGCGCAAAGAGAAAAACGATGGCGGTAAACGTTTTCCGCTAGGTCCGATTAAGACCCGTGACCGTTAACTACGATGCCATTAGCGGCATCGTAGTTAACGCTGCCGCTAACTGCACCAAGGACGCGCGCACGCGACCCCCCACACCGTAATTACCGGCATGGCGGAAAGGTACGCGAATGCCGACCCAAGCGGACATGCACCTAACGCCATCAACCAGCCCGTTAAGTACCTTACCGCCATGCTGGTAATTATGCCATCGCGAACCAACCATAAAGGGCCTTGTGCAGTGAATCCAGCTGCCACAGGTGCACAGAATCAGCACAGGTGGAGGCAATACAGACTCAGGAAGTACAAAAAGAGCGCACCCAACCCCTTCCCAGACCCAGTCACACTCCACAATGATACCAATAGGACTAGCAATGTTGGGGCTGGAGGACCTGATTGCAATGCAAGTGCTACAACAACAACAACAACAACAACAACAACAACAACAACAACAACAACAACAACAGGCTGCACAGAGAAGACGCAGGAGGAGAAGGAGGGCAAGGCAGGCCCAGCAAGGCCAACCAGCACAGCCAGTACCACCACGCAGGCAGCCCACAATCCCACGCATCAGAGCCAGTCCATTCAACCTCACCGCAGAGCAGATCCACACCCTGTACCGTTTGGACCGGGACACCATCACCGCCATCGTGGACATGACGCACAACGACATCGTCAGCCAGATAGAAACACCAACTGCCATCCCACCCCTACTGAAGGTAGTGTCTGTACTCCACTTCCTGGCCACAGGCACCTACCAGCACACAGTGGGGCACTTGCATAGTATTTCACAACCATTATTCTCACGTACACTGATCCAAGTGCTCGATGCCCTCCTCGAGCACACAGACGACCATATCTCATTACCACCGTTCGCCCAGGTGATTGCAAACACCAAAGTGGGTTTCCATGCACTAGCCGGCATACCTGGTTGCATTGGTGCCATCGACTGCACCCATGTGGAATTGGTGGTCCCACATGCCATGGAGGTACCGTACCGCAACCGTAAACTATTTCACTCAATCAACGTGCAGATGGTCTGTGACTCCAACAGGATCCTCACACATTGTTGTGCCCAATTCCCCGGATCAAGCCATGATTCAATGGTCCTGAGGAACTCCACAATACCACGCTACATGGAGCGACATGCAGGCCCAAGATCCTGGCTACTCGGTGAGTCTCACGTCATGACCTTGGTATGGCAGAAAGGGGGGGGAATGATGCATACTCCACCTGGCAGAAAGGGAGGGGATGATGCATACTCCACCTGGCAGAAAGGGGGGGGAATGATGCATACTCCACCTGGCAGAAAGGGGGGGGAATGATGCATACTCCACCTGGCAGAAAGGGGGGGGAATGATGCATACTCCACCTGGCAGAAAGGGGGAGGGAATGATGCATACTCCACCTAGCAGAAAGGGGGGGGATGATGCATACTCCACCTGGCTGCGACTAGCAGAGACGATCATACCCTAAAGCAGCACTAACGTAATCTCACACCTGTAGACATTATGCCTGACCGAAGCAGCCCCACCATGTCAAAGAAGGTGTGTTCCACCATGACACAACCATCTGCAAGTGCATTGTACCAATTTGGACCATTGACTCCAATGAAATGCACCTACATGCACGTCACTATACACCATCTACTGAAAGGCCTGTCCCACATAACAGCGCACAAAGGAGGCACATGACGGACAGAAACATCACAACACCACAGCACAGACAGCAAGGCCCACAAAATGTCCCTATCAACATCCGGATAGTTCACTGGGGTCATAATGATGCAGACAGCAATGTCGCAATCATGTGAGCATTGACATCACAGGACACGTGCCAGGTCACCTAAACATACGGCATGGACGGACACAGTGGATGGGCACTCACAAGGCACTCGACCACCCTGCATTCATGGTTTGTTGGCATGCAAAACTGTGCATGAGAGCCATGGACATATACCGTTTGCATAGCGTGAATCCATCAGCGCAACTGAAAGTGGTCCAAAGTAACAGTTCAATGTGCATGTTGGCACGTCATGTTCAGAATTAGATGTAATGACTGACACATACATTGTTTCCTACATACAGGTGATGCTGGCTATCCCCTGAAGAGGTGGCTCCTTACACCAGTCCGGGACCCACAGAACCAGCATGAGGCGGACTTCAACCGTGCCCATGCACGTACCCGTGTGGTGATTGAGCAGGCATTTGGCCTAATGAAGGCACGGTTTTGCTGCCTCAGCAGGTCTGGCGGGGCACTCCTGTACTGCCATGAGAAGGTTGCAAAGATTGTCATGGCATGTGTAATGCTACACAATATGTGTGTCAGACAGAATATTCCACTGCCCCCTGACGCAGAACTGCAACCACCTGACGATGAGGATGATGAGGGTGGGGATGGGGCAGCACCTCAAGGAGGCAGTGATGCACAGGAGGGCCGTGAAATGCGTCAGAATATCATTGACCAATGCTTCTAGCACACACGGCTGGTGTGTGTAACATGGAGACGGCACTTGGGGCACTGTTTGTGTCTGGGACATGCACACTGTCGACTGTACACCAATAAAGCACACATACGCAATGAGCAATGTCCACACATTTGATTTGTGCAAATCAAAAAAGTGTATTATCAATGTGCATAGGTCTGAAACACCCAATCCCCCCTCCACCTCCACCCTGAACTCCCCAACACACCCAATCCCCCCTCCCCCTCCCCCCTGAACTCCCCAACACACCCAATCCCCCCTCCCCCCTGAACTCCCCAACACACCCAATCCCCCCTCCCCCTCCCCCCTGAACTCCCCAACACACCCAATCCCCCCTCCGCCTCCCCCCTGAACTCCCTGCAAAGGTGTGACGGTGCCCGTGGTGAAGTGGGTAATGTTCCATTGGTGCAATGGACGGCCACTATTGGCAGCCCCCTTTCCCGGTACCTGGGGCCCCCCTGCCTGTGCTCCTCAGGTCCTGGATGACCTGCGGACGGGGCTGGCTGGGGCAGAACTTGCAGCGGAGGAGGTATTGGCCTGCTCGCTACGCCGTGTGTCCATGATTGTCTGTATGAGTTGACTTATCATATTCCGCACCGCGGCTAGTTCTGCACAAATGTCCTTGCTTGCTGATTGGATGGCTGCCTTGATGTTCTCAGCACATCTCTCCATGCCTGCACTGACGCCTCCACAATCAGCAACATGCTGCGTCAGTAGTGAGGCCAATTGTTGTTGCCTCGTTGATATTTGGTCCAGCGATTGCTGGAAATCAGGGGCAATGGAGGTTGCAATTGCCGGCCCAATTGGACTACTCCCCTCCTCCCCTACTCCCACTGTGCTGGGAGTGGCTGGCCATGTATCTCCAGGGGATATACCCTGTGTGTCGTCTCCGTGCAGGCTACATGGGGACAGGTGTGTGGAGTGAAGGAGGGCATTGGGGGAACCTTCAGTGTCATCCTCCACATTCCCCACGTCGCTGTCGGAGCATGCTGCGATGGCAGCAGTCTCCCCAATGGTACTGCTTCCCGCAGACACATTCCCCTCAGTGGGCAGCAGTTGTTGTGTGTCTTCCGTGGGTGCTATCATGGCACTTTCATCGGGGGTCATTGCTGCCCAGGGCTGTCTTTCAACAGGGATTTTGGCCTGGTGTGGTTTGGGCATGGGTCCAGCAGAGGTGGAGGATTGTTGTGCTCTTCCCTCTGTCCTGGCCTTCTTGGCTGGGGTGGTGCCACTCTCGTCCCTGCCGGTGTCCGATTGTGAGCCTGTGGTGGAGCAGAGGAGGGAATGTGTTATTGATGAGTCAGCGAACATTGAGCAGGCATGAAGATTGCCATGGTTTTGAAGGATAGATGGTGGACTTTGTAAGCTGTGACATACAGGTTGTCTCCCTTTTGGGTGGGTTGAGCATGCAGAAATGTGTGTGTCTGCTGTGGAGTGTGCATGCTGCATGTGTGCAGGGTGTGGGTCTCCTGCTGATGTGTTGTGTTTACCGTATGGGGCGACATTGTGATTCCCATGTAAGGGTAATTCAGGGTGTTTTGCATGGCTGAATTGGAGGCACCTACCTGATGTCGGGGCTCCTCTCTCCATTCCACCAACGCCCTCAATGCACTCTATGCCGATCGTCGAGGCACAAATCTCCTCCCATGGCTGCATCTTGATTGGGAAGTCTGCTCCCCCGCCAGTTGCCAGGCCCAGGTTGCGATTGGCTGACAGTATGCTCCTTACTCGGAGCCGGAGGTCATCCCACCTTTTGTGGCACTGTTTGGAGGTGCGTGGGGTGGTACCTACGGCACTGACCCATTGTGCCACGAGTTCCCATATTTCCTTTTTGCAGGCTATGGCTACTCTTGTCATTTCTCGCGAGAAGACGATGTCCGCCTTTTCCTGCAGCGTTTCTGCCAACGTCGTTAGTTCCTCCCGACTGAAGCGGTCTTGCCGCTGCCGATCACAGGCTTTTTTCACAACTTTGGGCATGTTTAGGTGGGGAAATGGGTGGGTGATGGGTTTTACAAGGTCTCAGGGTCAGATGTGGTGTGGTTGGGTAGGATGGCAATGGATTGTGTTTTTAAAGATGGCCGCCGTGCTCTTTCCCGTTCCGTCGCGATGATGCTACTTCCGGTTCCGCTTATTTACGGTGACCGCTAATTACGGTCACCGCTAATTACGGTCACCGCAATGATGGGTGGCGGTAGTGCACCTTGCGCGGCGTACGATGCCGGTAAGGGCCGTTTGGGGGTCATTTACGCCATGGCGTAGTTTACATTACCGGCATGGCGTAATGCTCGTGCGCGATGGGTTGTAATGTGCCGCACTTTACGGCATCGGACCAAGGCGTAAACGCTAATTACGCCATGCCGGTAATGTTGGATACTTACCGCCTGGGTTGTAATGAGGGCCATTGTCTGGTCCGGCAAAATGCTTCGCAAGAAATCAGTTTGAAGTGGAAAGTGAATGTCTCTTCCTGGGTCTTAGTGGCTCTTTTTATGTCTTTGAAAGTGGGTGGGAAGGCTGACTTTCTATGCCCAACTCTATGAGGATCCTGATAGGTGAGAGAAGCTGCCCTCCTCTGATTGGGGAAGAAAACGAAGTGTCATCGTGATGAGGTAGGTTTATGGGTCAGAGGATCCTCCCCTTGTCAATTTGCACACAAATCTATTTTTGATCCAAATACATATTTATTTATGTACAATCTTTCTAATATTACATGTCCAGTTAACCTATTTTCTGTAGCAGCAAATCATCCGATCCCTGTCTTTGTAAGATGTCGTGTCCACTTCTGACAGAATTCTGCCCTTTTCATCAAGAACACAACCTCTAAACCTTTCCAGAATTTACACAAACATGCACAAGGAATATGGCCATCAGATGATAAAGTGTCAGATTTTTAACATACAGACATTTGGAGTAATACCTTATTTTCTGCTACTACCCCCCAGAACATACCACATAGTCCTAACACCTCTTAAAATGTGCACAGAAAAATCACAAGAATAAATGATATTAATATATAATTTTGACAATTTCGTACTATGAATTATCCATCTTTTTAAAATTATGCTCTGGCTCAGATGGTTGTGGTTTAGGTTCCAAAGCACATGGGGGGATTTCTGTCTGTCCCCGCCTCCAGCTCAGGTGGCTCCCAGAAGCACTGCTCCTCCCAGTTTCTTCCAAGAGGAAGCCATTTACGACCCCCCTAATTTAACATTTGCCTGAGCCAAGGAAAGCTCATTGTTCTGTTTCCTGCAGCCCCAGGTACCCCACCCTAATTCAATCAGAGAGGTGTAATCTCCTTTTGGTGGGAACAACAGAAGGCAGCCAGGCCTGTGAATGCAGTTGCTGGGCAAGTTTCAACTCCTGTCGGGGGTAGTTGCCAGGCAGAATTCAATCTCTTCAAGCCAGGCTTCAGCTAAATGTCACTTTTGTTCCAGTTTTCTTCATTCAAATCAAACTTACAATTTTTACACATGCAGCTAGAACGCTGATTCTAAGTTCAAAACTATGACATTTAAACAGTTGCAACCTATGTGACACTCCAAGTAAATCACTCATTTATTTTAAACATTTCGATTTTAGTGGCTGTAAATCCAATTTCACTTGAGCTGCTGACATCCACAGCTCAGCCAGTTTTGTTATCAACATTATTTTAGGCTCTTCATATTTCCAAATTTTGTATGCACACAAGACTACATTCTGCCAAATGTCTGCTGGTGTTCGGTGAGATTTTTGAATATCTTGCAATGTTTAAAATAGGCATTTTTAGCTTGCATTTCAGTGAAACAAATGTGATTTCAAAGCGCTTTTAGAGCTAACAGGTACTGCTGTTTTTCCTTTGGCACCACGTTTCACTCATGGCGCTTCTGGCCCATCACGCTCGCACTGATGGGTGGCAGGTCAGGCGACCAGTTTGGTGTGCGCAAAACTGTGCCGTTTTCCTGGATTCTGGCGCAAATGTGGGCTTTTCGGCCATCTTGGATTTTCTAAGCCCACAGCACCAAATGTTGTAGCCTAATAATTCAAATGTGGGTCAAGACACCTTACAATTCACGAGTGCATGGCCTATTTTCCACCTATGTGAACATCCCCATATCATCTGCATTCCACTACCCTACCCCCGCCGACTGCCGCGCCCTGTATGCTCTTCTTCCTCCCAAACAAATAACCCCACATCATCTTTTTGTTTCAATCCCCCAGACGTCCCAGCCCCTTTTTCCAACACCAAATGACCCAAAATAGGGTTCCCAGTCTTATTCCCCACCGCACAGTCCGCAGACAGCCGTGGCTATCCGCGGATAGAACATGGCGGGTATTTTGGAAAAATATGACGCACCTCATGCTTTTGTATTGTATTGTATTTGGTTACTTAGATAGTGCTCTTTCCCCATTTGCATGGCTAAATGCGCTTTTACGGTTGGAATGCCCTCGGTGACCGTAGTCAATGTGCTGGAAAGTTCTAAGAAGATTGGATTAGGAGATGCATGTGTGCATTATTTTGATGGTCTGGGACTTGGGTGGCTGACTAGGCTTGACTAAGAAGCCCAGAAAGAGGTCAGGCACGTGAGTGGGTGCTGTTAGTTGTTGCAATAGAGTGCTATTGTTGAGAGAGTCTTGGCCAGCTATACCAAATTTCTTTTCGTAGGTAGTCGCTGTATACTAGTGGCAGAGGTGTTGAGGCACGTCAGGTGTTTCAGTGTGAACGGCTATATGTGCAGCTAGACCAGATAGCATAGCCGTAGCTGCATTATACAGTGCATGGATGCTTGACCGTGCCTGTGGCCTGTATCCACAGATGTGGTTTAAGGTATACGTACCGTAGTCTTCAAGATTATACGTACAATAGTCGTCAGAGTTGTTTGGCTGGTGCGATCTTTGTCCAGTGCGGACAGCGGTGTCTCATTGTTCATGGTCTCTGTAGTGCGAGGGTCTGAGCATGCGCTGTACTTGGGTGGGGTTATTGAGGTGTGCCTCAGCGAGGGCTGCAGCCTTCCCTGTTCTATTTGTCTCATTATTCGTGGTCTCTCTTGTGCAAGGGTCTAATGGGGCGGTGAGTGCGAGTGAGTTTATTGTGGTGTGCCACAGCGAAGGCTGCTGGCTTCACTGGTGTCTTTGTCAGGTGAGAATGTTGTTGTGCATGGGCTGTTAGTGTGTCAGGTGAGCTGGTGCAAGGGATGTTGTTTTCAGCAGTGTAATCTCGAGGTACAAGGGTTCAGGGGAATATTGGGAAAAGCCAGGATTTTAGGGCGTTTCTGAATTTCAGGTGGTTTTCAGTGTTGCGAATGTGTACTTGTAGGGAGATCGAGATGATTGGCGCTTGGACAGAGAAGGAAGAACCCCCCAGCCTGGAGGAGTTGCGTGATGGGATCACTAGGTGAAATGCTGTGCGGGATCTGAGATTCCTAGAGGGTTGGTACGGAACAATTTTGTCTCTGAGGAATTCCGGTCCAGTGTTGTGGATGGTGCAGTGGATAATGCACATGGCTTTAAAGGTTGTACGTTGACCAATGGGGAGCCAATGTAGCACTCTTGGGTAGGGCTGATGTGTTCTCTGGTGGGTAGGTTAAGGAGCAGGCGTGCTGTCGCGTTTTGGATTCTTTGGAGTTTCCTTAGTAGAGATGCCGGGGCTCCTAGGTAGAGGCAGTTTGCATAGTCTAGGTCGGACATGATGATGGAGTTGATGGCCGAAAGATGTGGGGATAGGTGAGGTAAGGGAAAATACGCCTGAGAATCCGTAGATGGAAGAAGCAGGTTTTGGATACGATAGTGGTGTGATGGGTGAGGGATAAGTCTGAGTCCAATGTGAATGCAAGGTTTTTTACCACGTTAGAGATTTCCAGTGCTTGTCCTAGTGGATTGGGCCACAGGATTGGTTGGGAGAGGAGAGCTGTTATCCCGCAAATTAGTATTTCAGTTTTCCCAGGGTTGAGGATGAGGTGCTTGGTCATCATCCAGTGGTCAATATCCGAGAGGCATGATGTCAAGTCCGGGCTGCCAGAGCCTTGAGATTTTGGGATTTTGAAGATGATCTGGGTATCATCTGCATAGTTGTAGCAGGTAAGATTGTAAGATCGGATGATCGCCGGAAGGGGTTTTAGGTAGAAGTTGAAGATAAGGGATGATAGCGATGCTCCTTGTGGGACACCTTTACTAACTGGTCGTGATGTGGATGTGACCTGATGGAGGTGCAAGATTTGTGATCGATTTGAGATAAAGGAGGAGATCCATGAAAGGGCTGTGCTTCTGATTCCTAGTGTTCGTAGCCTGTCCATTAAGATGGTGTTTTCAATGGTATCAAAGGCTGCAGAGAGGTGCAGCAGGATGAGAACAGTGCAGCCTTCTCCGTCGGCTGTTCTTTTTAGGTCGTCCCAGATGGAGACTAGGGAAGATTCGGTTCCCCTCAGTTGTCTGAAGTCTGATTGTGCAGGGTCTAGGAGTTGTTAGCTTCGGAAAATTGTCCAAGCTGTTTGCATGCCACACGTCCCATGAGTTTGGTGATTAAATGCGTGTTGGAGATAGGATGGTAGTTCTGGGGGAGGAGTGGGTCTATTGTTGGTTTTTTGAGGATCAGCTTGATGTAGGATGTTTTAAGGGCATTCGGGAAAGATCCTGATGTGAGTGAGTGGTTAAGGATTGTACGTGTGACACTACCTGCACAGGTGGAGGCTAGGACAGTTTTTTAGGAGAGAAGGTGGGCAGGGGTCCTCAGGGAGCCTGACGGGCGGCTGACTGCTATGAGTGAGAGGAATTCTAGGTGGGTGATGGTTAGAGAAAGAGTCGAGGAATTATAACTGGGAGGTTTGGAGATTGGTCTGTTGGTGGGTGGGTGGTGGTGGTAGTATATGTTTTAATTTAGAGATGATGGCAGAGTGTCTTTCGTTGGCCGATTGTGGAAGTGGAGTGATAAGGAGTCACATAGGGCTTGGGTGCTTGGTGGGGGCAGGCTTGAGCATGCAGGGGAATTGAATTCAGTTATGATTCTATGTAGTTCCTTACTTGGGTTTTCTTGCTTTTTTTTTTTGAATTCCCGGATGTATGTTCTGGTTGCCTTTGATAGGGTAGTTTTGTTCTGGGCAGAAGTGTTGGCTCACCAGGTCCGTTCCAGACAGTACTTGAGAGTTTTGAGTGATTTGAGATTGGCGGTGAACCACCTAGGCATTGGTCCTGATCTCTGTGATGTCCGTTTTGTTGGGATGAGGGTTGTGAGGGCAGTTGTAAGGTAGAAGGATTCAATTTCTGGAGGTCCTTCCTGGAGGCAAAGTGTATGGAGAGAGTTGAGGAGTGAGTGCTCTAGATCTGGGGTGATTACAACTTTGTTCCATAGTGGAAAAGTAGTGGGGGTGGTTGGTGGTGGTCGTTAATGGCCTTGAATGCTAAACGCTATGCTCAGAGGTAAGGTGAAGTACAGTGCTGAGTGATCAGTCCATCATAGGGGGTGGGGGGCTGGGTAGATATATTTGTGGTGCTGAAAATCGTGTCATGGGTGTGACCTTTTGTGTGGGTGGATGTGGAGATGTAATGTTTCAGGTTGAGTGATTCTAGGATGTCTATGAGCGATCTGACAGTGAGTCGAACCATATGTTGAAATCCCCTAAGATGGTTAAGTGTTGGGTGTAGGATGAGGTCTGTTGCCAGTGCTTCACCAAGTGTGTCTGCAAAGTTTTTGTTGTAGCCGGGTGGTCTGTAGATGATATATGATATGATATTTTATTTAAATAGCTCCCATTCACAAGTGTTTCATGATTAGGAAACTGTGTGCAGTGGCGGGCGCAAGTTGGAGTTTTACCAGGAGAGATTTGTAGTCTTTGGTGTTGGTGGAGGTGTCCTTGATTATTAGCTTGAATTGGTGTTTGTGCAATATTGCGAGCCCCGCTCCCCTTCGTGATCTGTTCCTGACAGTGAGGTTGTAGCCAAGTGGGAAGGTCTCGTGCGCAATGGGTTCATAGTCATTGGAAAACCAGGTCTCGATAATGAAAACGATGTCTGGGTTTTCATCTGTGATGAGGTTGGATACATGGAATTTGTTTTTGGAAACTGACCTGGCATTGAGGAGGGTGCAGGATATTTGGTGGGTTGCCCTTGTGGGTACTGGATGGGTAGGGTTGTATGGGAATCGTACAAAAATGTCGCCCTCATTTCTGCTCCCCCGCAGTTAATGCAACTTTGGGGGTGCACAAAATGAGGGTGACATTTACTGCACCCAAGCAGAGCAGGGGTTGCAGGGATGTCCCCTGCTTTGCTTGGGTGCCGTAACGGGAGTCAGGGGTTGTGAGGGTGTCCATTTTGGTAAGCGGGGGACACGAAAGAAAAGAAAAGCACCCTGTGGCATCAGTGGGAGGAGCTGATGCCGCAGGGATAGCAGGATGCAGGCGGCACACACAGAAGTGTGCTGCCGTGAAAGGTAAGTTGGGGGTGGGAGGCTAGGAAGGGAAAAGCAGGCCGGGGAAGCAGGCACAGTGATCTATATGATCACTGCCGTAACTGGTGTCGGCATTTCGGCCGTCGCAGTTATGGGCGGCGCAGTGATCACATAGATCCGTTGTATGGGATAGCGGGGGCCGATGAGAGGGTGGGTAGCGCAGTGGGTGTGGCATGGTGAGTGGTGGTGATGGAGTGTGGAGAAGAAGGAACAACGGGAGTAGGGGAAGAGGGAAAAAGGTTGGGTGGAGAATAGGGCTTGGACCGGCATAGGTGCGGGTGAGTATGTTTTGTTCCTATACTGCGGTGGCAGTGGTTGTGATCTGTGTTGGAGGATGGGTGATGCTAGGAGAGGCATTAGGTGCGTTTGGTCTCGGCCTTTCCCTGACTTTAGGACAGTCCTAGGTGTGTGGGTGAGAGTGGGAGGAGGTCGGGAGCTTGGGGTTTTGGCCAGAGCTGCTCTTGCTTCGCTAAGGCTGGGGAAGTAGGAGTTGGAGGTGCTGTGTAGTTGATTGGAGACAGTGTGAGTAAAAGGTGTCGGTGGGTGGTTGGTGGCAGGGGTGGTGCGTGATGGGTATTTTATGCGCCTCGCTGAGTCATCTGTATGTTCCGGGGGACAAGGTGTTCTGCTCCCTCTCTCCATCTTGCTGTTTTTAATTGTGCAGAGCGGGACCTACGGGTGGGGGATAGTGGGATGGGGTGAGCTGGGTCAGTCTGGGGAGAGGGGGGATAGGTGTGGTGTTAGTGTTGCATGTTGAAGGTGAGCAGTGGTGGGGAGGTGGGCTGTGTGTTGGCGGGGGTAGGGAATGACTGCAGTGGATCTCATTGGGCCTACTGGCGCACCAACGTACAGTTCTGCTTTGGCCATTGTGTGGCATGGTGCCTGTCTGGTCTATGGCAGTTAATTGGCAGAGTTTCGCTGGTGAGGCTACGTTTCACTGAGCAGTACACTTGGGTATGGGTTTCACACACCTACAGTGGAACCCACCCTGAATTAGTGCGCGAGAGACCTAAGTTTCGGAGTACTGTATGTTTAATAAAGTGGTTGGCAGATATGGGGAAAACGCACCTATAATTGAGAGCCCTGTGTAGTGGGAGAGAGGCCTAGGTTTCACAAACAGTTTGGATATGGGAGGACAACACCTAGAATTGAGAACCCTGTATAGTGGCAGAGAGGCCTAGGTTTCACAAAACACTTTAGGTACGTGCGGCACAGCTCGAATTGAGAATTCTGTATACAATGCAGTAGATTTCACAATATAGTAGGCAGAGATGGCCTGGGTTTCACAATACAGTAGGTTTTATTAGTAGTTGGCAGCTATGGTGAAAAACACACCAAGCATTGAGAGTCCTGTATAGTGGGAGAGAGGCCTAGGTTTCACAGTTTGGATACAGGAGGACGATACCGATAATTGAGAGGCCTGTATAGTTGTAGAGAGGCCTAGGTTTCACAACACACTTTAGGTACGGGCAAAACAGCTAGAATTGAGAACCTGTATAGTGGGAGAGAGGCCTAGGTTTCACAATACAGTAGATTTCACAGTATAATAGTCGAACACACCTAGAATTGAGAATCCTGTGCAGTGAGAGAGGGGCCTAGATTTTGTGTAGTGATAACTGTGGGAGAGTCCTACCTTATCCGTTGATGCTGGTTCACGGCGGTCTGATTCTCAGAAAGGCGCGTATGGTCGCTGCAGCCGGCTGCTACTGCTGGATTGCGGGTGGAGTTATGCGTTTGTAGCCACCTCGTAGTTGGTTGTTATTGTGGGGTGGTCGGGGTCTGACACTGTGCCCGCCCTACTCTGGGCTCAGTGCATTGAGCAGGCTGGGTGTACTGGCCCAAGGTGCCTCTTTGGTTGTATGCATCGCTGAATGTGTTTGGGGCAGTTGGTGTTTAGGTTAGGTTTATGTGGGTGGTTGCTTCCCCTGGTGACACCTGCTAACACTATCTGGAGCCGCTACTGTGGGAGCCGGCCTTTGCCTTGGGCCTTAGCCGTGGGGGCTGCTAGGGCAGAGGGCTGCTCTGAGAAGGTGAGTTAAGAGTGGCTAACATCCAATCGGGATTTAGGAGGGAACTAGGCCGATGCGGATGGGTGTCCGCGGACATCACACCACCCCCTGGACCAATCGGAGACATGTACGCGGAGCGAACAGGTAAGTGAGTCCGTGGACGGACCCCACATATCACTAATTTTTGTTTATCTACTTTTAGCCCGTTTTAAAGAAAACTACTGGAAGGATTTACACCAAATTTACAAAAGCATTCGTTCGGGCCAAAGCCGCCGCTCCTGCGGCAAATTTGTTGATAATCCATCCAGCGGTTTGGGCTGTAGGCATGAGCGAAATATTTTTTCCATTGCGTCTGTGGAAAAAACTAAATATTTGGGGTGCCCCCTATAACTTGGCGCCCCCTTGATGAAAGCTCAGCAAACTCGCCAAATAAATTCAGACGCGCCATATATTTTTGTTGCAAAGTTTGGTAAGGATTCGTCCAGGGGAAGCGAAGATATAAGCTGCCCAAAAAGTGCCTTTCCTATGAGTTAAGCAACTTAACCATAACTACAGGGCCACTGCCACAGGCCCTGTAATATTCTGGAATGCTGCTGCCTGAAAACCTGCTTTCACTTTGTTAAAAACGAACGTTTATTTATTCTGCATTCTGCAGAAACTGCGAGCCATCCAGGTGCTTTTGCTTGCGTGAGGTCGCTTCCTGGAGGAGGCGGGACCCGGGCAGCACACGTGACTCATCACGTGACCTTACCAGCTACAAAGCACAGAGTCAACCAGCCGAGCGGCGAATGCTGCTGCCTGAAAACCTGCTTTCACTTTGTTAAAAACGAACGTTTATTTATTCTGCATTCTGCAGAAACTGCGAGCCATCCAGGTGCTTTTGCTTGCGTGAGGTCGCTTCCTGGAGGAGGCGGGACCCGGGCAGCACACGTGACTCATCACGTGACCTTACCAGCTACAAAGCACAGAGTCAACCAGCCGAGCGGCGAATGCTGCTGCCTGAAAACCTGCTTTCACTTTGTTAAAAACAAACGTTTATTTATTCTGCATTCTGCAGAAACTGCGAGCCATCCAGGTGCTTTTGCTTGCGTGAGGTCGCTTCCTGGAGGAGGCGGGACCCGGGCAGCACACGTGACTCATCACGTGACCTTACCAGCTACAAAGCACAGAGTCAACCAGCCGAGCGGCGAATGCTGCTGCCTGAAAACCTGCTTTCAGTTTGTTAAAAACAAACGTTTATTTATTCTGCATTCTGCAGAAACTGCGAGCCATCCAGGTGCTTTTGCTTGCGTGAGGTTGCTTCCTGGAGGAGGCGGGACCCGGGCAGCACACGTGACTAATCACGTGACCTTACCAGCTACAAAGCAGAGAGTCAACCAACCTTGCGGCGTTAAGCCCGGCGGGGTCAAGGGTGCTGGCTGTTGCGCGAGGGTGGCGCAGTCTACCAACTCAACATCGGAACTGAGACGGAACCTGTTTTACCTAGCAACAGAGGAGGTGGTATTGAGTTAAGGACCCACACCATATAACTTTATTAGTATAATACACCCAAGATCCTACGTGAAACTGCGGGATACTACTTCCTTTGATCACGTCAGGATCGCAAAACAGGTTTCGCAACAAACAGACATTTTTGATCTCCGACAAGGTGTAACTGATATATTATCAAGATATAAAAATCCTTGGCAGCAAGCGCCTCTGTTCGCAGAAAGTCTACAATCTAGTTAAGTTTTTTGAAATATTTTTTGACATGCTCTCCTTGAACTCTACTTTGATAAAACAATATATACATTACAGACTGTCTATCAACTAAACAATAAGTTGAATGAGACTCCGCAGTACAAAAGAAATGGAAGGGGCAGGGGATGGATCTTATTTAAATCAAAACGATGTAGCAAGCACACCAACTATTCAACATGCTCAGGAGAACGTAAATTTAAACACCCCGTTGCAAATCCAAGTTCTGGTACATGCTGAAGAAATCCATAGCACACCAGTAAAAAGTCCAACAGAGAAAAACCTACATGTTGCTATAATGCAAAATTGGAAGCGGGGGTTGGAATATACCATCACAACTAAAAGGATGCAAAGTAAAATAGAAATTTTTTTGGGGAAAAAGCGACATAAAAGCCATAGTGACATCGAAGGTGAATCACTCATTCTTTGGGAAGACCCAAGGATTCCACAAACCCCCACTTCCAGCACAGAAATACACGCGATATCAACAAATCTGGAAAAAGAAGGCCCCGTATGCCAGGAGGAGGACAAGGTGCCTTCTCCAATGCCTGAAAACTTACAGCCAACAACAAATGTCACACAGCTTTTTCAGGGCCAAAGGGAAACAGACACAAAAAACGATGAGAAAGCACAAACAAACGTAAATGCAGATACATTGAAAGCCTTGAATTTTGTTCTTAGCTCATTGGTCTCAGTCTTTGAGATGTTAAAAGGAGAGGTTCAATCGCAAAATTGGACATTGCTAGAAATAACAAAAGAAATAACACTTTGCAATTCCACTTTAGTGGGTTTGGGGAATGCTATTAACACAAAATTGAGCACCCAAATTCAGGCCTTAAACCTCGAGACTGTAAAGCAAGGACTCGATATCTCATCCATCCAGCAATCATTGAAAGAAAAAAATGAAACCGGAAAACAAAACAATAGACTGCTACAAGAGGTTCTATCAACTTTGAAAGGACATTCGTTCCCAACCCAAAAAGAAAAAACTCCACAAAAAATCCAGGAATATTCACTTGATGATTCGCCACTTTCAGACTCCATAATGGAAGAATTTCTAAGACTCGCAACGGTACTAGAGGAAGACGCAGATGTTGGAAAAAACACACAAAAAAAAAAAAGAATGTGAAAATCAAAAAAGCATTCAAACGGGACAAACGCAAGAATGGCAAGAACGAGGAGAACAAACATCAAGAGGGAGAAGAAAAAGGAGGAATCGCCTTGCAAAGAGAGAGAGATCCAAATCTATACAACCTAGAGGAAAAAGGAAACATAATAAAGGAATAAATTATAACAAAAACAGAAAAGAGAAAGGAACCGCACAAGAACAAATGCGATCAACAGGGTACAGTGGAGAACAAGAAAGCACTATAGAAGATCCTAAAGCCCCTTACAACGCACAAAAAAAAAAAAATCCAATACGGAAAAGGTGAATCAGAAATGTAGGACTGAAGTTTCTGCAAAAACCAAAACGATTGAAGAAAAACAATTGGATGACAATGCCTTAATAACAAAAGCAAGTATTGGTTTGCAAACAGAGGAGGAGATAGGGCAAAAGGATAACCTAAAAAAGAAAATCGCAGAGGCTGAAAAGGAATTGAAACAGCAACTAAACCTGGAGAAACTACCAGTAAAAAATAACCTAGATGCACAACACCAAAAAGAGACTACAGCAAAAGCAGTAAAATGGGCTCCTATCTTCATTAAAAAAAACCTCCAGCTTGGAAAAAATAAAGCTGGTGGCAAAACCATTGCCATAGATAAATATGAAAACATGAAAATTGCCCCAATTTTCTTATCAAAGAAGCAAGTGGCCATCAAGGAATTTAGTTCAATTCCTTCTAAGTCATCGGCCTTAACAAACACGATGGGAAAAAACATACCCGAAGTAAACGATGACAAAACACAAAATGGAGAAGGAAAATTCGTTAGGCTTGACATTCTTACACATTACGAGGAAAACAAAGTAGGGTCCCAACACTCCTCAGTAACATGTGATCAACCAATCCAAAAGACATTGTTGGAAAATAAAATCCAAAGGGTTTGGTTGAGACTACGATCAAACCATGGACGCCACAAAGCCTTGAATCGGGGAGTGATTTTAGACATAATACAAAAAACTGCAAATCTTCACTCCTTCAAATCTAAAGACATTGAGAGCGTGAAATTCCCACTGTCAACTGACCCATTTTTGGTTGAACTTCTCCTGTCCTCTAAGAATGCAAAAAATGACATTCTACAAAACTCAGTTGAATTAGAATCCTACGGGCTAGAGGTCTCATGCAATGACAGGGAAAGCGACGTTATGAGTAAACAACACAACCCTGTATACTCAATCAAAGGAAAAATACCTCAAAATGAGGCGATTCTCATAAAGAAAGGAAATTCAGAAAAAGATTTCAAAGAAAAAGACAACACTCTTTTGCTCCTCCCAGAAATACTGACAGAAGTATTACAGAGACTGGGCCTGGGCACACAACGACTTTAGAAGGAACAATGTAAATATCTTTAGCTGGAATACAAGGGGCTCTAGTGTCATTAGAGGCAAAGAAACACGATCATATCTATTCAGCCAGGGAGATGTAGTTCTATTACAAGAAACCTGGCTGGTAAACCCACTAAATATTGAAGGATACACAGTTTACTGTCTATCAGCTGCGCAAAAACCACTAGGACGTCCCTCGGGAGGCCTATTGATAGCACTAAAAAATCAAGTTTTTAAAAATGTTACAGAAATATGGAAAAATCCCCAGGGTATCCAAGCATGTAGAGCCGAAGTAAAATTACAAGAAACTATTACAACTTGGGTCTTTGTAAATATTTACTGGAACCCTGCAACATCGAAGCTAAACTGCTTCTTAAAAAACCTAGCATCACTATTCGAACTACTAAAAACAACCTTAGCCGCTTGTAAAATCGTGATGGCAGGAGACTTTAATTCGAACTGCCTATATCCTCAAAAAGGAGGCTTAGATCGAATGTCTCATGGGAAAATCAGTCAGGGGAAAAAGTGGCAGGAATTTATGGATGAATGGGATCTTCACATGGTAATGTGTACACTAGAGGGTGACCAAGAACCATACACAACCTGGAGAAGAGGGAATACATCCTCCGCCATAGACTATATTTTTGTTTCAAAAACCCTACATGCTTTGCCCTCTACTCTAAAAATAAAACAGGAGCTAGGCAGTGATCACAGTAGATTGGAGCTGTCATTTGAAAATATTATAATAACAGAGGCTGAAGGAGAACTTCAGCTGCTAGAAGGTAAAAAAGGAAAACTTAGAGTTGTAAAATACAAAGATGGGGGAATCAAACTAAATGGAAAACTTAAAGGCCTCCGGAACACTTTTGGAAAACACAATGTGACCCAGAACGATTTACCAATTTTCTATGGGCAACTCTAACGCCCAAATATTTAGCGGGAGAAACCAAACAGAAACATCTTCATGCCTTCGATGAACTCACACAAAGAAAAAAAAGAGAGCATAGAAAAGCTCTAAGAGATATAAAAAGAGCAGGATACTCATTTGGAAAAATGAAAACTGAGATAAGAAACCAAAAAGCAAATTATAAATCATGGTCAATCTCGCATAAAGCCCTTCGGATGCAAACAGATGGCGAGCATATACTTAGCACCCTTAGAGAAAGAAACAGTAAGAACTTCTGGGAAATATTGAACAAATTCGAAGGGGACCAGACACAATCATTATGTAATCTAGTGTCAGAAGATAGTTGGATGAGATATCTGACAGAAACATTCAAGAGCAAAATCAACTGCGAATTCAGAAACAAAACAGATATCCACTGGCAACTTAACTTTAAGGAGGAGGATATACTTGAAATCATAGCCAACTCCCCGACATCTAAAGCTTCGGGACTAAATGGCCTGACTTACCAGGCATTGAGAAATGAACCAGTGCTGTGGTCAAAGCTTTTATCCACTCTTTTTAAGGAAATATTAAAACAACGAACATTTCCAGCATCCTGGAAAACGTCTCTCATAGTACCCTTTTTTAAAACTGGGGATCGGAGAGTAGCAAGTAACTATAGACCAATAGCATTGTTGGACATTGAAAGTAAAATCTTCATGAAACTCCTACTAAATCACATCATGAAATGGGTTGAAGAGTCCAATATTTTGTCACGCTATCAAACAGGATTCCGCAAAGGCCATTCAACATTCATTAATGGCCTGATCCTAAACATCCTAAACGAACAAAAAAGAGGGGGAAAAAAACAAACAATGTACGGAGCCTGGATAGACCTGTCCAAAGCATTTGATCAGGTAGAACGAGTGCTACTTTGGGAGAAACTCCGAAAATGGGGAATGCCAGAACCACTATTATCAATTCTAGTGGAACTATATAAAGATACTAATTTGAGAATACGGCTTGATGCAATGGGACATCTCTCAAGACTGGTTGAAGTGAATAGAGGGGTAAGACAAGGCTGCCTGGGAGCGCCCCTGTTCTTCAACCTGTTCTTGGCAGATATGGGCCCTTTTTTACAATCATCTGCTTTGTTAAGCCCAATGTTAAATGGGAGGAAGATCTGTTGGCTTGCGTATGCGGACGATATAATTCTCCTCGACAGAACACCGATCGGTTTACAGCATCTACTTGATAAAATGAATGAGTATGTAGAACTAAATAAATTGAAAGTTAACCCAGCCAAATCAAACATTTTGATCTTCAAACATCCACTATCAAAAACAAAATGTAGAAACTGGAACATGGGAGGAGAACGGATAAGAACCGTTGAAACTATAAAATACCTGGGATATAACATCCATGCCCATCCAGCAATATACAAAGCAGAAAACGAAATCATGGCGAAAGTTAAACAATTTACATCACAAATGATTAAGCTAAACTATACATTTTGCAAGTTCTCCATCCTCCCATTGGTGAAGTTTTATCTAGCCAAAGTGGTCCCAGTCATCCTATATGGCTTAGAAGCAAAGCCGGATCTCTGGTTTACAAACTGGGACAATTTTGAGGGCCATCTATGGAAAAAAGCTCTGGGCCTCCCAAATTGTGCCTCCTTAAAAAGTCTGAGATTTGAACTAGGTCTAAAATCATTGAACTGTATGGCAGACTGGAAGCTCATCTCATTATATCGAGAAATAATAACAAGTAAAGACTCGACAATGTATGGAGATCTTAGACATGAAGCACTACTAAAGAGATCAACCATCCTCGCCTCATTAGAAGAGAAAACGATGGAAAGACTGGATGCAGTAGATCTAAATGAAGAGATCTTGGTCCTAAATCCACTTAATGTAAAAAGAAGACTCGAACAATGGGACTGGATTAAAACGGTAGAAAAAGTAAGAGAGGACCCAATGCAAAACACTTTCCTGAAAGGAGAAAAGAAACTTGGGTGTCTCTCCCGATATCTCCTGAAGTCCCCTAATAGGAAACTGCGTTCAGACTTCCTCAGAATGAGACTGAACCTTGTCCATTGTGGTGCTGTTCTGGTAAAATGCAACCAAGGGGACATGGCAAAAAAACTATGCTCAGTCTGTGGAAACCCTGCCAAACAAACGTTAAGACATGTTCTAATGGATTGTGAAGGCACATGGCCACTACGATTTAGACTTTTTAGAGATCTCGTGCGAAGGGAGGAAGACATAGTTACAGACTTCCTCTGGGATAGAATCATCTCGGGCACTAACGCTGCATTGATGTTTGCATCAACCCAGGTCATAATAGAAAGTGGTTTGACAATCTAATATAATAAAATAAAGTAGAAGTATTTGTAAACTTTGATCCAGCAAAAATTAGGAACAATTGGCAGGGTTGGTGGATAATAATGAAATGCATATGCACATTTATTATTTTGTAAAGGCTTGAGCCAAAACAAATAAAAAAAAAATAAAAAAAAAAAATATTCTGTTTGTTTTCTTATGTCCATGGTATATGTCTGCCTTTTTTTACCCTCATAAACTGGCTCACCACTCGTTTACATCTTTGTGCTATTACACAGGCACCCTTCATGGGAAAGCCTCTGCCATCTGTAAAAGTGTTAATATAAATCCTTTCTGGTTGAAATTGACATCCCTGCTCCTCAAATAAATACAAATACGAATATCAATGCAAAGTTGGAAACTAGGGAAAGTGAATGCAAGGTCAAAAATAAGAGTATTCCTGCATGGGACCACTTGTTGCAAAACATTGTCATAATCCACAATGTATAAGCCACGAGTATCATTGGGTCACTAAGGTTTGGACGTTTAGTGAGTCCCTCATCACGCCAGAGTGTGCATCTGTTGTTGAGTCCTGCGTTATACCAACAAATGTATTTTGGAGAACACCCCCATTTAATATAAAGGTAAGCACAATGTCCTGCCTTTGTTTCCTATGCACCACCGTAACTGTAACAGCTTCACAAACCATGTAATGCTAGCATATAGGGGTTGGATATCTAAATTGCATCGGTGGTGCTCAGAGGACTCAGGTTTCCTGTTAGAATTTTATCCAGGCCTCGGTTTTCCCTTTAAATGAGAGGAGCCACCGTTATTTCTTTACCATTTGAAAGATAGGAGAACGGCAAGTCCCAGAATTCCCAGCAGAGGTATCGCTGGGAGGGCTGACGTGGCTATAACCCTGGGTCTTTTAGTTGTAGCCTCGGATAGAAGCTCAGGGGTTACAAACAGAAGACTAGCTAGCCCAGAGTCCCGCCAGTCCTGACATTAGTGTAGCCCTGATCTTTTCCAGCCCTAGCAACACCCATGATTCCAAGCAATAACGGGACTGGATTGCCTTTTTCACACACAGCCTTAGGAAACTGAAGAGGTCTGGGTGCTTGCCATGTCTGGAACCCAGAGTAGAAATGTTTATGAAAATGCAGATCGCTTCCTTCGGGAGTGGAACAGATACCTGAATGGGTAGTGCCTCTTCCCATTGAAATATTAGCAGTATGACGCCGCAGTGTGAACACGTATGGATCTGCAGCCTGTGGCTCTCCAGATGTTTTGTACTACCATGATCCGTCACCAATGACTATTGCGCTTAGGGTTGATTGGAGTTGTAGTGAAAAACTTCTGGCAAGCCAAAGGTTGCAGACCCCTGCTAGAAGAGAGCCTTGCAAGGTTCGGAAACATAGGCCCTCATTACGACCCTGGCGGAAAGTGACTGACCGGACCGCCACAGCGTAAATAGCGTTTCCGCCATTGCACGATGGAGCAAAGTGCGGCCCATTCCGACCCATCGGGCACGAGCACCACGCCATGGCGGAAGTGCAAAGTCCGCGATGGCGGAAATGACCCCAAAACGGCCCACACCGCCGCCGTACGGCGCCCTAGGTGCAATACCGCCACCCATCATAGCGGACACCGCAGTGAGCGCCAACCGGAAAGTACGGTGACCGTAAATATACGGAAACGGAAGTAAAAACATGGGCCCGGAACGGGAAACAACACCCCGTACACCTATAAAACCACAAAATACACACAACCACTAAAAACACCACCCTGAGACACATCCCAACCCGTCATCCACCCTAGTGAAACCAAGAAAAATGGGAAAAGTAGCGAAGAAAGCGTGCGACCGCAAGCGGCAGGTCCACTTCTCCCGTGAGGAACTCACCGTGCTTACAGAGACCCTCCAGGAGAATGCCGCCGCCGTCTTCTCCACGCAAATGACCAGGACGGCACTTGCGAACAAGAAGGCCATATGGGCCCTGGTGGCACAGCGGGTAAGTGCGGTGGGGACCGCACCCCGCAACCCACAGCAATGCAGGAAGCGGTGGGACGACCTGCGGATACGCGTCCGTAGCATACTTTCTGCCAACCGCAACATTGCCACAGCCACCGGGGGAGGATCGGAATCACCCATCAAGTTGACCCCCTGGGAAGAAATCTGTGCCTCCACCATTGGAATGGAGAGCATAGAGGGAGTCGGAGGGATGGAGAAAGGAGTGCAGACATCCGGAGAATCAGGTAGGTGGCCCAAATAAAACCATGCCAAATCCACAATGTCCAATCATGTGACTCACATGTGTCCACATAGCGCAACAGCAACACATGGCCAGGAGAACGTCCACACACATTGGCCTGATAGCGCACTTTAAAACTCACAATAAATACATAAATAAGTAAAAACCCCAAAAACACCCACTACACGTGCAGCAGGCACACCCTAACTGCAGGCTGCCAAACAACTGCACCCTCACTCCACACACAAATGAAAGCACCTCCAAGGCCCCGACCCAAATCACCCTCAGGTACCACCCCAATGCATGTGATACATTGCCATTCCAATTCCCACAGACCCATTAATAACGCTCGCCCTCCTTTACTCCACCACAGGGTCCGATCCAAACGACGAGCTCCAGGACACTCCTACCAGCACACCTGCAAAGAGGGCCAAGACCGACGGCCAAAGACCCTCCACCTCAGCTGCACGCATCAAGACACGGCAGCAGCACATATCAAGTGGCAGCACACAGGAGGGAACATCAACAGGCACCCCAGCAGCCAGCATGCCCACAACAGCACCACCACAGGTCCCCCCAATGGATGCCACAGAAGGTACTGCCTCTGGTGGCAGCAGCACCATAGGTGACACCCCATTAATGGCAGCATGCTCCGACACAGAAGATGGGGATGTCGAAGTCAGATCCATCCATGACCTGTCCCAATCCCCCTGTCTGTTCCATCCCGTACACCATGAGGATACCACGCAGGGGCACCCACAAGACGACGACTGGCCATCCCCCACAAGCCCTGTGGCAGGGCAACATGAGGCGAACAGCCCCTCTGTGACACCACCGCAAATGGCCATGGCCCAGCAGAGGCAACAGTCCCTCGACCAGTTAATCGTGCAACAGCAGCAACTGGCCACGCTCCTCAAGGACCATGCCGATGGATGTGGGGGCACTAAGGCAGACATAGAAACATCAACTGAGACACTTAGGGCACAAATGGAGAGTAGCACCGAGAGCCTGAGAGTCCAAATGGAGAGAAGCACCGAGAGCCTGAGGGGGGAACTGCATGCGACGTCCAAAGACGTATGTGCCGAACTTGCCGCAGTGCGCCGTGTGCTCACTGAGCTCTCACAAACCCTTAGGGACATGCATGGACGTGAGCAGGCAGAGACATCATCCGTTGCAAGTTCCGTCCAGGGCAGCCCCCAACGTAGATCTGGGAGGAACCTGCGCTCCACAGGCAGGGGTGCCCCTGATACCCGCAGAGGGGGCTTGCAATAGCGACTGCCCACTGACAATGAGCATCTTTGGACACTGGTGTTCGGGGGGGAGGTAGGAGGGTGGAGGGGGTGTGTTGGGCTCACTTGGGTGGCGGGTCGATAGGGTGTTCAACATGATATCACATATGCCATAAACAATGCATGATCAAACAATGAGATGTGTGGACAATGATCTTTGTGTACTAGGCCATCATAGGCGTACAGTCCATATTGTGCATGTACCAGACACACACAGTGCCACGAGTCCCGTGTCCATGTATCAGCCACCAGGCGTGAGTGCTAGAAGCATGCATCTATGAGATGCTGACGAATTTCACGGCCCTCCTGTGCCTAGCAGACTCCTTGAGGTGCTGCCACATCCCCACCCTCATCATGACCATCTTCAGGTGCTTGCAGTTCTGCGTCAGGGGGCATGGGCACATTTCTACGTACGCACATGTTGTGGAGCATGACACATGCCATCACCATCTTTGCAACCTTCTCATGGCGGTACAGGAGTGCCCCGCCAGACCTGCTGAGGCACCGGAAACGGGTCTTCAGTAGGCCGAATGCCTGTTCAATGACTACACGGGTACGTGAGTGGGCATGGTTGTAGTCCTCCTCATGCTGGTCCCGTGGGTTCCGGACTGGTGTGAGGAGCCATCTCTTCAGTGGATATCCGGCATCACCTGTATGTGAACGATAAACGAATTATGTGGAATGCCATTGCTACGTACGCACCCCCCCCCCTTCCTGCCAGGTCATTGCCGCATCACATACCCCACATCATCATGCATGAAATGAGACTCACCGAGTAGCCAGGATCTGTTCCCTGCGTGTCGCTCCATGTAGCGTGGTATTGTAGAGTTCCTCAAGACCATAGAATCATGGGTTGATCCAGGGAATCGGGCACAACAATGTGTAATGATCCTGTTGGAGTCACACACCATTTGTACATTCAGTGAATGAAATTGTTTTCGGTTGCGGTACTGGGCCTCCATGGCATGTGGGACGACCAATTCCACATGGGTGCAGTCGATGGCACCAATGCAACCCGGTATGCCGGCAAGTGCATGGAATCCCACTTTTGTGTTGGTTATTTCCTGCTCCGAGCGTGGTAGAGAAATGTAGTCGTCTGCGTGCTGCAGGAGGGCATCGAGCACTTGCAATAGTGTCCGTGAGAACAGTGGCTGAGAAATGCCATGCAACTGTCCGACTGTGTGCTGGTAGGTGCCTGTGGCCAGGAAGTGGAGTACAGACACCACCTTCAGTAGGGGTGGGATGGCGGTTGGGCTATCTATCATGCTGACAAGGTCAGCCTGTGTCATGTCCACAATGGCGGCTATGGTGTCCCGGTCCAAACGGTAGAGGGTGTGGATCTGCTCATCAGTGAGGTTGAACGGATGTGCTCGGAGGCGTGGGATTGCGGGCTGCCTGCGTGGTGGTAGTGGCTGTGCTGGCAGCCCTTGCTGGCCCTGCCTTGCCCTCCTCCTCCTCCTCCTGCGTCTCCTCCGTGCGGCCGGTTGTAGTTGGTGTTCGTCTTCTTCTTGGAGTTGGAGTACTTGCAGTGCTATCAGGTCCCCCAGGGCCAACATCGGTAGCATTTCGGAGTGGGTGTGGTTGTGGGAGGAGACTGGGTGTGCAATTTATGTCTTTTCAGGCTGTATGGCCTCCACCTGTGGTGATTCATTCCACCTGTGCAAGCTGCTCTCCCCTTTGGGCGAGCACGTCCCGCACACAACGCTGCAATTCGAGGAATGGCATCTTGCTATTACAATCATGTATTAGTACCCGATGGCCGTGTAACATTGGTTGATATGTTCATTCGGCTATGGTCCCATTGTTTCACATGCATTCTATGCAGTCGCGAACAGACTTGTGAAGGGTCAGTGGAACGTAGTACTCGAGTAACGGTGGACCCTCATGCCTCACTGTACCGAGGTTCACCGACGGGCGGGGCCTCCCATTTGTGAGTGAAGGCAGTTGCCATTTTCACACACAGCCGCACTAGATGGATTAATTTGTGATTTCAAGCGGCCACAGATGCCTTTTCGACGTGATGTTGCAAATGAGGAATTCGAAGGGCAGCGCTTTCGGTCTTCAGCTAGCGGCGAGGAGATGCCCACAGGTCTGACTGCAAATATAACGTTCTATTGTTCAGTGTCCTTGGGACAGGGGCCATGGCGAGGATGCAATGATTGATATGAATAGTTTGGGATGCGCAATAGCGAAGTGGATGATGAGGCCGGACGTTCCCAAATACATGTTACTTCACAACACTGGAATTACGGGCTGGGGCACAGTGGATTTTGCAGGCTGCATAACGCACAGACTCAATGGAATTCTCACATGTTATGTGAGTATGGAAACAGGCGTTATCATTACGGGATGAGGGAATGATGAATGGATGCATGGACAGATGATTTGATACGGTGTTTGCCATGTACAGGGCTTCTTGGAATCTGTCCGCCTCCCCTGCGCTATGTGATGCAGGGCTGCCATAGTGGGACCATCGTCTATCTGGCCTTGTTGAGCCCTCCCTGTCTCGACGCGCCTTCAGACACTTGTGTCCATGCACGTTACCAATCCCATCTGATGGATTCTGTTTTCACAGACGCATGCACAGGTACACTCGTTTGTGATGGTGTTTTCACCTCGATATGGATAGTTATGAGTCGCAAGTGGTTTTGGGGTGGTGATGATCCTTTGGAGTGGGCTAGCATGCATATGGCTGTGGATCTAGTGTGATCATTGAAGTGAGTTGTTCGAATGTAGTTCTGATGGCCATTCTATTCTTTTTCTTTTCTTTTGGGTGACAGGTATCTCCTCCCCTTTTGCCACTGCCATCTGTATGCCACTCCTGCAGATGGGTTTTACTCCCGACACCTGCTGCTTCGTGTTAATCAGTGGAGCAGCATTACGATCTTATGGGACGATCGCCAATGGGCCACATGCCCTTACGCAGTACTAGTGGCTCGGAGCAACATTTCGGCCTTTCAGCTGGACTAGTGCCTCCCTATTGGGACGGCCCTGCGGTTCTAGGCGCTTCCATGTTGCCTTTTCGTACGAGAATGTAGCCCCTGTGTACCATGAAGGAACAGGGCGTCACACAAGAAGTAGCTGGTCATTTATTGCGGATGCAGCCCACAATGGTGAAATGTGTTTTGGAGTTCATGGCCTAATGGCTGTATGGGCTTGGTGAATTTGTTGTGCATTAAATTTCTATTCTGATATGGGCCGTGTAGCGTTCTTCTTTGCAAGTGATGTGGCATATTCCTATTTGGGGAGCGATGTATTGTGAGGAGATCTGCATTGGGTTCCAGCTTCGGAGTATAGTTGCGTGGTACTGTGCTGGGCGCGTTTGCCTACGAAGCCCAGTGAGGTCAGGGGTGAGGGCTGCCAATATGACTGTTTGAATGATGTCATGCTCAGGGGCGAGGGATTAGGTTTTGTGTAACAGATGCCGGTCAGCCAGGTGGATTGGTGGAATGATGTGATTATCGGAATATTGCTGGTCACAGGTGCCTGTGTTTGCGTGCGTTTCTTGGTGGGAGACTGAGGTCATGTCCATTGGTATAGCTTCTGTATTCGTGCCATCTGTGCCCTGCAGCTCCCATTGGCCCCTCTTGTGATTCTTTTGTTCGTTGGCATGCATGGGTGACTTGTACATTTCACTGGTTGCATTGTGACTTCGTTGCACCTACGGGGAGTTGTACTATGTGGCCAGGGAGTGGTGTACAGGCACTCAGTGGGGCCGTTTACGGTTGATTCGCGATGCCGTACTTCTCACCATGGCGGAATGGTACTTTCCGCCGTGCTTGATGGCGTTAAGTACATGTCCGCTAGGGTCGGAATTCGCGTACCCTTGCGCCATGGTGCTAATTACGGTTTGGCATGGCGCGCGCGCGCGTACTTGGTGCAGTTAGCGTTGGCGTTCACTACGGTGTCGCTAATGGCATCGTACTTTACGGTGACGGGTCATAATCGCACCGAGCGCTATTCGATGGCGGTATTGCATTTCCGCCATCGTTTTTCGATTTCCGCCAGGGTCGTAATGAGGGCCTACATCATGTAAAATGATTGTGAATGTTGCAAATTCGAGTTAGTTAAATCTAATTCTGTCTCCGGCTTATAAAGCGAGCACCACCCATGTGTCTGTCTCTTCCTTTTTGAATTCATGTAGGGTGCGCAGCTCTGTCAGGGGGGACCCAGTAGTTGAGGAGATGGGCCAATCCTCCCCGGAAGATACATCGGCCTGCTTGTCGTGCTTCACAGAGCCACCTGACAGCTTTCCACGGGGGCCCAGACCCACCGGCATTGCATCTCACAGGGGAGAAACAGTGACACCTTCCCAGCCTATCTGTCTGAACATTAGCAAAAACCATGAGCTAAACTCAGATTAACAAGGATTACAATACTAAACCCATCCAACTTTCACGTATACCAGAACTTTTACCCAACGGAGTCTATTTTGTTACATGACCCACATTTTTTATATTTTTATGAGTTATGTAGCCTCTGGGTAGTATTTTAGATTGGTTCTCTTCTAACCACACTTCCAGCCTGTGTCTGCATGCCTGCTCTTTTTGCACTGCTAAGGTGTCCCCAGTCAGAGCCATTGCAGTCCTCTCATGAAATGGAGATTATGGATTAAGCATCGGGGGAGTGGCTTGAGCTCAAGGTCAATCCTCTTAAAGCGAAGAATATTTCAAACCGACGTTGCAATGATCCAGATCATATCAGATGTAATGTTGTTTATTTTCCATAAAGAGCAACAGCCGACACGTGTTTCGATCCCTGGTCGTTATCAAGGCTGTAAATATCATGTATGAAACATAACACCATTGATGATAATGTACATCACATTAAACGTTATTAGCAATGAATCATAGAATTATAAATGTTACAAAAAACATGAAAATAGATAGGTCATACCATGTTACATCGAACACCAGGTCAGGGTTTGAGGGTTGGAGTCAGAGCAAGTTGAGAATTCGATGCCAAATGATAAAAAGAAAAATAGAGTTGCCATGAGCAATTTGACAATTATAATTTGACCTCCCATTGTGTTAAATTCCACAAATATGTGATCTTGGAAAATAGACCCTTAATGCATAAACACCCAGCTTTTGAGGAGTTTGTGAGATATTCCATAAATCAGTACCCGATATGACCAATAAAACAGGGGTTTATGATCAAATAATGTATACCCTATGCGTACTGAAATGATTCAATGAATCCTACTCACCCTAAGATTTGATCCGAAATCATTAACGAATAATGGTTATAGATTTCTCATAAACCCACTTGGACATCAAACGTACTTCCAAAAGGAAATGTTATTGGTACATCTGCAGTAAAGAAAAGTATATTTAAAACACTGTGATAATCTATTCGATGGCATAAACTATAAGGTGATCCTACATTGGATCTCTTACCTTATTAAGAAATAGTGGACTAGAAGAAACTGTACTTTTGTAGACCATTTCTGGTATAAGTGATGTTATGTGGCCTGTGAAAAATATATATAATTTTGAATAATCTAGTGATATAATCCTAAAATTTAAATTCGTAACAATAGAGGTAATTTATTATTATTGTGCGGTATATACAATGCCCCATTGTTATAGAAATAATTATTGCCCTTCATAATGATACCCGATTTGTGAGGTTTTTTAATGTTGGAAAAGTGTGGAATAACATTAAGACCTGACTTAGATACTCTTGACCATGTTAGCCCAAAATGACCCATTGAATAGAAAAAGCAGAATGAAATATATAAGTCACCAAGAAATGTTTATACCTTTATTCTTAGGGTTAAATCCCTAGCACCAGTCTTCGTCCCTTTGCCTTTCTGCTCCTTCAGCAGCAAATTTTGCCGCAATAGCGGGAGAAACGCCATAAAAAATGGCACCCATAACGTGATGACGTCACACGTGACGTCATCAAAGTAAACATAATGACGCGCATATCAGTGCAATTAATCTGATATCGGTAGCATATCCATTCTGTAGGAATGATGAAGTCATTCCTGAATTGAAGTGTTTAGATGCACGCATGTTATTATCTTATACCCTTATACCCTTATACTATTGTTAATAAATGATAAAGGTAATTACCCTAATAGCTACTACTCATATAAATAAAGATTATTTCCGTTGTATAGGAGAGAATGGACTAATAACAAGAAATGGTGGGAACCTACCATTACAATAATCTATATGTTGGGTTATAAACAAATACCCATAAGTGTCAAATATCGGGTTACTGAGGAATGGCATCTCATGACCACTCAAAGATGGTTAATTAACCAACCTGTTCTCAGTTAAAGAAACACATGCATTTCATCATCACAATTCAAACTCACTTGAGTGCACCTCAAAAAACATATTAGTTTGCACTCCTGTTGTCTCAATTTGAGCATAGCATTGCCTCCTCTTTTGCCTAACTTAGCTTTCATTAGACCAATGAAACGAATATCATTGCTATTATGCATTTGATGACATTCTCGCCAATGGATGGCCAACGGAGATTTGGGGTCATTGTTTCTTAGACTCGATAAATGTTCCCTACACCGAACTCTCAATTGTCTAATTGTGCTCCCTACATAAAGTTTACCACCGACACATAATATAGCGTATACAACATTAGTCGTTCGACAATTGATAAATTGATTAATTTTAACCACATTGCCATTCATGTCTGTGAAGGATTGACAGTTACTATGAGCATACTTGCAATAATTGCAGTTACCACATTTAAAGAACCCCATATTTTTACTCAACCAATTTCCACCTGAGTCATTTGCTTTGGTTTCAAGAAAAGATGGACTAAGCTTTAGTTTTATTGTCTGAGCTCGTGTGTAAGTGAACTTGGGTTTATCAGAGAGATAGGGAGTCAAATCATTGTCCAATTTCAAAATGTTCCAATGTTTTTCTACCAAACGATAGAGAGTAGATGAATCTTTTGTGAACTGAGTAATGATTGCAATGTGTTCTGATACTTGTTTCGCACTGGAACGCTCAGCAAGTAAATCTGACTGTTTGTATTTTTGATATTTGTTCTCCGCTTTCTAATTTATATCCCCTATTCCAAAACCTAGATCTCAGAACTCTAGTTTCTTCTTCATAGTCAATGTCCTTACTACAATTTCTTCCGGCCCTATAGAATTCACCGGAAGGAATGTTATCAATTGTCGCGCGCCGATGGCTACTCTGCACCTGAAGTACAGAATTGACTTCTGTTGGTTTACGAAAGGTCGTAGTTTGGATACTACCTTGTTCAATAAAGGTATGCAGATCTAAAAAATCAATTGCATCTGCATCTGCAGAGCCAACAAAAATAAGCCCAAAGTCATTCTTATTGACATATTGTACAAATTTGTCGAATGACTCCAAGTCTCCTTTCCAAACAATAAGTATATCATCTATAAAGCGTCGCCAAGCAATCAGATTAGACTTGCATTCAGCATT
This sequence comes from Ambystoma mexicanum, assembly GCF_040938575.1. Classification (NCBI taxonomy): domain Eukaryota; kingdom Metazoa; phylum Chordata; class Amphibia; order Caudata; family Ambystomatidae; genus Ambystoma; species Ambystoma mexicanum. The sequence goes on from NC_090923.1 coordinate 118,528,364, forward strand.
GCTATATATGTAAATATCCTCAAATTGTGCCATGAAAAGGTTTGCTAAGGAGGGCGCAAATTTTGCCCCCATAGCAACACCTTTGGCTTGGACATAATACTGATCATTAAAAATGAACACATTGTTATCAAGTGTGAATTTCAAAAAGCTTTTCAATAGATTGACATGGGCCCTCATTACAACACCGGTGGTAACCAATGGCGCTATTAGCACCATGGTTGGTGCCGGTATTGTAACAAGTCCGCCATGGTGCAATGGGGAATTACCACCCCATTCGAAGGTTGGCAGGGCGGTAATTCCCCATGCACCATTGGCCCTTCCCCATTCAAATTCCCATTTTTGCCCCATAGGGCTCAATGGGAATGGGGAAGGCGGTAATTGCGGTACCGCAAATTGCAGTACCGTAATTACCTTCAAGGTCCCTTTGCGGGTCCCTACTTTAACGGCTGGTCCAGACCAGCTGTTAAGGTCGGGAGCCGCAAAAGGACCTCGTAATTAGGTGCTAAGGGGTTAACGGTGCTGCAGCCTTTTACGGCGCCGTTAACCCCTTAGCGCCAGGGTCGTAATGAGGCCCATGGTCTAAATACGATGCAGAAAAATCACGAAAGATGTAGTCAACAGTACGTATTGCCAAATTGTGATCAATGCTGGTATATAGAGCTGTTACATCCAGTGTTGCTAGCAAATAATCAGATTCTCATTGTAGTGATTTCAAAAATTGTAACACGAGTGCTATCTCGTACATATGATTTCATCGTGATTACATGAGGTTTAAGCACTTCGTCCAAATACTGTGAAAGCCCTTCTGTGGCCCACCCGGTACCACTCATTATTGGTCTTACAGGTGGAAGATCAGTATAATTTTTATGAATCTTTGGTAGGAAATACAGGGTGGGCATCACAGGTTCTGTGTTAGTCAAAAAAATCCTTTCATCATCTGTCAAGAAACCTTTTTCATACCAAAACGTAATCAATTCCAGGAGTTCAGCAACCACTTTCTTGGTTGGATTGGATTTAAGTGGGATGTAACATCCTGGTGTATTAAGATGTGACATGGCCATGCTGATATAATCCGAGGTGTTCATTACCACGATGTTGCCCCCCCTTATCTGCTTCTTTGACAGTAATCTATTTGTCATTTGCAAGATCATCTGAGACAATTTTGACCTGACAGGAGGTTAACAATTTTCACAGAAGATGTATTAGCGTTCAATCTAATCTTGGGCAAGGTAATGTTATTGCTCCATATATAAATAGGACATTCGTGGATATCTGTGTGTCTGTTCGAAATGTTCAGCATACTTCCTAGCATGCTACAAACCTGAAATGTGGCATGCTGGGTAGGTTCCCTGGTGTAAACAATGTAACAAGTATAAAATATAGCTTTTACAGATTATTTTTTAAGCAGCCTGCCATTCTTACCCCTGCCATATGGCTCTCTGCGCCATAGTTCTGCGGTAGTTCTACGTTCATGGTTCCTAAATTTCAGCAGTTGATGAAAACTTCAGCAGTTTATTGTTTCAAACTTTCCACACTATCAGCATTCTGGCTGGTATTAGCGAAACTCACTTTTGAAGTCAGACAGGGGACACAAAACTGTGCTTTTTTAGTAATGCGGGTGACAGGAAATGGTGCATGTCTCTTCAATAGTGTCTGCAATGACGTTGTCCATCACATCGTTGCAAATCTCTCATGATAATTACAGGAACTTCATTCCCACGGAAGTTGATGAATGTATTCCATCTCAACAGTACGAAGCTGACATGCTTCAGCCGTATATGTATGGGTACAGCACTTTCAGTGTACACTCTTCAGTCCTAAACATACAGCACTGGAAGTCGCTGCTGCCTTGCCTGTAGATTGGGACATCAATAATGTTGCTGCGTGATCTCAACGCTCCAACTCAAAGTAACTGGAATCAATGTACGGGATTCATGCTTTTCTCATGGTCAGCTTCATGTGGCTTGCACCAGAGTTGTCAACAAAGACAATATATTCACACTAGCGCCTACAGGAAAGACTAGCAATATTGTCTACACAGAAGCATTGGTTTAGTTCATTAAATAAACTTCAAACTAGGACTGAAGTAGCAATTATCATGTGAAGCACGGGTACACCTGCTAGTATTAGAACTAAAATGAAAAAACACCACTTTGATCTCATCTCCCTTGTACCTATCTCCAAATCGCTCTCATGTCTGCATCCTCTTTTCAGAATTCAGTTCTCTAACCAAGACTAACTGTCTCTGATTTTCGGTTAGTCAGGACATTGGCCATTTTGTTGTCAAAGCTTAATTACTTCATGGACTTGATTGTTAAATATCTATGATTGTAATTGTTCCTTCAGGGCGGCAGTCAATTACTATTTGACCAAAGAAAATATAATTAAAGTCTCTCACAACAAAATAAATTAACTTTTGTCAGACCCCAGTGTCACTTACAGTCTTGATTAGAAAATGATATTCCTTGGGTTCTGTATTTTTCAAGCTTGCATTAGCACACTGGGCGTCTGGCCCACTCCTGCTAGCCCACATGTGTGGTTGAAGTATATACAATCCCAGAGTTCCACTTTCAAGCAGGCAATGATATTCAAAATGGCTTCTAACTCACCCCAGATATGAACGTGAATTTCATGGTGACACAGGCTAAGGATTAAGCTTCTGACCAGCTCCCTCTCTTGGCAGCCTAGACCAGCTCCCTCTCTTGGCAGCCTAGTCCTACTGCCCACCAGCCTGCTTTTGCTTTCCTCCTGGCTGCCTCAACATTGGCTTGTCACTAATGCACTCAACCTGATCTTGCAGTAGTATTCTGAACACTCCCTATTGATGCCCCACTATGTGCATCTTTCTCCTCCAACCGCAATCGCACAACCCTTATGTGTAGGCTGTGTATCCCGACTGCAATCTTGTATGCTCTTCTTTCCAATCTCTCATTTGTTCCCTTGTTAGGATTTTTAGTTTCTCCTTGATTTTTACTCAAACATGCTGTTCTTTCAATAAATATTTCCCTACCTTCTGTACCTTGCAACTAGCTCTCCTCTCGCTTTCTTCCTTCTCCACTCTACACCTCCTCCCTTTTCTTCCTTTTTTCCACCCTTTTCTGTTCTCCACTCATCGCATGTGACGGCATGCCATCTGCAAGGGTGTGCAATCCTGAGCTTTCTGCTATGCAAAATTATCTCTTAAAAAGTATGCTCTGTTAAACAGATGGCACTTTCAAATTCTCCATGCTGAAAAGTATAGTGCCCATATACTAGGCATGTCCGCTGGCACACCTTGAAACCTTGTTGGGTTAAAGACTGCCCGTAGCACCATCCTTTGGGTTAAGCCAAGGCCCTCCAAGGAAAGCGCAGCCACTTCCCCTAACCACTTCAGTGGAACATTTGAAGTGAGGATTGCTAATGGAAAACCTGATCGCTGCTGGACACGACACACAGGACTCTGCCTGCTCAAGGGCAAACCCTGCAAGTGTTCCTGGCAACCTTCTTTATTGGGAAGGGGAGAAGACAGATTCACCTCTTCTCAGGGACCCAGTGAAGAGCCCCCACAGCACTCCAAGGATGAGAAGAAGCTGCCTTTAGTTCTTTCTGTAATTTCGAGGAACTTCGAGCAACTGCAAGAGTTTTGAGTGAATTCGAACCACTGCAAAGACCAAACAGAGCTGCCTTTGTCACTCTCTCAACACCATGCTGCTTCAAGCACCTTGGAGGTACGCTATCTCAAAAATGTCTGCCTCTTCAAAACTGCTTCAATCTGCAAGCTGTTGCTGCTTCTAAAACCACACCAATGTTCTTGATCCAATAACAATGCTGAAGTTGAATTTTTACTTTCCTTGCATTGAGTCCCAGTCAAGCCTTTCATCCACGTCAACTCCATTTTGTCTGCCTGTCCGAAGGTTCTTCGAGCCAGACACCATTGCTGTTTGCCAACTCGGATCTGACTTGACGAACCGGAAAGCACTCAGAAACCCCGGCTCAACATTGTTGAGATCTTGAAAGAAGATAAACCTCAGTGGCTCTATTCCACTGGCTTTGTTCTAAGGAACCTAGAGACACATTGTATCGTATTAAAGACATATTTATGAATTTGATTAACATTTGTGCAAGACTATTTGCCTGCAGACCACTGTTCTGCAATGCCCAGGGATCCCTACTGCAACTCTGCATTCTCTCTTTATCTCAATACAGGGTGGCTTGTAAGTGCTTTAATATTTTTTCAGTTTAGGTTAAGTAAAGTCTTCCTTTTATAGAACCTTGATTGGACATGTTTTTTTTATTTTGGTACTTCCCATAATATTGTTGTTTTGGATGCTTCCATGCTAGCTCACATCCTCTTGAGCACAGCCTGCCCTCGGACCCATACTACCGTAAAGAGGCGAAGGATGTTTACCATTCTGTTGGGCCTGTTTGACATTTATGATTGAAATCACTGCCGTTCTAGTAGTAGGAGTTTAGAAATCACCAGTCATTCCTGTACACTTGCAGGGAAGTATTCATTTCATCACACTTGTGGCAAGGGGCTGGCATCCCGCATGGACTGTGCCTACAGCTTAATCCACCAAAATAAGACATCTGTGCAGCCAATGTTAGAAACACTGTCAGGTAATATTTTGTAGAATAGAACTGAACACAGAAATTGTGAAGGGCTTAAAAGTCAGCACACTTCATAATCGGTTTGAGGACACTGGATTCCCCTGTCCCAGTACGGTTTGTAAGCCTGAATTGCTGAAATGCCTCCCAGGATTTTGGGGAAACACGGATGGTTGAGGAGACCCTGGTGATAGGTACCAGTTGGGAGTGTATTAGAAGAAGGGGGCAGCAACAATGCTAGATGTACCTGCCATTTTTCCCAAAAGGAGGGTTATGTGGTATCACAAAGGTCCCAAGTGTCAGCTAGGTCCCAGGCTAGTCACACTGTAACTGAGATACCACCTAGAAAGATCCTTCTTGAAGAGGGGAAGAGAGGACCAGTAGAACAGAAGCACAGAGATCTGTTGATGTTCAAGTTGCGCAATTTGGAGTCTGAATCAGAGATGGAGGGACACATTTCACTTGCACAGGGAAGTTCGGCATAGTTAAAATTGCCAAAACCTAATCCGGTGTCATTTTTATTTTCCACTCGGTGTCTAATGAGAACTGCCACTGCAGATCCATTCATGTTTTGCATCTAGTCCGGGTAGTTTCACCCACAACAGATGCCAAGGAAGCCATGTGTTCACTGCTGGGAAGCTGTGACACTTTCCCAGGTGAACAAGACATACCTCCTCTAGATGTGGGTACAAACACTGCCACATGTTCAAAGCACTCTCTTGCGCTCTGAAACACTTGAGTATGAGCGCGACACAAATAAACTATCATATCATATCACCTTCAAGCCACGAGCCATTGCCGCTTGGGAAACCACAAGACTTGGTTGAATCCCTTAAGCCAACTTGCCAACCCAAGCCCAACTGGATGCAATGGAAAGCGTCCAGAACCCTGGCTGGATGCTGCTAAGATCCTGAATGAAGATACAACATTCTACATCAGTGGTTCCGTCATACTGGCCTTGTTCTAAGTGCCATAGTGATGCTGAACACCAAACATTGTGCCCTAGACACATATTCTTGAACTTGTTAGGCTTTTTAAACAGAACATTTGTAATAGTTTGTCCATTTAGTTTAATTACAGACTTATATTAAAAACTCTTGATTGCACATTTCTCATATTTGCTACCTACCATTGTTTTTAATGCTCCCATGTTGTCTCACACACTCTTGTAGAGTATAACCCGCCCTTGGCCCATGCTACATTAAAGAGATGAAGGACATATACCATTCATGTTGCACCTGTTTCCCCTTTATGACTGAGAATAGTAGATGTGTGGGATTTGAGAAGAAGTTTAGAAAACACAACGTGTTCCTGCACACCCGCAGGGCAGTGATAATTTCGCCACACCACTCCTCCTCTGGACAGATTTATTTTGAGTCAGTCTCCTCCTTCTGCACCTCAGTCTCCTATTTCCTCCTACAAACCTCCAGCCCCTGTCATCATCTCCTTCACCACCAACCTCTCCTTCATGTCTCTTCTCTATGCTCTGCTCCCCAAACCCACACATTGACGTTTGCCTGACTATCCCTCTGTCCAGTGGCTATGCTTCTCTGTAGGGTCTGCACATGTGAGTGATTTGGTTCCCAACCCTGGGAGCAGCCAGTGTTCAGAAATTAAACAAGGAAGGAATGGGAGATACCTCCTTAATAAACATTTAAGGCCACAGGGAATTGGATAGAAGCAAGTCTGCTCAAAGAGGTCCATTCCCTGTTGCTGTGACAAGTGATCTCTGCCTTCTTGCATTATACCCAGAGTGCTTTGCTCCATGGATGGTACAGGAAGGAAAGAGAGCCCCACAGAAAAACAAGATGGTAAAACCCATCTCATTTCCACTTGGTCCACTCTGGCTACACTAAGCCCTCCCCTTCACAGACCAGCAGCTTCAGAGGCCCTTTGATGTGCAACACCCGGGTGTCAGGCTAGCCTTTGTCGTGCACATGCCTCTTTGAAGTAAGGTTCCCAGAAGAACTCCTGGGGAGAGTTTGTGGCCTTGACTGGAGGTGGGACCCAGCCTCTCAGAGAATCAAAGTAGAACATCATCCTGCCTTTTGTCTCACTTGCTGCAGTGGAGATAGGCAGGCTAGCCCTGAAACCACAAAGACTACCAGAGTTAACTTGGCTCACATGGTTCACACTTGTATGGTATCAAATAGTGTGCGGCTTTAATTATTGTGGGCTCTTATCAGACACCATGGCAAAATCAGGTATGTCTTTTGCTCAGAGCTTACCCTGTCACCTGCCTTCCTGTTAAATCAGAGTAACATAAGTTACACACATCCTCTGTCTGCAGCTCCTGTCAAGAAAGCATGTGTGACATTTGAACCTGCCTTGGTCCATTCAAGGGAAGGTGCTATATATGTCAGGAGACTGATGCAGCAGAGCCCATGTGTGCACTATCCTTTTGGCATGGAACTTGTTATGAAAGGGATGGATTGCTCACATCGTTTTATTGATTACAAATCATAACATTTCAGGCTGTCCCACCCACACAATATTGAAACCCTTCCCACTTCCAAACTTGAGAGTTAACTGTGTTCTCTTAAACATTTTACAGCTAAAATATTTGAGTGCATAAAACAGTATGGAGAGGAGAAAAGGAAGAGAAATAAAACATCATATTAATCAATCATGAATGATAACACATGTGTTGTTGTGATTTTCCTTTGTTTGTACCTCTTAATGTATTCATTTTACAAAATGAAGACAACACAGTCACATTTGGCAAGCTTAACATATAACAGGCATCACAAATCAGGAAAGATATGTGGCATATTAATGGAGATCAGCCGAGAATGATAGATCAGGTTAATCACAAGGCTGCCATTAGTACTGCAAAAACGGGGGGCAAGAACAGAATAGGGATGGAGAGGAAGGAAGAGAGGAAAATAGTTGAAGTGAGGAGGTCTTAGTGCTTTTCAAAATTCTAGCAAAGAAGGATGAAAGCAAACTGAAGAAGTAAGAGAATTCCAGGCTGAAGGCCCTGCCACAGAAACACCTGGATCAGATACACAATCCTGATGTTTGGACGCATTATCAGCACTTCTAGTGTGCCCTAGCCCACTAGAAATCTTTAACTTGACAGACAAATAAGAGAGTTTGGTCACTACAACAGTGTACAAGTGAAAAGAAAGTGGGTGAAGTGAGATTACATTGTGGATAACGAGTTTGAAATTGTATATTGATATTGATATTGATATTTTATTTCTATTGCGCTCGTACACATGTGTTTCAGAGCGTAACAACGCAAGGGAGAGGAACAGGGGAGAACAAAACAAAGATCTTACTAGGCCCAGTGACATTGAGAACTCGCAGGTGCATGGGAGAGGAGGAGGGAAAGTGCATGGAAGGGGGAAAAAGTGGAAAGTGCGGAGCAAAGGAGAAACAAATAAATAATAATAAATAAATAAATAAATAATAAAGGCAACAAACAGTGGTAGTGCACCCAGCAAGCAACAAGTGCTGGGTTTAAGGCAGCAGACAGGGTAGGTCTGATAAGTGCAGGAAGAAAAAGGGGGGACTGAATGGGTACAGATACAGACCTAGTGCAAGGGGTGGCCCGGATGCAGTGCGGGAGGGTGGCAGGGGGAACAGGTACCTGGGCCCAGAGGACAGAGGGTGGCCTACCCCCAGCACATTTCTTTGAAAAACGACTGACCCTGAAGGAGATAGAGATAGAAGAGCGAAGAGCTCGAGAGGGGAGGTATTTGCGTAGGGATAGCTGAAGGTATTTTGGACCCAGGCCCAAGAAAGCCTTGAGGACAATGCAACACCAAAATCAGCCAGGCAGTAGGATGGGTATTGTGTTGTTTCGCTGATGTTGATTATTTCCCCCCAAAAAATGACTTTGAAATATGTAGGGCGGAGGACGTAAAAATGGGTGGGGAGGGGTTTGGGGCAGGTGTAAGAGTATAGGGAAAAGGGGGGTGGGGAAAACCCCCCAAAATTCCAAAATTACAAAGTAGAAAATTTTGAGGCAAAAATGAATTCGATACAAAATGTGCATCGATGAAGGGACATAAAACCGTTGGATGAAGTACAGAAATATAGAGTGAAGTACAAAGTGGCATTGCCACCATCTAATCAGGATAATACTAGCGCTTGAAAGCCGGTATGGCAATAAGACGACAGGAAACAGTGTTTTATTTTCCTATCAAGAAATAATTTAAAGAAGAAACATGATTGAGGAAGATTACAAGTATGATTGAAATGCAATATAAAATTCCAAGATTTTACATAGGGTATGAGAGAAAATGAAATTTCAAGGATTGAATGTGGAGATAAAGAATCGTTGACAGGACAAAACTGTTTTCAAGACCAAAAGAATTTCAGTTTTTGTGTAGCTATATTTTAGTGAAAACCCAGACCTCCAATCCTCGTGTCCATGGAGACAGCCCCTCAGGTGGCGGATAGTCGCAAAGGATGACACTTGATGATGCAGTTGCATGTCGTCAGTTTGTAGATGGATGGAGAGACTTGATCCAGCAAACCAAATCTGCAAGTGGCTCTGGAAGGTAAGGCTATTAAAGAGGAAGGGAGGCAAGCTTGAACCTTGAGGAATGCTGCATCACATGGTACAGAGTGGACATGTATGATCTGTTCAAAAGGATGAAAACCAAGCCCATATATGAGAATACTAACTGAGTTCTTGGCCTCACTGTCCGAATGCAAGCCATGAATTGAACACATATACAAAGTAACTATATGTTTGAGAGAATTAGGTCAAAGATTTAATGCTTACAGCATCTTGCTGCCTATTTTCACTGAAAGAACGAGTGATTCCACTTGACTGTCTGTTGTAACCAGCTTGCTGCATTTCACCGGAGGGTCCTTTCTTGAGTTTTAGCTTTGATTTTCACCCTAGTCCATCCTGGGAGTTGTAGCTCTGTTTGCTTCAATGGAACAATCTCACTTAAATGAGCTGGAGGTTCATGAGTGACTGTGTGTGATCAACTAGGATCAGTTATGTGTTCAGCAACATACCATATCCCATTCAGGAGCAATATCCACCACTCCTTCTCTATCTCACCCAAACCCTAGAATGTAGCCAGTCAAGCCATGGCACTTTGCGGGACGGGGTCCCACTCTTCATCCCTAGTCAACGATGGACTCTATCCACTCTAACATCAGGCTGGGTAACCCCAGACTTTTCAGTTACAAACCCCCATACATCAAGGCTATGCTTGAGCACAGGTGAAGCCTATCATGCAACGTGCAATGATGCATTTCAGTACCTCTAGAAAGTACTAGAAAATTCCCACCCAGGTTATTTGTTCGTTTCTCGGAGCATTAAAAGGAGCCCTTTTCTTCATCAGTGCATATGCCCTTATTTTACTGTACTGATACCACAGACATTGAAGCTATCACACACTCAATCTCTTTCTTTCTAATATTACGGTAATGATACCACAGACATTGAAGCTATCACACACTCGATCTCTTTCTTTCTAATATTACGGTAATGATACCACAGACATTGAAGCTATCACACACTCGATCTCTTTCTTTCTAAGATTACGGTAATGATACCACAGACATTGAAGCTATCACACACTCGATCTCTTTCTTTCTAAGATTACGGTAATGATACCACAGACATTGAAGCTATCACACACTCGATCTCTTTCATTCTAAGATTACGGTAATGATATCACAGACATTGAAGCTATCACACACTCGATCTCTTTCTTTCTAATATTACGGTAATGATACCACAGACATTGAAGCTATCACACACTCGATCTCTTTCTTTCTAATATTACGGTAATGATACCACAGACATTGAAGCTATCACACACTCGATCTCTTTCTTTCTAAGATTACGGTAATGATACCACAGACATTGAAGCTATCACACACTCGATCTCTTTCTTTCTAAGATTACGGTAATGATACCACAGACATTGAAGCTATCACACACTCGATCTCTTTCTTTCTAAGATTACGGTAATGATACCACAGACATTGAAGCTATCACACACTCAATCTCTTTCATTCTAAGATTACGGTAATGATATCACAGACATTGAAGCTATCACACACTCAATCTCTTTCTTTCTAATATTACGGTAATGATACCACAGACATTGAAGCTATCACATACTCGATCTCTTTCTTTCAACCTCCTTTGGATTTTACAGTTCCCTCATGTTTTGTCTAAGGTGTGTACCCCTTGGCTGCTCTTCCTCTCCTATTACCTTTTCCAGACTACAAACAGACTATGCTCTGGAGACCCCAAGTGGGACCGTAATGCAAAAAACCCTGGTTAAGCCACCTATGCTAAGTCACTTGGGTTCAACAACGAGAGACGGCACTCCTTCAAATAACACATAGCAAGGAAGCCACAACAGCTTGTTACCAACTTTCTCTCCTTCAGAAAATCAGGCCCTTCATCCCAGACAAAAACTTCAGATCTGCTGTCCAAGCCTTCATCCTTTCCCACAATGATGGTGCAATGTCATTTTGGAAAGGCGTCTGGTGACTACCCTGGCACCCCTGAAATGTGTTCTGCATGCTGCAGCATGACTTATCAAAGAACTCCATAAATTCAACCCCATCACTCTGACCCCTCATTGAGCTGCACTGGCTCCTGCTGCAAACCCGTATCATCTTCAAATCCTGCTGCATCATCTAAGAGACTCTCATCCTGAAGTCCCCAAGCTACCTCCCTGAGAAACCCAGCACATCTGGAGGCCTACGATCTACCAGAAGTAAGGACATGTGCAGACCTGAACTTTGCCATTGATGGTAGAACCAGCAGACAGGCCTCCTCTGGCTCTAGCCCAAGATTCCGGAATCTCACCCATGTCAATATGCAAACTCGCCCCCTCACTTCTACAGTTCAGGAAGGAGCTCAAGACATTCCTCTTCAAGGAATGGCTCCTCCTTAACACCTAGGTCCACACACCCTCCACCCCCCAACCTATACGAAACTGATCCCCACTGTTTCCTCCCTGGTTGCTTGTAGATCCCTTGCTGACAAATTGCCCACCTTTCCCTTCTCCTGCTGTTAGCCTAACATGATTGTTTACAACGCATCAATGAGAGAGAGAGAAGGTTTGAGGCGGTGTTAGAGAGCGTGACGGAGTGACAGAGAAAATGGAAGTTGTTTTCAGAGGCCAGTAGGGGTGTGTGTGGGGCGGTGGGGGCAGAGAGTGTATTGAGCGAGTAGTAGCTTTGAGATTAGGGGGTGGAGTAGCAAAAGAGCCCTAGAAATGATTCCCAGGCAGCTGCTTCTCTCACAGTACCCCCAAACCACTTGATATAGGACCCAGTAAGTATTATTAAGATTTGTGGAAGAGAGTTGAGAATGATAGATGCAGATTCTGCCAGAGGGAAGCCAAAACAATGGAGCACCTGGCAATAAAGCGGGATGTGTTCGAAGATAAATGTGGCCAATGTTTTGGGAAATGTGTGCACGATTTTAGGTTGAATCCTTGCAAGATCCTATGGACGGATATTTGGGCTTCTCCGACTTTTAGTTTGTATGCAGAATTATATCAATGTATATGTATGATTTGTGGAGCAGATGACAGGATATATTTATATAATTATAATAATGAAATGAATCATAATATCAGGAATTGTTTTAGGATAGTGAAATTAAATGTTTGAATTTTATATTGGGAGTGTTTATGAAATTGATCTAATGATGGGGTACGGTTTAAATATATTATATTGCCCATTTGTAATGTAGAGATCTATGAGGACGTTTTATATTTTGTGTAAGGTTTGTATATTGTAAACCGAATGCACAATAAAGAAAAAGAAATAAGACCCACTAACAAAACAAACCAAAGTGTACTACAGCTCCATTGACAATTAAGCAGCGCTTGTGCTACGGGGCAGGAATCAGCGCCGCTCTAGTGGAGTAGAGGAGTCCTACTTTTGCTTCAGTGCGGCGGTCGCCATTGTGCTAGTGCACTAGAGCACCATGGATCAGAATGCTGCAGGGCAGGAATCAGCGCCGCTCTAGTGGCGTAGAGGAGTCCTACTTTTGCTTCAGTGCGGGGGTCGCCATTGTGCTAGTGCACTAGAGCACCATGGATCAGTATGCCGCAGGGCAGGAATCAGCGCCGCTCTAGTGGAGTAGAGGAGTCCTACTTTTGCTTCAGTGCGGGGGTCGCCATTGTGCTAGTGCACTAGAGCACTGTGGATCATTATGCCGCAGGGCAGGAATCAGCGCCGCTCTAGTGGAGTAGAGGAGTTCTACTTTTGCTTCAGTGTGGGGGTCGCCATTGTGCTAGTGCACTAGAGCACCATGGATCATTATGCCGCAGGGCAGGAATCAGCGCCGCTCTAGTGGAGTAGAGGAGTCCCACTTTTGCTTCAGTGCAGGGGTCGCCATTGTGCTAGTGCACTAGAGCACCATGGATCATTATGCTGCAGGGCAGGAATCAGCACCGCTCTAGTGGAGTAGAGGAGTCCTACTTTTGCTTCAGTGCGGGGGTCGCCATTGTGCTAGTGCAATAGAGCACCATGGATCATTATGCCGCAGGGCAGGAATCAGCGCCGCTCTCAGCGCCGCTCTAGTGGAGTAGAGGAGTCATACTTTTGCTTCAGTGCGGGGGTCGCCATTGTGCTAGTGTACTAGAGCATCATGGATCAGATTGCCGCAGGGCAGGAATCAGCGCCGCTCTAGTGGAGTAGAGGAGTCCTACTTTTGCTTCAGTGCGGGGGTCGCCATTGTGCTAGTGCACTAGAGCACCATGGATCATTATGTCGCAGGGCAGGAATCAGCGCCGCTCTAGTGGAGTAGAGGAGTCCTACTTTTGCTTCAGTGCGGGGGTCGCCATTGTGCTAGTGCACTAGAGCACCATGGATCATTATGTCGCAGGGCAGGAATCAGCGCCGCTCTAGTGGAGTAGAGGAGTCATACTTTTGCTTCAGTGCGGGGGTCGCCATTGTGCTAGTGCACTAGAGCACCATGGATCAGAATGCCGCAGGGTAGGAATCAGCGCCGCTCTAGTGGAGTAGAGGAGCTCTACTTTTGCTTCAGTGCGGGGGTCGCCATTGTGCTAGTGCACTAGAGCACCATGGATCATTATGCCGCAGGGCAGGAATCAGCGCCGCTCTAGTAGAGTAGAGGAGTTCTACTTTTGCTTCAGTGTGGGGGTCACCATTGTGCTAGTGTACTAGAGCACCATGGATCATTATGCCGCAGGGCAGGAATCAGCGCCGCTCTAGTGGAGTGGAGGAGTCATACTTTTGCTTCAGTGCGGGGGTCGCCATTGTGCTAGTGCACTAGAGCACCATGGATCAGAATGCCGCAGGGTAGGAATCAGCGCCGCTCTAGTGGAGTAGAGGAGTCCTACTTTTGCTTCAGTGTGGCGGTCGCCATTGTGCTAGTGCACTAGAGCACCATGGATCATTATGCCGCAGGGCAGGAATCAGCGCCGCTCTAGTGGAGTAGAGGAGTCATAGTTTTGCTTCAGTGCGGATGTCATCATTGTGCTAGTGCACTAGAGAACCATGGATCATTATGCCACAGGGCAGGAATCAGCGCCGCTCTAGTGGAGTGGAGGAGTCATACTTTTGCTTCAGTGCGGGGGTCGCCATTGTGCTAGTGTACTGGAGCACCATGGATCATTATGCCGCAGGGTAGGAATCAGCGCCGCTCTAATGGAGTAGAGGAGTTCTACTTTTGCTTCAGTGCGGGGGTCGCCATTGTGCTAGTGCACTAGAGCACCATGGATCAGAATGCTGCAGGGTAGGAATCAGCGCCGCTCTAGTGGAGTAGAGGAGTCCTACTTTTGCTTCAGTGCGGGGGTTGCCTTTGTGCTAGTGTACTAGAGCACCATGGATCATTATGCCGCAGGGCAGGAATCAGCGCCGCTCTAGTGGAGAAGAGGAGTCCTACTTTTGCTTCAGTGCGGCGGTCGCCATTGTGCTAGTGCACTAGAGCACCATGGATCATTATGCCGCAGGGCAGGAATCAGCGCCGCTCTAGTGGAGTAGAGGAGTCATAGTTTTGCTTCAGTGCGGGTGTCGCCATTGTGCTAGTGTACTAAAGCACCATGGATCATTATGCCGCAGGGCAGGAATCAGCGCCGCTCTAGTGGAGTAGAGGAGTCCTACTTTTGCTTCAGTGCGGGGGTCGCCATTGTGCTAGTGCACTAGAGCACCATGGATCAGAATGCCGCAGGGCAGGAATCAGCGCCGCTCTAGTGGAGTAGAGGAGTCCTACTTTTGCTTCAGTGCGGGGGTCACCATTGTGCTAGTGTACTAGAGCACCATGGATCATTATGCCGCAGGGTAGGAATCAGCGCCGCTCTAGTGGAGTAGAGGAGTTCTACTTTTGCTTCAGTGCGGGGGTCGCCATTGTGCTAGTGCACTAGAGCACCATGGATCAGAATCCTGCAGGGTAGGAATCAGCGCCGCTCTAGTGGAGTAGAGGAGTCCTACTTTTGCTTCAGTGCGGGGGTTGCCTTTGTGCTAGTGTACTAGAGCACCATGGATCATTATGCCGCAGGGCAGGAATCAGCGCCGCTCTAGTGGAGAAGAGGAGTCCTACTTTTGCTTCAGTGCGGCGGTCGCCATTGTGCTAGTGCACTAGAGCACCATGGATCATTATGCCGCAGGGCAGGAATCAGCGCCGCTCTAGTGGAGTAGAGGAGTCATAGTTTTGCTTCAGTGCGGGTGTCGCCATTGTGCTAGTGTACTAAAGCACCATGGATCATTTTGCCGCAGGGCAGGAATCAGCGCCGCTCTAGTGGAGTAGAGGAGTCCTACTTTTGCTTCAGTGCGGGGGTCGCCATTGTGCTAGTGCACTAGAGCACCATGGATCAGAATGCCGCAGGGCAGGAATCAGCGCCGCTCTAGTGGAGTAGAGGAGTCCTACTTTTGCTTCAGTGCGGGGGTCACCATTGTGCTAGTGTACTAGAGCACCATGGATCATTATGCCGCAGGGCAGGAATCAGCGCCGCTCTAGTGGAGTAGAGGAGTCCTACTTTTGCTTCAGTACGGCGGTCGCCATTGTGCTAGTGCACTAGAGCACCATGGATCATTATGCCGCAGGGCAGGAATCAGCGCCGCTCTAGTGGAGTAGAGGAGTCCTACTTTTGCTTCAATGCGGGGGTCACCATTGTGCTAGTGTACTAGAGCACCATGGATCATTATGCCGCAGGGCAGGAATCAGCGCCGCTCTAGTGGAGTAGAGGAGTTATACTTTTGCTTCAGTGCGGGGGTCGCCATTGTGCTAGTGTACTAGAGCACCATGGATCAGAATGCCGGAGGGCCGGAATCAGCGCCCCTCTAGTGGAGTAGAGGAGTCCTACTTTTGCTTCAGTGCGGGGGTCGCCATTGTGCTAGTGCACTAGAGCACCATGGATCATTATGCCGCAGGGCAGGAATCAGCGCCGCTCTAGTGGAGTAGAGGAGTCCTACTTTTGCTTCAGTGCGGGGGTCTCCATTGTGCTAGTGCACTAGATCACCATGGATCAGAATGCCGCAGGGCAGGAATCAGCGCCGCTCTAGTGGAGTAGAGGAGTCCTACTTTTGCTTCAGTGCAGGGGTCTCCATTGTGCTAGTGCACTAGAGCACCATGGATCAGAATGCCGCAGGGCAGGAATCAGCGCCGCTCTAGTGGAGTAGAGGAGTCCTACTTTTGCTTCAGTGCGGGGGTCGCCATTGTGCTAGTGCACTAGAGCACCATGGATCAGAATGCCGCAGGGCAGGAATCAGCGCCCCTCTAGTGGAGTAGAGGAGTCCTACTTTTGCTTCAGTGCGAGGTCGCCATTGTGCTAGTGCACTAGAGCACCATGGATGATTATGCCGCAGGGCAGGAATCAGCGCCGCTCTAGTGGAGTAGAGGAGTCTTACTTTTGCTTCAGTACGGCGGTCGCCATTGTGCTAGTGCACTAGAGCACCATGGATCATTATGCCGCAGGGCAGGAATCAGCGCCGCTCTAGTGGAGTAGAGGAGTCCTACTTTTGCTTCAGTACGGCGGTCGCCATTGTGCTAGTGCACTAGAGCACCATGGATCATTATGCCGCAGGGCAGGAATCAGCGCCGCTCTAGTGGAGTAGAGGAGTCCTACTTTTGCTTCAATGCGGGGGTCACCATTGTGCTAGTATACTAGAGCACCATGGATCATTATGCCACAGGGCAGGAATCAGCGCCGCTCTAGTGGAGTAGAGGAGTCCTACTTTTGCTTCAGTGCGGGGGTCTCCATTGTGCTAGTGCACTAGATCACCATGGATCAGAATGCCGCAGGGCAGGAATCAGCGCCGCTCTAGTGGAGTAGAGGAGTCCTACTTTTGCTTCAGTGCGGGGGTCGCCATTGTGCTAGTGCACTAGAGCACCATGGATCAGAATGCCGCAGGGCAGGAATCAGCGCCGCTCTAGTGGAGTAGAGGAGTCCTACTTTTGCTTCAGTGCGGGGGTCGCCATTGTGCTAGTGCACTAGAGCACCATGGATCAGAATGCTGCAGGGTAGGAATCAGCACCGCTTTAGTGGAGTAGAGGAGTCCTACTTTTGCTTCAGTGCAGGGGTCGCCATTGTGCTAGTGCACTAGAGCACCATGGATCATTATGCCGCAGGGCAGGAATCAGCGCCGCTCTAGTGGAGTAGAGGAGTCCTACTTTTGCTTCAGTACGGCGGTCGCCATTGTGCTAGTGCACTAGAGCACCATGGATCATTATGCCGCAGGGCAGGAATCAGCGCCGCTCTAGTGGAGTAGAGGAGTCCTACTTTTGCTTCAATGCGGGGGTCACCATTGTGCTAGTGTACTAGAGCACCATGGATCATTATGCCGCAGGGCAGGAATCAGCGCCGCTCTAGTGGAGTAGAGGAGTCCTACTTTTGCTTCAGTACGGCGGTCGCCATTGTGCTAGTGCACTAGAGCACCATGGATCATTATGCCGCAGGGCAGGAATCAGCGCCGCTCTAGTGGAGTAGAGGAGTCCTACTTTTGCTTCAATGCGGGGGTCACCATTGTGCTAGTGTACTAGAGCACCATGGATCATTATGCCGCAGGGCAGGAATCAGCGCCGCTCTAGTGGAGTAGAGGAGTCATACTTTTGCTTCAGTGCGGGGGTCGCCATTGTGCTAGTGTACTAGAGCACCATGGAACAGAATGCCGCAGGGCAGGAATCAGCGCCGCTCTAGTGGAGTAGAGGAGTCCTAGTTTTGCTTTAGTGTGGGGGTCGCCATTGTGCTAGTGCACTAGAGCACCATGGATCAGAATGCTGCAGGGTAGGAATCAGCACCGCTCTAGTGGAGTAGAGGAGTCCTACTTTTGCTTCAGTGCGGGGGTCGCCATTGTGCTAGTGTACTAGAGCACCATGGATCATTATGCCTTAGGGCAGGAATCAGCGCCGCTCTAGTGGAGTAGAGGAGTCATACTTTTGCTTCAGTGCGGGGGTCGCCATTGTGCTAGTGCACTAGAGCACCATGGATCAGTATGCCGCAGGGCAGGAATCAGCGCCGCTCTAGTGGTGTAGAGAAGTCCTACTTTTACTTGCTTCAGGGCGGGGGTCGCCATTGTGCTAGTGCACTAGAGCACCATGGATCATTTGGCAGGAATCAGCGCCGCTCTAGTGGAGTAGAGGAGTCCTAGTTTTGCTTCAGGGCAGGGGTCGCCATTGTGCTAGTGCACTAGAGCACCATAGATCAGTATGCCGCAGGGCAGGAATCAGCGCCGCTCTAGTAGAGTAGAGGAGTTCTACTTTTGCTTCAGTGTGGGGGTCACCATTGTGCTAGTGTACTAGAGCACCATGGATCATTATGCCGCAGGGCAGGAATCAGCGCCGCTCTAGTGGAGTGGAGGAGTCATACTTTTGCTTCAGTGCGGGGGTCGCCATTGTGCTAGTGCACTAGAGCACCATGGATCAGAATGCCGCAGGGTAGGAATCAGCGCCGCTCTAGTGGAGTAGAGGAGTCCTACTTTTGCTTCAGTGTGGCGGTCGCCATTGTGCTAGTGCACTAGAGCACCATGGATCATTATGCCGCAGGGCAGGAATCAGCGCCGCTCTAGTGGAGTAGAGGAGTCATAGTTTTGCTTCAGTGCGGATGTCATCATTGTGCTAGTGCACTAGAGAACCATGGATCATTATGCCACAGGGCAGGAATCAGCGCCGCTCTAGTGGAGTAGAGGAGTCATGCTTTTTCTTCAGTGCAGGGGTCGCAATTGTGCTAGTGCACTAGATCACCATGGATCAGAATGCCGCAGGGTAGGAATCAGCGCCGCTCTAGTGGAGTAGAGGAGTTTTACTTTTGCTTCAGTGCGGTGGTCGCCATTGTGCTAGTGCACTGGAGCACCATGGATCATTATGCCGCAGGGCAGGAATCAGCGCCGCTCTAGTGGAGTGGAGGAGTCATACTTTTGCTTCAGTGCGGGGGTCGCCATTGTGCTAGTGTACTGGAGCACCATGGATCATTATGCCGCAGGGTAGGAATCAGCGCCGCTCTAATGGAGTAGAGGAGTTCTACTTTTGCTTCAGTGCGGGGGTCGCCATTGTGCTAGTGCACTAGAGCACCATGGATCAGAATGCTGCAGGGTAGGAATCAGCGCCGCTCTAGTGGAGTAGAGGAGTCCTACTTTTGCTTCAGTGCGGGGGTTGCCTTTGTGCTAGTGTACTAGAGCACCATGGATCATTATGCCGCAGGGCAGGAATCAGCGCCGCTCTAGTGGAGAAGAGGAGTCCTACTTTTGCTTCAGTGCGGCGGTCGCCATTGTGCTAGTGCACTAGAGCACCATGGATCATTATGCCGCAGGGCAGGAATCAGCGCCGCTCTAGTGGAGTAGAGGAGTCATAGTTTTGCTTCAGTGCGGGTGTCGCCATTGTGCTAGTGTACTAAAGCACCATGGATCATTATGCCGCAGGGCAGGAATCAGCGCCGCTCTAGTGGAGTAGAGGAGTCCTACTTTTGCTTCAGTGCGGGGGTCGCCATTGTGCTAGTGCACTAGAGCACCATGGATCAGAATGCCGCAGGGCAGGAATCAGCGCCGCTCTAGTGGAGTAGAGGAGTCCTACTTTTGCTTCAGTGCGGGGGTCACCATTGTGCTAGTGTACTAGAGCACCATGGATCATTATGCCGCAGGGTAGGAATCAGCGCCGCTCTAGTGGAGTAGAGGAGTTCTACTTTTGCTCCCGCATGCCGCAGGGCAGGAATCAGCGCCGCTCTAGTGGAGTAGAGGAGTCATAGTTTTGCTTCAGTGCGGGTGTCGCCATTGTGCTAGTGTACTAAAGCACCATGGATCATTTTGCCGCAGGGCAGGAATCAGCGCCGCTCTAGTGGAGTAGAGGAGTCCTACTTTTGCTTCAGTGCGGGGGTCGCCATTGTGCTAGTGCACTAGAGCACCATGGATCAGAATGCCGCAGGGCAGGAATCAGCGCCGCTCTAGTGGAGTAGAGGAGTCCTACTTTTGCTTCAGTGCGGGGGTCACCATTGTGCTAGTGTACTAGAGCACCATGGATCATTATGCCGCAGGGCAGGAATCAGCGCCGCTCTAGTGGAGTAGAGGAGTCCTACTTTTGCTTCAGTACGGCGGCCGCCATTGTGCTAGTGCACTAGAGCACCATGGATCATTATGCCGCAGGGCAGGAATCAGCGCCGCTCTAGTGGAGTAGAGGAGTCCTACTTTTGCTTCAATGCGGGGGTCACCATTGTGCTAGTGTACTAGAGCACCATGGATCATTATGCCGCAGGGCAGGAATCAGCGCCGCTCTAATGGAGTAGAGGAGTTATACTTTTGCTTCAGTGCGGGGGTCGCCATTGTGCTAGTGTACTAGAGCACCATGGATCAGAATGCCGGAGGGCCGGAATCAGCGCCCCTCTAGTGGAGTAGAGGAGTCCTACTTTTGCTTCAGTGCGGGGGTCGCCATTGTGCTAGTGCACTAGAGCACCATGGATCATTATGCCGCAGGGCAGGAATCAGCGCCGTTCTAGTGGAGTAGAGGAGTCCTACTTTTGCTTCAGTGCGGGGGTCTCCATTGTGCTAGTGCACTAGATCACCATGGATCAGAATGCCGCAGGGCAGGAATCAGCGCCGCTCTAGTGGAGTAGAGGAGTCCTACTTTTGCTTCAGTGCAGGGGTCTCCATTTTGCTAGTGCACTAGAGCACCATGGATCAGAATGCCGCAGGGCAGGAATCAGCGCCGCTCTAGTGGAGTAGAGGAGTCCTACTTTTGCTTCAGTGCGGGGGTCGCCATTGTGCTAGTGCACTAGAGCACCATGGATCAGAATGCCGCAGGGCAGGAATCAGCGCCCCTCTAGTGGAGTAGAGGAGTCCTACTTTTGCTTCAGTGCGAGGTCGCCATTGTGCTAGTGCACTAGAGCACCATGGATGATTATGCCGCAGGGCAGGAATCAGCGCCGCTCTAGTGGAGTAGAGGAGTCCTACTTTTGCTTCAGTACGGCGGTCGCCATTGTGCTAGTGCACTAGAGCACCATGGATCATTATGCCGCAGGGCAGGAATCAGCGCCGCTCTAGTGGAGTAGAGGAGTCCTACTTTTGCTTCAGTACGGCGGTCGCCATTGTGCTAGTGCACTAGAGCACCATGGATCATTATGCCGCAGGGCAGGAATCAGCGCCGCTCTAGTGGAGTAGAGGAGTCCTACTTTTGCTTCAATGCGGGGGTCACCATTGTGCTAGTGTACTAGAGCACCATGGATCATTATGCCAAAGGGCAGGAATCAGCGCCGCTCTAGTGGAGTAGAGGAGTCCTACTTTTGCTTCAGTGCGGGGGTCTCCATTGTGCTAGTGCACTAGATCACCATGGATCAGAATGCCGCAGGGCAGGAATCAGCGCCGCTCTAGTGGAGTAGAGGAGTCCTACTTTTGCTTCAGTGTGGGGGTCGCCATTGTGCTAGTGCACTAGAGCACCATGGATCAGAATGCCGCAGGGCAGGAATCAGCGCCGCTCTAGTGGAGTAGAGGAGTCCTACTTTTGCTTCAGTGCGGGGGTCGCCATTGTGCTAGTGCACTAGAGCACCATGGATCAGAATGCCGCAGGGTAGGAATCAGCACCGCTTTAGTGGAGTAGAGGAGTCCTACTTTTGCTTCAGTGCAGGGGTCGCCATTGTGCTAGTGCACTAGAGCACCATGGATCATTATGCCGCAGGGCAGGAATCAGCGCCGCTCTAGTGGAGTAGAGGAGTCCTACTTTTGCTTCAGTACGGCGGTCGCCATTGTGCTAGTGCACTAGAGCACCATGGATCATTATGCCGCAGGGCAGGAATCAGCGCCGCTCTAGTGGAGTAGAGGAGTCCTACTTTTGCTTCAATGCGGGGGTCACCATTGTGCTAGTGTACTAGAGCACCATGAATCATTATGCCGCAGGGCAGGAATCAGCGCCGCTCTAGTGGAGTAGAGGAGTCCTACTTTTGCTTCAGTACGGCGGTCGCCATTGTGCTAGTGCACTAGAGCACCATGGATCATTATGCCGCAGGGCAGGAATCAGCGCCGCTCTAGTGGAGTAGAGGAGTCCTACTTTTGCTTCAATGCGGGGGTCACCATTGTGCTAGTGTACTAGAGCACCGTGGATCATTATGCCGCAGGGCAGGAATCAGCGCCGCTCTAGTGGAGTAGAGGAGTCATACTTTTGCTTCAGTGCGAGGGTCGCCATTGTGCTAGTGTACTAGAGCACCATGGAAAAGAATGCCGCAGGGCAGGAATCAGCGCCGCTCTAGTGGAGTAGAGGAGTCATACTTTTGCTTTAGTGTGGGGGTCGCCATTGTGCTAGTGCACTAGAGCACCATGGATCAGAATGCTGCAGGGTAGGAATCAGCACCGCTCTAGTGGAGTAGAGGAGTCCTACTTTTGCTTCAGTGCGGGGGTCGCCATTGTGCTAGTGTACTAGAGCACCATGGATCATTATGCCGCAGGGCAGGAATCAGCGCCGCTCTAGTGGAGTAGAGGAGTCATACTTTTGCTTCAGTGCGGGGGTCGCCATTGTGCTAGTGCACTAGAGCACCATGGATCAGTATGCCGCAGGGCAGGAATCAGCGCCGCTCTAGTGGTGTAGAGAAGTCCTACTTTTGCTTGCTTCAGGGCGGGGGTCGCCATTGTGCTAGTGCACTAGAGCACCATGGATCATTTGGCAGGAATCAGCGCCGCTCTAGTGGAGTAGAGGAGTCCTAGTTTTGCTTCAGGGCAGGGGTCGCCATTGTGCTAGTGCACTAGAGCACCATAGATCAGTATGCCGCAGGGCAGGAATCAGCGCCGCTCTAGTGGAGTAGAGGAGGCCTACTTTTGCTTCAGTGTAGGGGGTCGCCATTGTGCTAGTGCACTAGAGTACCATGGATCATTATGTCGCAGGGCAGGAATCAGCGCCGCTCTAGTGGAGTAGAGGAGTCCTACTTTTGCTTCAGTGCGGGGGTCGCCATTGTGCTAGTGTACTAGAGCACCATGGAAGATTATACCGCAGGGCAGGAATCAGCGCCACTCTAGTGGAGTAGAGGAGTCATACTTTTGCTTCAGTGCGGGGGTCGCCATTGTGCTAGTGCACTAGAGCACCATGGATCAGTATGCCACAGGGCAGGAATGAGCGCCGCTCTAGTGGTGTAGAGGAGTCCTACTTTTGCTTGCTTCAGGGCGGGGGTCGCCATTGTGCTAGTGCACTAGAGCACCATGGATCATTTGGCAGGAATCAGCGCCGCTCTAGTGGAGTAGAGGAGTCCTAGTTTTGCTTCAGGGCAGGGGTCGCCATTGTGCTAGTGCACTAGAGCACCATAGATCAGTATGCCGCAGGGCAGGAATCAGCGCCGCTCTAGTGGAGTAGAGGAGTCCTACTTTTGCTTCAGTGCGGGGGTCGCCATTGTGCTAGTGTACTAGAGCACCATGGATCATTATGCCGCAGGGCAGGAATCAGCGCCGCTCTAGTGGAGTAGAGGAGTCATACTTTTGCTTCAGTGCGGGGGTCGCCATTGTGCTAGTGCACTAGAGCACCATGGATCAGTATGCCGCAGGGCAGGAATCAGCGCCGCTCTAGTGGTGTAGAGGAGTCCTACTTTTGCTTGCTTCAGGGCGGGGGTCGCCATTGTGCTAGTGCACTAGAGCACCATGGATCATTTGGCAGGAATCAGCGCCGCTCTAGTGGAGTAGAGGAGTCATACTTTTGCTTCAGTGCGGGGGTCGCCATTGTGCTAGTGCACTAGAGCACCATGGATCAGTATGCCGCAGGGCAGGAATCAGCGCCGCTCTAGTGGTGTAGAGGAGTCCTACTTTTGCTTGCTTCAGGGCGGGGGTCGCCATTGTGCTAGTGCACTAGAGCACCATGGATCATTTGGCAGGAATCAGCGCCGCTCTAGTGGTGTAGAGGAGTCCTACTTTTGCTTGCTTCAGGGCGGGGGTCGCCATTGTGCTAGTGCACTAGAGCACCATGGATCATTTGGCAGGAATCAGCGCCGCTCTAGTGGAGTAGAGGAGTCCTAGTTTTGCTTCAGGGCAGGGGTCGCCATTGTGCTAGTGCACTAGAGCACCATGGATCAGTATGCCGCAGGGCAGGAATCAGCGCCGCTCTAGTGGAGTAGAGGAGTCATACTTTTGCTTCAGTGCGGGGGTCGCCATTGTGCTAGTGCACTAGAGCACCATGGATCAGTATGCCGCAGGGCAGGAATCAGCGCCGCTCTAGTGGAGTAGAGGAGTCCTACTTTTGCTTCAGGGCGGGGGTCGCCATTGTGCTAGTGCACTAGAGCACCATGGATCATTTGGCAGGAATCAGCGCCGCTCTAGTGGAGTAGAGGAGTCCTAGTTTTGCTTCAGGGCAGGGGTCGCCATTGTGCTAGTGCACTAGATCACCATGGATCAGTATGCCGCAGGGCAGGAATCAGCGCCGCTCTAGTGGTGTAGAGGAGTCCTACTTTTGCTTGCTTCAGGGCGGGGGTCGCCATTGTGCTAGTGCACTAGAGCACCATGGATCATTTGGCAGGAATCAGCGCCGCTCTAGTGGAGTAGAGGAGTCCTAGTTTTGCTTCAGGGCAGGGGTCGCCATTGTGCTAGTGCACTAGAGCACCATGGATCAGTATGCCGCAGGGCAGGAATCAGCGCCGCTCTAGTGGTGTAGAGGAGTCCTACTTTTGCTTGCTTCAGGGCGGGGGTCGCCATTGTGCTAGTGCACTAGAGCACCATGGATCATTTGGCAGGAATCAGCGCTGCTCTAGTGGAGTAGAGGAGTCCTAGTTTTGCTTCAGGGCAGGGGTCGCCATTGTGCTAGTGCACTAGAGCACCATAGATCAGTATGCCGCAGGGCAGGAATCAGCGCCGCTCTAGTGGAGTAGAGGAGTCCTACTTTTGCTTCAGTGCGGGGGTCGCCATTGTGCTAGTGTACTCGAGCACCATGGATCATTATGCCGCAGGGCAGGAATCAGCGCCGCTCTAGTGGAGTAGAGGAGTCATACTTTTGCTTCAGTGCGGGGGTCGCCATTGTGCTAGTGCACTAGAGCACCATGGATCAGTATGCCGCAGGGCAGGAATCAGCGCCACTCTAGTGGTGTAGAGGAGTCCTACTTTTGCTTGCTTCAGGGCGGGGGTCGCCATTGTGCTAGTGCACTAGAGCACCATGGATCATTTGGCAGGAATCAGCGCCGCTCTAGTGGAGTAGAGGAGTCATACTTTTGCTTCAGTGCGGGGGTCGCCATTGTGCTAGTGCACTAGAGTACCATGGATCATGATGTCGCAGGGCAGGAATCAGCGCCGCTCTAGTGGAGTAGAGGAGTCCTACTTTTGCTTCAGTGCGGGGGTCGCCATTGTGCTAGTGTACTAGAGCACCATGAATCATTATGCCGCAGGGCAGGAATCAGCGCCGCTCTAGTGGAGTAGAGGAGTCATACTTTTGCTTCAGTGCGGGGGTCGCCATTGTGCTAGTGCACTAGAGCACCATGGATCAGTATGCCGCAGGGCAGGAATCAGCGCCGCTCTAGTGGTGTAGAGGAGTCCTACTTTTGCTTGCTTCAGGGTGGGGGTCGCCATTGTGCTAGTGCACTAGAGCACCATGGATCATTTGGCAGGAATCAGCGCCGCTCTAGTGGAGTAGAGGAGTCCTACTTTTGCTTCAGTGCGGGGGTCGCCATTGTGCTAGTGTACTAGAGCACCATGGATCAGTATGCCGCAGGGCAGGAATCAGCGCCGCTCTAGTGGAGTAGAGGAGTCATACTTTTGCTTCAGGGCGGGGGTCGCCATTGTGCTAGTGCACTAGAGCACCATGGATCATTTGGCAGGAATCAGCGCCGCTCTAGTGGAGTAGAGGAGTCCTACTTTTGCTTCAGTGCGGGGGTCGCCATTGTGCTAGTGCACTAGAGCACCATGGATCAGTATGCCGCAGGGCAGGAATCAGCGCCGCTCTAGTGGTGTAGAGGAGTCCTACTTTTGCTTGCTTCAGGGCGGGGGTCGCCATTGTGCTAGTGCACTACAGCACCATGGATCATTTGGCAGGAATCAGCGCCGCTCTAGTGGAGTAGAGGAGTCCTACTTTTGCTTCAGTGCGGGGGTCGCCATTGTGCTAGTGTACTAGAGCACCATGGATCATTATGCCGCAGGGCAGGAATCAGCGCCGCTCTAGTGGAGTAGAGGAGTCATACTTTTGCTTCAGTGCGGGGGTCGCCATTGTGCTAGTGCACTAGAGCACCATGGATCAGTATGCCGCAGGGCAGGAATCAGCACCGCTCTAGTGGTGTAGAGGAGTCCTACTTTTGCTTGTTTCAGGGCGGGGGTCGCCATTGTGCTAGTGCACTAGAGCACCATGGATCATTTGGCAGGAATCAGCGCCGCTCTAGTGGAGTAGAGGAGTCCTAGTTTTGCTTCAGGGCAGGGGTCGCCATTGTGCTAGTGCACTAGATCACCATGGATCAGTATGCCGCAGGGCAGGAATCAGCGCCGCTCTAGTGGTGTAGAGGAGTCCTACTTTTGATTGCTTCAGGGCGGGGGTCGTCATTGTGCTAGTGCACTAGAGCACCATGGATCATTTGGCAGGAATCAGCGCCGCTCTAGTGGAGTAGAGGAGTCCTAGTTTTGCTTCAGGGCAGGGGTCGCCATTGTGCTAGTGCACTAGAGCACCATAGATCAGTATGCCGCAGGGCAGGAATCAGCGCCGCTCTAGTGGAGTAGAGGAGTCCTACTTTTGCTTCAGTGCGGGGTCGCCATTGTGCTAGTGTACTAGAGCACCATGGATCATTATGCTGCAGGGCAGGAATCAGCGCCGCTCTAGTGGAGTAGAGGAGTCATACTTTTGCTTCAGTGCGGGGGTCGCCATTGTGCTAGTGCACTAGAGCACCATGGATCAGTATGCCGCAGGGCAGGAATCAGCGCCGCTCTAGTGGTGTAGAGGAGTCCTACTTTTGCTTGCTTCAGGGCGGGGGTCGCCATTGTGCTAGTGCACTAGAGCACCATGGATCATTTGGCAGGAATCGGCGCCGCTCTAGTGGAGTAGAGGAGTCATACTTTTGCTTCAGTGCGGGGGTCGCCATTGTGCTAGTGTACTAGAGCACCATGGATCATTATGCCGCAGGGCAGGAATCAGCGCCGCTCTAGTGGAGTAGAGGAGTCATACTTTTGCTTCAGTGCGGGGGTCGCCATTGTGCTAGTGCACTAGAGCACCATGGATCAGTATGCCGCAGGGCAGGAATCAGCGCCGCTCTAGTGGTGTAGAGGAGTCCTACTTTTGCTTGCTTCAGGGCGGGGGTCGCCATTGTGCTAGTGCACTAGAGCACCATGGATCATTTGGCAGGAATCAGCGCCGCTCTAGTGGAGTAGAGGAGTCCTACTTTTGCTTCAGTGCGGGGGTCGCCATTGTGCTAGTGTACTAGAGCACCATGGACCATTATGCCGCAGGGCAGGAATCAGCGCCGCTCTAGTGGAGTAGAGGAGTCATACTTTTGCTTCAGGGCGGGGGTCGCCATTGTGCTAGTGCACTAGAGCACCATGGATCAGTATGCCGCAGGGCAGGAATCAGCGCCGCTCTAGTGGTGTAGAGGAGTCCTACTTTTGCTTGCTTCAGGGCGGGGGTCGCCATTGTGCTAGTGCACTACAGCACCATGGATCATTTGGCAGGAATCAGCGCCGCTCTAGTGGAGTAGAGGAGTCCTACTTTTGCTTCAGTGCGGGGGTCGCCATTGTGCTAGTGTACTAGAGCACCATGGATCATTATGCCGCAGGGCAGGAATCAGCGCCGCTCTAGTGGAGTAGAGGAGTCATACTTTTGCTTCAGTGCGGGGGTCGCCATTGTGCTAGTGCACTAGAGCACCATGGATCAGTATGCCGCAGGGCAGGAATCAGCACCGCTCTAGTGGTGTAGAGGAGTCCTACTTTTGCTTGTTTCAGGGCGGGGGTCGCCATTGTGCTAGTGCACTAGAGCACCATGGATCATTTGGCAGGAATCAGCGCCGCTCTAGTGGAGTAGAGGAGTCCTAGTTTTGCTTCAGGGCAGGGGTCGCCATTGTGCTAGTGCACTAGATCACCATGGATCAGTATGCCGCAGGGCAGGAATCAGCGCCGCTCTAGTGGTGTAGAGGAGTCCTACTTTTGATTGCTTCAGGGCGGGGGTCGCCATTGTGCTAGTGCACTAGAGCACCATGGATCATTTGGCAGGAATCAGCGCCGCTCTAGTGGAGTAGAGGAGTCCTAGTTTTGCTTCAGGGCAGGGGTCTCCATTATGCTAGTGCACTAGAGCACCATGGATCAGTATGCCGCAGGGCAGGAATCAGCGCCGCTCTAGTGGTGTAGAGGAGTCCTACTTTTGCTTGCTTCAGGGCGGGGGTCGCCATTGTGCTAGTGCACTAGAGCACCATGGATCATTTGGCAGGAATCAGCGCTGCTCTAGTGGAGTAGAGGAGTCCTAGTTTTGCTTCAGGGCAGGGGTCGCCATTGTGCTAGTGCACTAGAGCACCATAGATCAGTATGCCGCAGGGCAGGAATCAGCGCCGCTCTAGTGGAGTAGAGGAGTCCTACTTTTGCTTCAGTGCGGGGTCGCCATTGTGCTAGTGTACTAGAGCACCATGGATCATTATGCTGCAGGGCAGGAATCAGCGCCGCTCTAGTGGAGTAGAGGAGTCATACTTTTGCTTCAGTGCGGGGGTCGCCATTGTGCTAGTGCACTAGAGCACCATGGATCAGTATGCCGCAGGGCAGGAATCAGCGCCGCTCTAGTGGTGTAGAGGAGTGCTACTTTTGCTTGCTTCAGGGCGGGGGTCGCCATTGTGCTAGTGCACTAGAGCACCATGGATCATTTGGCAGGAATCGGCGCCGCTCTAGTGGAGTAGAGGAGTTATACTTTTGCTTCAGTGCGGGGGTCGCCATTGTGCTAGTGTACTAGAGCACCATGGATCATTATGCCGCAGGGCAGGAATCAGCGCCGCTCTAGTGGAGTAGAGGAGTCATACTTTTGCTTCAGTGCGGGGGTCGCCATTGTGCTAGTGCACTAGAGCACCATGGATCAGTATGCCGCAGGGCAGGAATCAGCGCCGCTCTAGTGGTGTAGAGGAGTCCTACTTTTGCTTGCTTCAGGGCGGGGGTCGCCATTGTGCTAGTGCACTAGAGCACCATGGATCATTTGGCAGGAATCAGCGCCGCTCTAGTGGAGTAGAGGAGTCCTACTTTTGCTTCAGTGCGGGGGTCGCCATTGTGCTAGTGTACTAGAGCACCATGGACCATTATGCCGCAGGGCAGGAATCAGCGCCGCTCTAGTGGAGTAGAGGAGTCATACTTTTGCTTCAGGGCGGGGGTCGCCATTGTGCTAGTGCACTAGAGCACCATGGATCATTTGGCAGGAATCAGCGCCGCTCTAGTGGAGTAGAGGAGTCCTACTTTTGCTTCAGTGCGGGGGTCGCCATTGTGCTAGTGCACTAGAGCACCATGGATCAGTATGCCGCAGGGCAGGAATCAGCGCCGCTCTAGTGGTGTAGAGGAGTCCTACTTTTGCTTGCTTCAGGGCGGGGGTCGCCATTGTGCTAGTGCACTACAGCACCATGGATCATTTGGCAGGAATCAGCGCCTCTCTAGTGGAGTAGAGGAGTCCTACTTTTGCTTCAGTGCGGGGGTCGCCATTGTGCTAGTGTACTAGAGCACCATGGATCATTATGCCGCAGGGCAGGAATCAGCGCCGCTCTAGTGGAGTAGAGGAGTCATACTTTTGCTTCAGTGCGGGGGTCGCCATTGTGCTAGTGCACTAGAGCACCATGGATCAGTATGCCGCAGGGCAGGAATCAGCGCCGCTCTAGTGGTGTAGAGGAGTCCTACTTTTGCTTGTTTCAGGGCGGGGGTCGCCATTGTGCTAGTGCACTAGAGCACCATGGATCATTTGGCAGGAATCAGCGCCGCTCTAGTGGAGTAGAGGAGTCCTAGTTTTGCTTCAGGGCAGGGGTCGCCATTGTGCTAGTGCACTAGATCACCATGGATCAGTATGCCGCAGGGCAGGAATCAGCGCCGCTCTAGTGGTGTAGAGGAGTCCTACTTTTGCTTGCTTCAGGGCGGGGGTCGCCATTGTGCTAGTGCACTAGAGCACCATGGATCATTTGGCAGGAATCAGCGCCGCTCTAGTGGAGTAGAGAAGTCCTACTTTTGCTTCAGGGCAGGGGTCGCCATTGTGCTAGTGCACTAGAGCACCATGGATCAGTATGCCGCAGGGCAGGAATCAGCGCCGCTCTAGTGGTGTAGAGGAGTCCTACTTTTGCTTGCTTCAGGGCGGGGGTCACCATTGTGCTAGTGCACTAGAGCACCATGGATCATTTGGCAGGAATCAGCGCTGCTCTAGTGGAGTAGAGGAGTCCTAGTTTTGCTACAGGGCAGGGGTCGCCATTGTGCTAGTGCACTAGAGCACCATAGATCAGTATGCCGCAGGGCAGGAATCAGCGCCGCTCTAGTGGAGTAGAGGAGTCCTACTTTTGCTTCAGTGCGGGGGTCGCCATTGTGCTAGTGTACTAGAGCACCATGGATCATTATGCCGCAGGGCAGGAATCAGCGCCGCTCTAGGGGAGTAGAGGAGTCATACTTTTGCTTCAGTGCGGGGGTCGCCATTGTGCTAGTGCACTAGAGCACCATGGATCAGTATGCCGCAGGGCAGGAATCAGCGCCGCTCTAGTGGTGTAGAGGGGTCCTACTTTTGCTTGCTTCAGGGCGGGGGTCGCCATTGTGCTAGTGCACTAGAGCACCATGGATCATTTGGCAGGAATCAGCGCCGCTCTAGTGGAGTAGAGGAGTCCTACTTTTGCTTCAGTGCGGGGGTCGCCATTGTGCTAGTGTACTAGAGCACCATGGATCATTATGCCGCAGGGCAGGAATCAGCGCCGCTCTAGTGGAGTAGAGGAGTCCTACTTTTGCTTCAGTGCGGGGGTCGCCATTGTGCTAGTGCACTAGAGCACCATGGATCAGTATGCCGCAGGGCAGGCATCAGCGCCGCTCTAGTGGTGTAGAGGAGTCCTACTTTTGCTTGCTTCAGGGCGGGGGTCGCCATTGTGCTAGTGCACTAGAGCACCATGGATCATTTGGCAGGAATCAGCGCCGCTCTAGTGGAGTAGAGGAGTCCTACTTTTGCTTTAGTGCAGGGGTCGCCATTGTGCTAGTGCACCAGAGCACAATGGATCATTATGCCGCAGGGTAGGAATCAGCACCGCTCTAGTGGAGTAGAGGAGTCCTACTTTTGCTTCAGTGCGGGGGTCGCCATTGTGCTAGTGCACTAGAGTACCATGGATCATTATGTCGCAGGGCAGGAATCAGCGCCGCTCTAGTGGAGTAGAGGAGTCCTACTTTTGCTTCAGTGCGGGGGTCGCCATTGTGCTAGTGTACTAGAGCACCATGGATCAGTATGCCGCAGGGCAGGAATCAGCGCCGCTCTAGTGGAGTAGAGGAGTCCTACTTTTGCTTGCTTCAGGGCGGGGGTCGCCATTGTGCTAGTGCACTAGAGCACCATGGATCATTTGGCAGGAATCAGCGCCGCTCTAGTGGAGTAGAGGAGTCCTAGTTTTGCTTCAGGGGAGGGGTCGCCATTGTGCTAGTGCACTAGAGCACCATAGATCAGTATGCCGCAGAGCTGGAATCAGCGCCGCTCTAGCTGTGTAGAGGAGTCCTACTTTTGCTTCAGTGCGGGGGTCGCCATTGTGCTAGTGCACTAGAGCACCATGGATCATTTGGCAGGAATCAGCGCCGCTCTAGTGGAGTAGAGGAGTCCTAGTTTTGCTTCAGGGCAGGGGTCGCCATTGTGCTAGTGCACTAGAGCACCATGGATCATTTGGCAGGAATCAGCGCCGCTCTAGTGGAGTAGAGGAGTCCTAGTTTTGCTTCAGGGCAGGGGTCGCCATTGTGCTAGTGCACTAGAGCACCATAGATCAGTATGCCGCAGGGCAGGAATCAGCGCCGCTCTAGTGGTGTAGAGGAGTCCTACTTTTGCTTGCTTCAGGGCGGGGGTCGCCATTGTGCTAGTGCACTAGAGCACCATGGATCATTTGGCAGGAATCAGCGCCGCTCTAGTGGAGTAGAGGAGTCCTAGTTTTGCTTCAGGGCAGGGGTCGCCATTGTGCTAGTGCACTAGAGCACCATAGATCAGTATGCCACAGGGCAGGAATCAGCGCCGCTCTAGTGGAGTAGAGGAGTCCTAGTTTTGCTTCAGGGCGGGGGTCGCCATTGTGCTAGTGCACTAGAGCACCATGGATCATTTGGCAGGAATCAGCGCCGCTCTAGTGGAGTAGAGGAGTCATACTTTTGCTTCAGGGCAGGGGTCGCCATTGTGCTAGTGCACTAGAGCACCATAGATCAGTATGCCGCAGGGCAGGAATCAGCGCAGCTCTAGTGGTGTAGAGGAGTCCTACTTTTGCTTGCTTCAGGGCGGGGGTCGCCATTGTGCTAGTGCACTAGAGCACCATGGATCATTTGGCAGGAATCAGCGCCGCTCTAGTGGAGTAGAGGAGTCCTAGTTTTGCTTCAGGGCAGGGGTCGCCATTGTGCTAGTGCACTAGAGCACCATGGATCATTTGGCAGGAATCAGCGCCGCTCTAGTGGAGTAGAGGAGTCCTACTTTTGCTTCAGTGCGGTGGTCGCTATTGTGCTAGTGCACTAGAGCACCATGGATCATTTGGCAGGAATCAGCGCCGCTCTAGTGGAGTAGAGGAGTCCTAGTTTTGCTTCAGGGCGGGGGTCGCCATTGTGCTAGTGCACTAGAGCACCATGGATCATTTGGCTGGAATCAGCGCCGCTCTAGTGGAGTAGAGGAGTCCTAGTTTTGCTTCAGGGCGGGGGTCGCCATGGTGCTAGTGCACTAGAGCACCATGGATCATTTGGCAGGAATCAGCACCGCTCTAGTGGAGTAGAGGAGTCCTAGTTTTGCTTCAGGGCAGGGGTCGCCATTGTGCTAGTGCACTAGAGCACCATAGATCAGTATGCCGCAGGGCAGGAATCAGCGCTGCTCTAGTGGAGTAGAGGAGTCCTAGTTTTGCTTCAGGGCGGGGGTCGCCATGGTGCTAGTGCACTAGAGCACCATGGATCATATGGCAGGAATCAGCGCCGCTCTAGTGGAGTAGAGGAGTCCTAGTTTTGCTTCAGGGCAGGGGTCACCATTGTGCTAGTGCACTAGAGCACCATGGATCATTTGGCAGGAATCAGCGCCGCTCTAGTGGAGTAGAGAAGTCCTACTTTTGCTTCAGTGCGGGGGTCGCCATTGTGCTAGTGTACTAGAGCACCATGGATCATTATGCCGCAGGGCAGGAATCAGCGCCGCTCTAGTGGAGTAGAGGAGTCCTAGTTTTGCTTCAGGGCAGGGGTCGCCATTGTGCTAGTGCACTAGAGCACCATGGATCAGTATGCCGCAGGGCAGGAATCAGCGCCGCTCTAGTGGAGTAGAGGAGTCCTAGTTTTGCTTCAGGGCAGGGGTCGCCATTGTGCTAGTGCACTAGAGCACCATGGATCAGTATGCCGCAGGGCAGGAATCAGCGCCGCTCTAGTGGAGTAGAGGAGTCCTAGTTTTGCTTCAGGGCAGGGGTCGCCATTGTGCTAGTGCACTAGAGCACCATGGATCAGTATGCCCGGCTAGTTTTACTTAGTAGGGATTAGCCTTATACTAATGCAGTAGATCCCCTGCGGCGACCATATTCAAATCCTTCTTCAGGGCATGGATCACTAACGTACTAGTCTAGACCATCATGTCCAGCTGCATCTGCAGTGCATTGGTCATGCATGCATGTCATATGCTTTCTGGATGGGGTCAAGGGTGTTTTGCATATAGTGATCACTGTGATGGTGGTGGCAAGGGGTACAGTTCAGTGAGGGTGAGAGGTTGGAAGGTCAACTGGTAGTTATTATTGCCCTCGGGTGAGACACGGCTATGGGGTGATAGAACGATTGGCTTCCATCTATGTGTTCCAGCATTGCATAATAAATGTCATTGAGAAGCAGAAAGGGGTCATTTTAAACATCTATCCAGCGAGTGCTTTTGCAAATGGGCATAAACAACATTGCATGTATAGCACATCAGCAGTAAATAGTAGTTCATCCCTTACCGGTACTTGTCAGCAGGTTAATACTGTAGTTGCAATGTGCATGTGCTGTGTGGCTGGCTGTGTGTAGCCACATTATAACATCACCTCACCCCATATAACGCCGAGTGGCGCTGTGGGTTGAGAAGCTACAAGGTGTAATTGAGCAACCGGAATAGAGGCCCCATTGACATTTCTGAGTAGGAACCATTTCAATTTAGCAATTCTAGATGTTCACTTGTAAATACTCACTATCTTATTTGGTTCTAGCAGGGGAGCCAAAACCACAAGATGCTTGCTCTCAACTGTTGTGGCTGTAGATCTTTAGCCCAGAGGTTGAAGTGAGCGGGAACTAACGAGAACAGAGTTCCACTACTTCGATGTCTCAGTGCTTATAGTTGTGCAACTTTTTACAATCCTTTTACATAGTTCCAGGACTGGACCTTTAGCAGGTAAATCATACCTCTTCAATTTGCCTAATGGACATTTTGAAGCTGTTTGCCGCCTAACCTGTGCCCGCACCTGTGCTCCCCCCCATGAATCGATCAGCAATAACGCATGTGGAATCTATGAGGTAGAAGCACCACATGACAAGAATGCTGTATAATTGGAGAAGCGCATATTCATCACACCATGCTTCTACTTGGTTCAACTGCAAAGTCCTGGCATGAGCTTGATGGCCAAAGTATCACCTTGTTTCTTGGATCAATGCTCTCTATGGTGTTAATATTTGTCCCCTTTGTGTTTTTGCTGGCCCAATGGTGTGCACTTTTACTGTTCATATTATTATAAGTACCCCAGGCTCACTTTTGGCTCATTATCAGGATCTCCAGAGGCGTTTTCTGGAGTATTTACAGATGCGGTGGGGCAGATGTCATCAAAAAGTTGTAATAAATTAGAAATATAGGACTTTCTCTCCTAACCTTAAAATTAGGTGTGTGGGTAACGTAGAAGTTTCTATACTACAAGTTTCCCTGACACTGAAGCTATTAGAAATTGTGGGGAGCTGTTATGAAACAATTCACAATGGTAGTGTTCACAATGAAAGGATCATGTACATGTCCCCACACACATTTGCTCTTGAAGTTCTACAACTTGCAGTGGGAAAACAGCTGAACGCCCATATAGCAGTTCATTCCAAACCGAAACCTCCAGTCCAACCAACAGGGCAATCTACCTGCCCTGACCCGTTGACCCCTGTATTTCAATATATTACTGGGCAAGCAAATGCTCCAGCTGGATCATAGGTCCACAACTATTTTAGTTATACTTCTATCTCTGTTTTAACACAGCCATTCTGGATGATGTCTGACAAGTGGACAGAGAGACAGTTACTTACTCAACAGCTGCAGAACAGCTCTTTAAGCCAGCCCTTAAGGATGACATATGATATTATCTGGACCTTGACATGAGGGACTAATTCATGGACTGCATGTTTATTGGATCGCAATATGTGGTTTTCCACATAATGCTACAACTCATGTGGAGTAGAGGAGTCCTACTTTTGCTTCAGTGCGGGGTGTCGCCATTGTGCTAGTGCACTAGAGCACCATGGATCATTATGCCGCAGGGCAGGAATCAGCGCCGCTCTAGTGGAGTAGAGGAGTCCCACTTTTGCTTCAGTGCAGGGGTCGCCATTGTGCTAGTGCACTAGAGCACCATGGATCATTATGCTGCAGGGCAGGAATC
This sequence comes from Ambystoma mexicanum, assembly GCF_040938575.1. Lineage (NCBI taxonomy): Eukaryota > Metazoa > Chordata > Amphibia > Caudata > Ambystomatidae > Ambystoma > Ambystoma mexicanum. The sequence goes on from NC_090923.1 coordinate 118,564,036, forward strand.
AGCACCGCTCTAGTGGAGTAGAGGAGTCCTACTTTTGCTTCAGTGCGGGGGTCGCCATTGTGCTAGTGCAATAGAGCACCATGGATCATTATGCCGCAGGGCAGGAATCAGCGCCGCTCTCAGCGCCGCTCTAGTGGAGTAGAGGAGTCATACTTTTGCTTCAGTGCGGGGGTCGCCATTGTGCTAGTGTACTAGAGCATCATGGATCAGATTGCCGCAGGGCAGGAATCAGCGCCGCTCTAGTGGAGTAGAGGAGTCCTACTTTTGCTTCAGTGCGGGGGTCGCCATTGTGCTAGTGCACTAGAGCACCATGGATCATTATGTCGCAGGGCAGGAATCAGCGCCGCTCTAGTGGAGTAGAGGAGTCCTACTTTTGCTTCAGTGCGGGGGTCGCCATTGTGCTAGTGCACTAGAGCACCATGGATCATTATGTCGCAGGGCAGGAATCAGCGCCACTCTAGTGGAGTAGAGGAGTCATACTTTTGCTTCAGTGCGGGGGTCGCCATTGTGCTAGTGCACTAGAGCACCATGGATCAGAATGCCGCAGGGTAGGAATCAGCGCCGCTCTAGTGGAGTAGAGGAGCTCTACTTTTGCTTCAGTGCGGGGGTCGCCATTGTGCTAGTGCACTAGAGCACCATGGATCATTATGCCGCAGGGTAGGAATCAGCGCCGCTCTAGTAGAGTAGAGGAGTTCTACTTTTGCTTCAGTGTGGGGGTCACCATTGTGCTAGTGTACTAGAGCACCATGGATCATTATGCCGCAGGGCAGGAATCAGCGCCGCTCTAGTGGAGTGGAGGAGTCATACTTTTGCTTCAGTGCGGGGGTCGCCATTGTGCTAGTGCACTAGAGCACCATGGATCAGAATGCCGCAGGGTAGGAATCAGCGCCGCTCTAGTGGAGTAGAGGCGTCATACTTTTGCTTCAGTGCCGGGGTCGCCATTGTGCTAGTGCACTAGAGCACCATGGATCATTATGCCGCAGGGCAGGAATCAGCGCCGCTCTAGTAGAGTAGAGGAGTCCTAGTTTTGCTTCAGGGCAGGGGTCGCCATTGTGCTAGTGCACTAGAGCACCATAGATCAGTATGCCGCAGGGCAGGAATCAGCGCCGCTCTAGTGGAGTAGAGGAGTCCTAGTTTTGCTTCAGGGCAGGGGTCGCCATTGTGCTAGTGCACTAGAGCACCATGGATCATTTGGCAGGAATCAGCGCCGCTCTAGTGGAGTAGAGGAGTCCTAGTTTTGCTTCAGGGCAGGGGTCGCCATTGTGCTAGTGCACTAGAGCACCATAGATCAGTATGCCGCAGGGCAGGAATCAGCGCCGCTCTAGTGGTGTAGAGGAGTCCTACTTTTGCTTGCTTCAGGGCGGGGGTCGCCATTGTGCTAGTGCACTAGAGCACCATGGATCATTTGGCAGGAATCAGCGCCGCTCTAGTGGAGTAGAGGAGTCCTAGTTTTGCTTCAGGGCAGGGGTCGCCATTGTGCTAGTGCACTAGAGCACCATAGATCAGTATGCCACAGGGCAGGAATCAGCGCCGCTCTAGTGGAGTAGAGGAGTCCTAGTTTTGCTTCAGGGCGGGGGTCGCCATTGTGCTAGTGCACTAGAGCACCATGGATCATTTGGCAGGAATCAGCGCCGCTCTAGTGGAGTAGAGGAGTCATACTTTTGCTTCAGGGCAGGGGTCGCCATTGTGCTAGTGCACTAGAGCACCATAGATCAGTATGCCGCAGGGCAGGAATCAGCGCAGCTCTAGTGGTGTAGAGGAGTCCTACTTTTGCTTGCTTCAGGGCGGGGGTCGCCATTGTGCTAGTGCACTAGAGCACCATGGATCATTTGGCAGGAATCAGCGCCGCTCTAGTGGAGTAGAGGAGTCCTAGTTTTGCTTCAGGGCAGGGGTCGCCATTGTGCTAGTGCACTAGAGCACCATGGATCATTTGGCAGGAATCAGCGCCGCTCTAGTGGAGTAGAGGAGTCCTACTTTTGCTTCAGTGCGGTGGTCGCTATTGTGCTAGTGCACTAGAGCACCATGGATCATTTGGCAGGAATCAGCGCCGCTCTAGTGGAGTAGAGGAGTCCTAGTTTTGCTTCAGGGCGGGGGTCGCCATTGTGCTAGTGCACTAGAGCACCATGGATCATTTGGCTGGAATCAGCGCCGCTCTAGTGGAGTAGAGGAGTCCTAGTTTTGCTTCAGGGCGGGGGTCGCCATGGTGCTAGTGCACTAGAGCACCATGGATCATTTGGCAGGAATCAGCACCGCTCTAGTGGAGTAGAGGAGTCCTAGTTTTGCTTCAGGGCAGGGGTCGCCATTGTGCTAGTGCACTAGAGCACCATAGATCAGTATGCCGCAGGGCAGGAATCAGCGCTGCTCTAGTGGAGTAGAGGAGTCCTAGTTTTGCTTCAGGGCGGGGGTCGCCATGGTGCTAGTGCACTAGAGCACCATGGATCATATGGCAGGAATCAGCGCCGCTCTAGTGGAGTAGAGGAGTCCTAGTTTTGCTTCAGGGCAGGGGTCACCATTGTGCTAGTGCACTAGAGCACCATGGATCATTTGGCAGGAATCAGCGCCGCTCTAGTGGAGTAGAGAAGTCCTACTTTTGCTTCAGTGCGGGGGTCGCCATTGTGCTAGTGTACTAGAGCACCATGGATCATTATGCCGCAGGGCAGGAATCAGCGCCGCTCTAGTGGAGTAGAGGAGTCCTAGTTTTGCTTCAGGGCAGGGGTCGCCATTGTGCTAGTGCACTAGAGCACCATGGATCAGTATGCCGCAGGGCAGGAATCAGCGCCGCTCTAGTGGAGTAGAGGAGTCCTAGTTTTGCTTCAGGGCAGGGGTCGCCATTGTGCTAGTGCACTAGAGCACCATGGATCAGTATGCCGCAGGGCAGGAATCAGCGCCGCTCTAGTGGAGTAGAGGAGTCCTAGTTTTGCTTCAGGGCAGGGGTCGCCATTGTGCTAGTGCACTAGAGCACCATGGATCAGTATGCCCGGCTAGTTTTACTTAGTAGGGATTAGCCTTATACTAATGCAGTAGATCCCCTGCGGCGACCATATTCAAATCCTTCTTCAGGGCATGGATCACTAACGTACTAGTCTAGACCATCATGTCCAGCTGCATCTGCAGTGCATTGGTCATGCATGCATGTCATATGCTTTCTGGATGGGGTCAAGGGTGTTTTGCATATAGTGATCACTGTGATGGTGGTGGCAAGGGGTACAGTTCAGTGAGGGTGAGAGGTTGGAAGGTCAACTGGTAGTTATTATTGCCCTCGGGTGAGACACGGCTATGGGGTGATAGAACGATTGGCTTCCATCTATGTGTTCCAGCATTGCATAATAAATGTCATTGAGAAGCAGAAAGGGGTCATTTTAAACATCTATCCAGCGAGTGCTTTTGCAAATGGGCATAAACAACATTGCATGTATAGCACATCAGCAGTAAATAGTAGTTCATCCCTTACCGGTACTTGTCAGCAGGTTAATACTGTAGTTGCAATGTGCATGTGCTGTGTGGCTGGCTGTGTGTAGCCACATTATAACATCACCTCACCCCATATAACGCCGAGTGGCGCTGTGGGTTGAGAAGCTACAAGGTGTAATTGAGCAACCGGAATAGAGGCCCCATTGACATTTCTGAGTAGGAACCATTTCAATTTAGCAATTCTAGATGTTCACTTGTAAATACTCACTATCTTATTTGGTTCTAGCAGGGGAGCCAAAACCACAAGATGCTTGCTCTCAACTGTTGTGGCTGTAGATCTTTAGCCCAGAGGTTGAAGTGAGCGGGAACTAACGAGAACAGAGTTCCACTACTTCGATGTCTCAGTGCTTATAGTTGTGCAACTTTTTACAATCCTTTTACATAGTTCCAGGACTGGACCTTTAGCAGGTAAATCATACCTCTTCAATTTGCCTAATGGACATTTTGAAGCTGTTTGCCGCCTAACCTGTGCCCGCACCTGTGCTCCCCCCCATGAATCGATCAGCAATAACGCATGTGGAATCTATGAGGTAGAAGCACCACATGACAAGAATGCTGTATAATTGGAGAAGCGCATATTCATCACACCATGCTTCTACTTGGTTCAACTGCAAAGTCCTGGCATGAGCTTGATGGCCAAAGTATCACCTTGTTTCTTGGATCAATGCTCTCTATGGTGTTAATATTTGTCCCCTTTGTGTTTTTGCTGGCCCAATGGTGTGCACTTTTACTGTTCATATTATTATAAGTACCCCAGGCTCACTTTTGGCTCATTATCAGGATCTCCAGAGGCGTTTTCTGGAGTATTTACAGATGCGGTGGGGCAGATGTCATCAAAAAGTTGTAATAAATTAGAAATATAGGACTTTCTCTCCTAACCTTAAAATTAGGTGTGTGGGTAACGTAGAAGTTTCTATACTACAAGTTTCCCTGACACTGAAGCTATTAGAAATTGTGGGGAGCTGTTATGAAACAATTCACAATGGTAGTGTTCACAATGAAAGGATCATGTACATGTCCCCACACACATTTGCTCTTGAAGTTCTACAACTTGCAGTGGGAAAACAGCTGAACGCCCATATAGCAGTTCATTCCAAACCGAAACCTCCAGTCCAACCAACAGGGCAATCTACCTGCCCTGACCCGTTGACCCCTGTATTTCAATATATTACTGGGCAAGCAAATGCTCCAGCTGGATCATAGGTCCACAACTATTTTAGTTATACTTCTATCTCTGTTTTAACACAGCCATTCTGGATGATGTCTGACAAGTGGACAGAGAGACAGTTACTTACTCAACAGCTGCAGAACAGCTCTTTAAGCCAGCCCTTAAGGATGACATATGATATTATCTGGACCTTGACATGAGGGACTAATTCATGGACTGCATGTTTATTGGATCGCAATATGTGGTTTTCCACATAATGCTACAACTCATGTGGAGTAGAGGAGTCCTACTTTTGCTTCAGTGCGGGGTGTCGCCATTGTGCTAGTGCACTAGAGCACCATGGATCATTATGCCGCAGGGCAGGAATCAGCGCCGCTCTAGTGGAGTAGAGGAGTCCCACTTTTGCTTCAGTGCAGGGGTCGCCATTGTGCTAGTGCACTAGAGCACCATGGATCATTATGCTGCAGGGCAGGAATCAGCACCGCTCTAGTGGAGTAGAGGAGTCCTACTTTTGCTTCAGTGCGGGGGTCGCCATTGTGCTAGTGCAATAGAGCACCATGGATCATTATGCCGCAGGGCAGGAATCAGCGCCGCTCTCAGCGCCGCTCTAGTGGAGTAGAGGAGTCATACTTTTGCTTCAGTGCGGGGGTCGCCATTGTGCTAGTGTACTAGAGCATCATGGATCAGATTGCCGCAGGGCAGGAATCAGCGCCGCTCTAGTGGAGTAGAGGAGTCCTACTTTTGCTTCAGTGCGGGGGTCGCCATTGTGCTAGTGCACTAGAGCACCATGGATCATTATGTCGCAGGGCAGGAATCAGCGCCGCTCTAGTGGAGTAGAGGAGTCCTACTTTTGCTTCAGTGCGGGGGTCGCCATTGTGCTAGTGCACTAGAGCACCATGGATCATTATGTCGCAGGGCAGGAATCAGCGCCACTCTAGTGGAGTAGAGGAGTCATACTTTTGCTTCAGTGCGGGGGTCGCCATTGTGCTAGTGCACTAGAGCACCATGGATCAGAATGCCGCAGGGTAGGAATCAGCGCCGCTCTAGTGGAGTAGAGGAGCTCTACTTTTGCTTCAGTGCGGGGGTCGCCATTGTGCTAGTGCACTAGAGCACCATGGATCATTATGCCGCAGGGTAGGAATCAGCGCCGCTCTAGTAGAGTAGAGGAGTTCTACTTTTGCTTCAGTGTGGGGGTCACCATTGTGCTAGTGTACTAGAGCACCATGGATCATTATGCCGCAGGGCAGGAATCAGCGCCGCTCTAGTGGAGTGGAGGAGTCATACTTTTGCTTCAGTGCGGGGGTCGCCATTGTGCTAGTGCACTAGAGCACCATGGATCAGAATGCCGCAGGGTAGGAATCAGCGCCGCTCTAGTGGAGTAGAGGAGTCCTACTTTTGCTTCAGTGTGGCGGTCGCCATTGTGCTAGTGCACTAGAGCACCATGGATCATTATGCCGCAGGGCAGGAATCAGCGCCGCTCTAGTGGAGTAGAGGAGTCATAGTTTTGCTTCAGTGCGGATGTCATCATTGTGCTAGTGCACTAGAGAACCATGGATCATTATGCCACAGGGCAGGAATCAGCGCCGCTCTAGTGGAGTGGAGGAGTCATACTTTTGCTTCAGTGCGGGGGTCGCCATTGTGCTAGTGTACTGGAGCACCATGGATCATTATGCCGCAGGGTAGGAATCAGCGCCGCTCTAATGGAGTAGAGGAGTTCTACTTTTGCTTCAGTGCGGGGGTCGCCATTGTGCTAGTGCACTAGAGCACCATGGATCAGAATGCTGCAGGGTAGGAATCAGCGCCGCTCTAGTGGAGTAGAGGAGTCCTACTTTTGCTTCAGTGCGGGGGTTGCCTTTGTGCTAGTGTACTAGAGCACCATGGATCATTATGCCGCAGGGCAGGAATCAGCGCCGCCCTAGTGGAGAAGAGGAGTCCTACTTTTGCTTCAGTGCGGCGGTCGCCATTGTGCTAGTGCACTAGAGCACCATGGATCATTATGCCGCAGGGCAGGAATCAGCGCCGCTCTAGTGGAGTAGAGGAGTCATAGTTTTGCTTCAGTGCGGGTGTCGCCATTGTGCTAGTGTACTAAAGCACCATGGATCATTATGCCGCAGGGCAGGAATCAGCGCCGCTCTAGTGGAGTAGAGGAGTCCTACTTTTGCTTCAGTGCGGGGGTCGCCATTGTGCTAGTGCACTAGAGCACCATGGATCAGAATGCCGCAGGGCAGGAATCAGCGCCGCTCTAGTGGAGTAGAGGAGTCCTACTTTTGCTTCAGTGCGGGGGTCACCATTGTGCTAGTGTACTAGAGCACCATGGATCATTATGCCGCAGGGTAGGAATCAGCGCCGCTCTAGTGGAGTAGAGGAGTTCTACTTTTGCTTCAGTGCGGGGGTCGCCATTGTGCTAGTGCACTAGAGCACCATGGATCAGAATCCTGCAGGGTAGGAATCAGCGCCGCTCTAGTGGAGTAGAGGAGTCCTACTTTTGCTTCAGTGCGGGGGTTGCCTTTGTGCTAGTGTACTAGAGCACCATGGATCATTATGCCGCAGGGCAGGAATCAGCGCCGCTCTAGTGGAGAAGAGGAGTCCTACTTTTGCTTCAGTGCGGCGGTCGCCATTGTGCTAGTGCACTAGAGCACCATGGATCATTATGCCGCAGGGCAGGAATCAGCGCCGCTCTAGTGGAGTAGAGGAGTCATAGTTTTGCTTCAGTGCGGGTGTCGCCATTGTGCTAGTGTACTAAAGCACCATGGATCATTTTGCCGCAGGGCAGGAATCAGCGCCGCTCTAGTGGAGTAGAGGAGTCCTACTTTTGCTTCAGTGCGGGGGTCGCCATTGTGCTAGTGCACTAGAGCACCATGGATCAGAATGCCGCAGGGCAGGAATCAGCGCCGCTCTAGTGGAGTAGAGGAGTCCTACTTTTGCTTCAGTGCGGGGGTCACCATTGTGCTAGTGTACTAGAGCACCATGGATCATTATGCCGCAGGGCAGGAATCAGCGCCGCTCTAGTGGAGTAGAGGAGTCCTACTTTTGCTTCAGTACGGCGGTCGCCATTGTGCTAGTGCACTAGAGCACCATGGATCATTATGCCGCAGGGCAGGAATCAGCGCCGCTCTAGTGGAGTAGAGGAGTCCTACTTTTGCTTCAATGCGGGGGTCACCATTGTGCTAGTGTACTAGAGCACCATGGATCATTATGCCGCAGGGCAGGAATCAGCGCCGCTCTAGTGGAGTAGAGGAGTTATACTTTTGCTTCAGTGCGGGGGTCGCCATTGTGCTAGTGTACTAGAGCACCATGGATCAGAATGCCGGAGGGCCGGAATCAGCGCCCCTCTAGTGGAGTAGAGGAGTCCTACTTTTGCTTCAGTGCGGGGGTCGCCATTGTGCTAGTGCACTAGAGCACCATGGATCATTATGCCGCAGGGCAGGAATCAGCGCCGCTCTAGTGGAGTAGAGGAGTCCTACTTTTGCTTCAGTGCGGGGGTCTCCATTGTGCTAGTGCACTAGATCACCATGGATCAGAATGCCGCAGGGCAGGAATCAGCGCCGCTCTAGTGGAGTAGAGGAGTCCTACTTTTGCTTCAGTGCAGGGGTCTCCATTGTGCTAGTGCACTAGAGCACCATGGATCAGAATGCCGCAGGGCAGGAATCAGCGCCGCTCTAGTGGAGTAGAGGAGTCCTACTTTTGCTTCAGTGCGGGGGTCGCCATTGTGCTAGTGCACTAGAGCACCATGGATCAGAATGCCGCAGGGCAGGAATCAGCGCCCCTCTAGTGGAGTAGAGGAGTCCTACTTTTGCTTCAGTGCGAGGTCGCCATTGTGCTAGTGCACTAGAGCACCATGGATGATTATGCCGCAGGGCAGGAATCAGCGCCGCTCTAGTGGAGTAGAGGAGTCTTACTTTTGCTTCAGTACGGCGGTCGCCATTGTGCTAGTGCACTAGAGCACCATGGATCATTATGCCGCAGGGCAGGAATCAGCGCCGCTCTAGTGGAGTAGAGGAGTCCTACTTTTGCTTCAGTACGGCGGTCGCCATTGTGCTAGTGCACTAGAGCACCATGGATCATTATGCCGCAGGGCAGGAATCAGCGCCGCTCTAGTGGAGTAGAGGAGTCCTACTTTTGCTTCAATGCGGGGGTCACCATTGTGCTAGTATACTAGAGCACCATGGATCATTATGCCACAGGGCAGGAATCAGCGCCGCTCTAGTGGAGTAGAGGAGTCCTACTTTTGCTTCAGTGCGGGGGTCTCCATTGTGCTAGTGCACTAGATCACCATGGATCAGAATGCCGCAGGGCAGGAATCAGCGCCGCTCTAGTGGAGTAGAGGAGTCCTACTTTTGCTTCAGTGCGGGGGTCGCCATTGTGCTAGTGCACTAGAGCACCATGGATCAGAATGCCGCAGGGCAGGAATCAGCGCCGCTCTAGTGGAGTAGAGGAGTCCTACTTTTGCTTCAGTGCGGGGGTCGCCATTGTGCTAGTGCACTAGAGCACCATGGATCAGAATGCTGCAGGGTAGGAATCAGCACCGCTTTAGTGGAGTAGAGGAGTCCTACTTTTGCTTCAGTGCAGGGGTCGCCATTGTGCTAGTGCACTAGAGCACCATGGATCATTATGCCGCAGGGCAGGAATCAGCGCCGCTCTAGTGGAGTAGAGGAGTCCTACTTTTGCTTCAGTACGGCGGTCGCCATTGTGCTAGTGCACTAGAGCACCATGGATCATTATGCCGCAGGGCAGGAATCAGCGCCGCTCTAGTGGAGTAGAGGAGTCCTACTTTTGCTTCAATGCGGGGGTCACCATTGTGCTAGTGTACTAGAGCACCATGGATCATTATGCCGCAGGGCAGGAATCAGCGCCGCTCTAGTGGAGTAGAGGAGTCCTACTTTTGCTTCAGTACGGCGGTCGCCATTGTGCTAGTGCACTAGAGCACCATGGATCATTATGCCGCAGGGCAGGAATCAGCGCCGCTCTAGTGGAGTAGAGGAGTCCTACTTTTGCTTCAATGCGGGGGTCACCATTGTGCTAGTGTACTAGAGCACCATGGATCATTATGCCGCAGGGCAGGAATCAGCGCCGCTCTAGTGGAGTAGAGGAGTCATACTTTTGCTTCAGTGCGGGGGTCGCCATTGTGCTAGTGTACTAGAGCACCATGGAACAGAATGCCGCAGGGCAGGAATCAGCGCCGCTCTAGTGGAGTAGAGGAGTCCTAGTTTTGCTTTAGTGTGGGGGTCGCCATTGTGCTAGTGCACTAGAGCACCATGGATCAGAATGCTGCAGGGTAGGAATCAGCACCGCTCTAGTGGAGTAGAGGAGTCCTACTTTTGCTTCAGTGCGGGGGTCGCCATTGTGCTAGTGTACTAGAGCACCATGGATCATTATGCCTTAGGGCAGGAATCAGCGCCGCTCTAGTGGAGTAGAGGAGTCATACTTTTGCTTCAGTGCGGGGGTCGCCATTGTGCTAGTGCACTAGAGCACCATGGATCAGTATGCCGCAGGGCAGGAATCAGCGCCGCTCTAGTGGTGTAGAGAAGTCCTACTTTTACTTGCTTCAGGGCGGGGGTCGCCATTGTGCTAGTGCACTAGAGCACCATGGATCATTTGGCAGGAATCAGCGCCGCTCTAGTGGAGTAGAGGAGTCCTAGTTTTGCTTCAGGGCAGGGGTCGCCATTGTGCTAGTGCACTAGAGCACCATAGATCAGTATGCCGCAGGGCAGGAATCAGCGCCGCTCTAGTAGAGTAGAGGAGTTCTACTTTTGCTTCAGTGTGGGGGTCACCATTGTGCTAGTGTACTAGAGCACCATGGATCATTATGCCGCAGGGCAGGAATCAGCGCCGCTCTAGTGGAGTGGAGGAGTCATACTTTTGCTTCAGTGCGGGGGTCGCCATTGTGCTAGTGCACTAGAGCACCATGGATCAGAATGCCGCAGGGTAGGAATCAGCGCCGCTCTAGTGGAGTAGAGGAGTCCTACTTTTGCTTCAGTGTGGCGGTCGCCATTGTGCTAGTGCACTAGAGCACCATGGATCATTATGCCGCAGGGCAGGAATCAGCGCCGCTCTAGTGGAGTAGAGGAGTCATAGTTTTGCTTCAGTGCGGATGTCATCATTGTGCTAGTGCACTAGAGAACCATGGATCATTATGCCACAGGGCAGGAATCAGCGCCGCTCTAGTGGAGTAGAGGAGTCATGCTTTTTCTTCAGTGCAGGGGTCGCAATTGTGCTAGTGCACTAGATCACCATGGATCAGAATGCCGCAGGGTAGGAATCAGCGCCGCTCTAGTGGAGTAGAGGAGTTTTACTTTTGCTTCAGTGCGGTGGTCGCCATTGTGCTAGTGCACTGGAGCACCATGGATCATTATGCCGCAGGGCAGGAATCAGCGCCGCTCTAGTGGAGTGGAGGAGTCATACTTTTGCTTCAGTGCGGGGGTCGCCATTGTGCTAGTGTACTGGAGCACCATGGATCATTATGCCGCAGGGTAGGAATCAGCGCCGCTCTAATGGAGTAGAGGAGTTCTACTTTTGCTTCAGTGCGGGGGTCGCCATTGTGCTAGTGCACTAGAGCACCATGGATCAGAATGCTGCAGGGTAGGAATCAGCGCCGCTCTAGTGGAGTAGAGGAGTCCTACTTTTGCTTCAGTGCGGGGGTTGCCTTTGTGCTAGTGTACTAGAGCACCATGGATCATTATGCCGCAGGGCAGGAATCAGCGCCGCTCTAGTGGAGAAGAGGAGTCCTACTTTTGCTTCAGTGCGGCGGTCGCCATTGTGCTAGTGCACTAGAGCACCATGGATCATTATGCCGCAGGGCAGGAATCAGCGCCGCTCTAGTGGAGTAGAGGAGTCATAGTTTTGCTTCAGTGCGGGTGTCGCCATTGTGCTAGTGTACTAAAGCACCATGGATCATTATGCCGCAGGGCAGGAATCAGCGCCGCTCTAGTGGAGTAGAGGAGTCCTACTTTTGCTTCAGTGCGGGGGTCGCCATTGTGCTAGTGCACTAGAGCACCATGGATCAGAATGCCGCAGGGCAGGAATCAGCGCCGCTCTAGTGGAGTAGAGGAGTCCTACTTTTGCTTCAGTGCGGGGGTCACCATTGTGCTAGTGTACTAGAGCACCATGGATCATTATGCCGCAGGGTAGGAATCAGCGCCGCTCTAGTGGAGTAGAGGAGTTCTACTTTTGCTCCCGCATGCCGCAGGGCAGGAATCAGCGCCGCTCTAGTGGAGTAGAGGAGTCATAGTTTTGCTTCAGTGCGGGTGTCGCCATTGTGCTAGTGTACTAAATTACCATGGATCATTTTGCCGCAGGGCAGGAATCAGCGCCGCTCTAGTGGAGTAGAGGAGTCCTACTTTTGCTTCAGTGCGGGGGTCGCCATTGTGCTAGTGCACTAGAGCACCATGGATCAGAATGCCGCAGGGCAGGAATCAGCGCCGCTCTAGTGGAGTAGAGGAGTCCTACTTTTGCTTCAGTGCGGGGGTCACCATTGTGCTAGTGTACTAGAGCACCATGGATCATTATGCCGCAGGGCAGGAATCAGCGCCGCTCTAGTGGAGTAGAGGAGTCCTACTTTTGCTTCAGTACGGCGGCCGCCATTGTGCTAGTGCACTAGAGCACCATGGATCATTATGCCGCAGGGCAGGAATCAGCGCCGCTCTAGTGGAGTAGAGGAGTCCTACTTTTGCTTCAATGCGGGGGTCACCATTGTGCTAGTGTACTAGAGCACCATGGATCATTATGCCGCAGGGCAGGAATCAGCGCCGCTCTAATGGAGTAGAGGAGTTATACTTTTGCTTCAGTGCGGGGGTCGCCATTGTGCTAGTGTACTAGAGCACCATGGATCAGAATGCCGGAGGGCCGGAATCAGCGCCCCTCTAGTGGAGTAGAGGAGTCCTACTTTTGCTTCAGTGCGGGGGTCGCCATTGTGCTAGTGCACTAGAGCACCATGGATCATTATGCCGCAGGGCAGGAATCAGCGCCGTTCTAGTGGAGTAGAGGAGTCCTACTTTTGCTTCAGTGCGGGGGTCTCCATTGTGCTAGTGCACTAGATCACCATGGATCAGAATGCCGCAGGGCAGGAATCAGCGCCGCTCTAGTGGAGTAGAGGAGTCCTACTTTTGCTTCAGTGCAGGGGTCTCCATTTTGCTAGTGCACTAGAGCACCATGGATCAGAATGCCGCAGGGCAGGAATCAGCGCCGCTCTAGTGGAGTAGAGGAGTCCTACTTTTGCTTCAGTGCGGGGGTCGCCATTGTGCTAGTGCACTAGAGCACCATGGATCAGAATGCCGCAGGGCAGGAATCAGCGCCCCTCTAGTGGAGTAGAGGAGTCCTACTTTTGCTTCAGTGCGAGGTCGCCATTGTGCTAGTGCACTAGAGCACCATGGATGATTATGCCGCAGGGCAGGAATCAGCGCCGCTCTAGTGGAGTAGAGGAGTCCTACTTTTGCTTCAGTACGGCGGTCGCCATTGTGCTAGTGCACTAGAGCACCATGGATCATTATGCCGCAGGGCAGGAATCAGCGCCGCTCTAGTGGAGTAGAGGAGTCCTACTTTTGCTTCAGTACGGCGGTCGCCATTGTGCTAGTGCACTAGAGCACCATGGATCATTATGCCGCAGGGCAGGAATCAGCGCCGCTCTAGTGGAGTAGAGGAGTCCTACTTTTGCTTCAATGCGGGGGTCACCATTGTGCTAGTGTACTAGAGCACCATGGATCATTATGCCAAAGGGCAGGAATCAGCGCCGCTCTAGTGGAGTAGAGGAGTCCTACTTTTGCTTCAGTGCGGGGGTCTCCATTGTGCTAGTGCACTAGATCACCATGGATCAGAATGCCGCAGGGCAGGAATCAGCGCCGCTCTAGTGGAGTAGAGGAGTCCTACTTTTGCTTCAGTGCGGGGGTCGCCATTGTGCTAGTGCACTAGAGCACCATGGATCAGAATGCCGCAGGGCAGGAATCAGCGCCGCTCTAGTGGAGTAGAGGAGTCCTACTTTTGCTTCAGTGCGGGGGTCGCCATTGTGCTAGTGCACTAGAGCACCATGGATCAGAATGCCGCAGGGTAGGAATCAGCACCGCTTTAGTGGAGTAGAGGAGTCCTACTTTTGCTTCAGTGCAGGGGTCGCCATTGTGCTAGTGCACTAGAGCACCATGGATCATTATGCCGCAGGGCAGGAATCAGCGCCGCTCTAGTGGAGTAGAGGAGTCCTACTTTTGCTTCAGTACGGCGGTCGCCATTGTGCTAGTGCACTAGAGCACCATGGATCATTATGCCGCAGGGCAGGAATCAGCGCCGCTCTAGTGGAGTAGAGGAGTCCTACTTTTGCTTCAATGCGGGGGTCACCATTGTGCTAGTGTACTAGAGCACCATGAATCATTATGCCGCAGGGCAGGAATCAGCGCCGCTCTAGTGGAGTAGAGGAGTCCTACTTTTGCTTCAGTACGGCGGTCGCCATTGTGCTAGTGCACTAGAGCACCATGGATCATTATGCCGCAGGGCAGGAATCAGCGCCGCTCTAGTGGAGTAGAGGAGTCCTACTTTTGCTTCAATGCGGGGGTCACCATTGTGCTAGTGTACTAGAGCACCGTGGATCATTATGCCGCAGGGCAGGAATCAGCGCCGCTCTAGTGGAGTAGAGGAGTCATACTTTTGCTTCAGTGCGAGGGTCGCCATTGTGCTAGTGTACTAGAGCACCATGGAAAAGAATGCCGCAGGGCAGGAATCAGCGCCGCTCTAGTGGAGTAGAGGAGTCATACTTTTGCTTTAGTGTGGGGGTCGCCATTGTGCTAGTGCACTAGAGCACCATGGATCAGAATGCTGCAGGGTAGGAATCAGCACCGCTCTAGTGGAGTAGAGGAGTCCTACTTTTGCTTCAGTGCGGGGGTCGCCATTGTGCTAGTGTACTAGAGCACCATGGATCATTATGCCGCAGGGCAGGAATCAGCGCCGCTCTAGTGGAGTAGAGGAGTCATACTTTTGCTTCAGTGCGGGGGTCGCCATTGTGCTAGTGCACTAGAGCACCATGGATCAGTATGCCGCAGGGCAGGAATCAGCGCCGCTCTAGTGGTGTAGAGAAGTCCTACTTTTGCTTGCTTCAGGGCGGGGGTCGCCATTGTGCTAGTGCACTAGAGCACCATGGATCATTTGGCAGGAATCAGCGCCGCTCTAGTGGAGTAGAGGAGTCCTAGTTTTGCTTCAGGGCAGGGGTCGCCATTGTGCTAGTGCACTAGAGCACCATAGATCAGTATGCCGCAGGGCAGGAATCAGCGCCGCTCTAGTGGAGTAGAGGAGGCCTACTTTTGCTTCAGTGTAGGGGGTCGCCATTGTGCTAGTGCACTAGAGTACCATGGATCATTATGTCGCAGGGCAGGAATCAGCGCCGCTCTAGTGGAGTAGAGGAGTCCTACTTTTGCTTCAGTGCGGGGGTCGCCATTGTGCTAGTGTACTAGAGCACCATGGAAGATTATACCGCAGGGCAGGAATCAGCGCCACTCTAGTGGAGTAGAGGAGTCATACTTTTGCTTCAGTGCGGGGGTCGCCATTGTGCTAGTGCACTAGAGCACCATGGATCAGTATGCCACAGGGCAGGAATGAGCGCCGCTCTAGTGGTGTAGAGGAGTCCTACTTTTGCTTGCTTCAGGGCGGGGGTCGCCATTGTGCTAGTGCACTAGAGCACCATGGATCATTTGGCAGGAATCAGCGCCGCTCTAGTGGAGTAGAGGAGTCCTAGTTTTGCTTCAGGGCAGGGGTCGCCATTGTGCTAGTGCACTAGAGCACCATAGATCAGTATGCCGCAGGGCAGGAATCAGCGCCGCTCTAGTGGAGTAGAGGAGTCCTACTTTTGCTTCAGTGCGGGGGTCGCCATTGTGCTAGTGTACTAGAGCACCATGGATCATTATGCCGCAGGGCAGGAATCAGCGCCGCTCTAGTGGAGTAGAGGAGTCATACTTTTGCTTCAGTGCGGGGGTCGCCATTGTGCTAGTGCACTAGAGCACCATGGATCAGTATGCCGCAGGGCAGGAATCAGCGCCGCTCTAGTGGTGTAGAGGAGTCCTACTTTTGCTTGCTTCAGGGCGGGGGTCGCCATTGTGCTAGTGCACTAGAGCACCATGGATCATTTGGCAGGAATCAGCGCCGCTCTAGTGGAGTAGAGGAGTCATACTTTTGCTTCAGTGCGGGGGTCGCCATTGTGCTAGTGCACTAGAGCACCATGGATCAGTATGCCGCAGGGCAGGAATCAGCGCCGCTCTAGTGGTGTAGAGGAGTCCTACTTTTGCTTGCTTCAGGGCGGGGGTCGCCATTGTGCTAGTGCACTAGAGCACCATGGATCATTTGGCAGGAATCAGCGCCGCTCTAGTGGTGTAGAGGAGTCCTACTTTTGCTTGCTTCAGGGCGGGGGTCGCCATTGTGCTAGTGCACTAGAGCACCATGGATCATTTGGCAGGAATCAGCGCCGCTCTAGTGGAGTAGAGGAGTCCTAGTTTTGCTTCAGGGCAGGGGTCGCCATTGTGCTAGTGCACTAGAGCACCATGGATCAGTATGCCGCAGGGCAGGAATCAGCGCCGCTCTAGTGGAGTAGAGGAGTCATACTTTTGCTTCAGTGCGGGGGTCGCCATTGTGCTAGTGCACTAGAGCACCATGGATCAGTATGCCGCAGGGCAGGAATCAGCGCCGCTCTAGTGGAGTAGAGGAGTCCTACTTTTGCTTCAGGGCGGGGGTCGCCATTGTGCTAGTGCACTAGAGCACCATGGATCATTTGGCAGGAATCAGCGCCGCTCTAGTGGAGTAGAGGAGTCCTAGTTTTGCTTCAGGGCAGGGGTCGCCATTGTGCTAGTGCACTAGATCACCATGGATCAGTATGCCGCAGGGCAGGAATCAGCGCCGCTCTAGTGGTGTAGAGGAGTCCTACTTTTGCTTGCTTCAGGGCGGGGGTCGCCATTGTGCTAGTGCACTAGAGCACCATGGATCATTTGGCAGGAATCAGCGCCGCTCTAGTGGAGTAGAGGAGTCCTAGTTTTGCTTCAGGGCAGGGGTCGCCATTGTGCTAGTGCACTAGAGCACCATGGATCAGTATGCCGCAGGGCAGGAATCAGCGCCGCTCTAGTGGTGTAGAGGAGTCCTACTTTTGCTTGCTTCAGGGCGGGGGTCGCCATTGTGCTAGTGCACTAGAGCACCATGGATCATTTGGCAGGAATCAGCGCTGCTCTAGTGGAGTAGAGGAGTCCTAGTTTTGCTTCAGGGCAGGGGTCGCCATTGTGCTAGTGCACTAGAGCACCATAGATCAGTATGCCGCAGGGCAGGAATCAGCGCCGCTCTAGTGGAGTAGAGGAGTCCTACTTTTGCTTCAGTGCGGGGGTCGCCATTGTGCTAGTGTACTAGAGCACCATGGATCATTATGCCGCAGGGCAGGAATCAGCGCCGCTCTAGTGGAGTAGAGGAGTCATACTTTTGCTTCAGTGCGGGGGTCGCCATTGTGCTAGTGCACTAGAGCACCATGGATCAGTATGCCGCAGGGCAGGAATCAGCGCCACTCTAGTGGTGTAGAGGAGTCCTACTTTTGCTTGCTTCAGGGCGGGGGTCGCCATTGTGCTAGTGCACTAGAGCACCATGGATCATTTGGCAGGAATCAGCGCCGCTCTAGTGGAGTAGAGGAGTCATACTTTTGCTTCAGTGCGGGGGTCGCCATTGTGCTAGTGCACTAGAGTACCATGGATCATGATGTCGCAGGGCAGGAATCAGCGCCGCTCTAGTGGAGTAGAGGAGTCCTACTTTTGCTTCAGTGCGGGGGTCGCCATTGTGCTAGTGTACTAGAGCACCATGAATCATTATGCCGCAGGGCAGGAATCAGCGCCGCTCTAGTGGAGTAGAGGAGTCATACTTTTGCTTCAGTGCGGGGGTCGCCATTGTGCTAGTGCACTAGAGCACCATGGATCAGTATGCCGCAGGGCAGGAATCAGCGCCGCTCTAGTGGTGTAGAGGAGTCCTACTTTTGCTTGCTTCAGGGTGGGGGTCGCCATTGTGCTAGTGCACTAGAGCACCATGGATCATTTGGCAGGAATCAGCGCCGCTCTAGTGGAGTAGAGGAGTCCTACTTTTGCTTCAGTGCGGGGGTCGCCATTGTGCTAGTGTACTAGAGCACCATGGATCAGTATGCCGCAGGGCAGGAATCAGCGCCGCTCTAGTGGAGTAGAGGAGTCATACTTTTGCTTCAGGGCGGGGGTCGCCATTGTGCTAGTGCACTAGAGCACCATGGATCATTTGGCAGGAATCAGCGCCGCTCTAGTGGAGTAGAGGAGTCCTACTTTTGCTTCAGTGCGGGGGTCGCCATTGTGCTAGTGCACTAGAGCACCATGGATCAGTATGCCGCAGGGCAGGAATCAGCGCCGCTCTAGTGGTGTAGAGGAGTCCTACTTTTGCTTGCTTCAGGGCGGGGGTCGCCATTGTGCTAGTGCACTACAGCACCATGGATCATTTGGCAGGAATCAGCGCCGCTCTAGTGGAGTAGAGGAGTCCTACTTTTGCTTCAGTGCGGGGGTCGCCATTGTGCTAGTGTACTAGAGCACCATGGATCATTATGCCGCAGGGCAGGAATCAGCGCCGCTCTAGTGGAGTAGAGGAGTCATACTTTTGCTTCAGTGCGGGGGTCGCCATTGTGCTAGTGCACTAGAGCACCATGGATCAGTATGCCGCAGGGCAGGAATCAGCACCGCTCTAGTGGTGTAGAGGAGTCCTACTTTTGCTTGTTTCAGGGCGGGGGTCGCCATTGTGCTAGTGCACTAGAGCACCATGGATCATTTGGCAGGAATCAGCGCCGCTCTAGTGGAGTAGAGGAGTCCTAGTTTTGCTTCAGGGCAGGGGTCGCCATTGTGCTAGTGCACTAGATCACCATGGATCAGTATGCCGCAGGGCAGGAATCAGCGCCGCTCTAGTGGTGTAGAGGAGTCCTACTTTTGATTGCTTCAGGGCGGGGGTCGTCATTGTGCTAGTGCACTAGAGCACCATGGATCATTTGGCAGGAATCAGCGCCGCTCTAGTGGAGTAGAGGAGTCCTAGTTTTGCTTCAGGGCAGGGGTCGCCATTGTGCTAGTGCACTAGAGCACCATAGATCAGTATGCCGCAGGGCAGGAATCAGCGCCGCTCTAGTGGAGTAGAGGAGTCCTACTTTTGCTTCAGTGCGGGGTCGCCATTGTGCTAGTGTACTAGAGCACCATGGATCATTATGCTGCAGGGCAGGAATCAGCGCCGCTCTAGTGGAGTAGAGGAGTCATACTTTTGCTTCAGTGCGGGGGTCGCCATTGTGCTAGTGCACTAGAGCACCATGGATCAGTATGCCGCAGGGCAGGAATCAGCGCCGCTCTAGTGGTGTAGAGGAGTCCTACTTTTGCTTGCTTCAGGGCGGGGGTCGCCATTGTGCTAGTGCACTAGAGCACCATGGATCATTTGGCAGGAATCGGCGCCGCTCTAGTGGAGTAGAGGAGTCATACTTTTGCTTCAGTGCGGGGGTCGCCATTGTGCTAGTGTACTAGAGCACCATGGATCATTATGCCGCAGGGCAGGAATCAGCGCCGCTCTAGTGGAGTAGAGGAGTCATACTTTTGCTTCAGTGCGGGGGTCGCCATTGTGCTAGTGCACTAGAGCACCATGGATCAGTATGCCGCAGGGCAGGAATCAGCGCCGCTCTAGTGGTGTAGAGGAGTCCTACTTTTGCTTGCTTCAGGGCGGGGGTCGCCATTGTGCTAGTGCACTAGAGCACCATGGATCATTTGGCAGGAATCAGCGCCGCTCTAGTGGAGTAGAGGAGTCCTACTTTTGCTTCAGTGCGGGGGTCGCCATTGTGCTAGTGTACTAGAGCACCATGGACCATTATGCCGCAGGGCAGGAATCAGCGCCGCTCTAGTGGAGTAGAGGAGTCATACTTTTGCTTCAGGGCGGGGGTCGCCATTGTGCTAGTGCACTAGAGCACCATGGATCATTTGGCAGGAATCAGCGCCGCTCTAGTGGAGTAGAGGAGTCCTACTTTTGCTTCAGTGCGGGGGTCGCCATTGTGCTAGTGCACTAGAGCACCATGGATCAGTATGCCGCAGGGCAGGAATCAGCGCCGCTCTAGTGGTGTAGAGGAGTCCTACTTTTGCTTGCTTCAGGGCGGGGGTCGCCATTGTGCTAGTGCACTACAGCACCATGGATCATTTGGCAGGAATCAGCGCCGCTCTAGTGGAGTAGAGGAGTCCTACTTTTGCTTCAGTGCGGGGGTCGCCATTGTGCTAGTGTACTAGAGCACCATGGATCATTATGCCGCAGGGCAGGAATCAGCGCCGCTCTAGTGGAGTAGAGGAGTCATACTTTTGCTTCAGTGCGGGGGTCGCCATTGTGCTAGTGCACTAGAGCACCATGGATCAGTATGCCGCAGGGCAGGAATCAGCACCGCTCTAGTGGTGTAGAGGAGTCCTACTTTTGCTTGTTTCAGGGCGGGGGTCGCCATTGTGCTAGTGCACTAGAGCACCATGGATCATTTGGCAGGAATCAGCGCCGCTCTAGTGGAGTAGAGGAGTCCTAGTTTTGGTTCAGGGCAGGGGTCGCCATTGTGCTAGTGCACTAGATCACCATGGATCAGTATGCCGCAGGGCAGGAATCAGCGCCGCTCTAGTGGTGTAGAGGAGTCCTACTTTTGATTGCTTCAGGGCGGGGGTCGCCATTGTGCTAGTGCACTAGAGCACCATGGATCATTTGGCAGGAATCAGCGCCGCTCTAGTGGAGTAGAGGAGTCCTAGTTTTGCTTCAGGGCAGGGGTCTCCATTATGCTAGTGCACTAGAGCACCATGGATCAGTATGCCGCAGGGCAGGAATCAGCGCCGCTCTAGTGGTGTAGAGGAGTCCTACTTTTGCTTGCTTCAGGGCGGGGGTCGCCATTGTGCTAGTGCACTAGAGCACCATGGATCATTTGGCAGGAATCAGCGCTGCTCTAGTGGAGTAGAGGAGTCCTAGTTTTGCTTCAGGGCAGGGGTCGCCATTGTGCTAGTGCACTAGAGCACCATAGATCAGTATGCCGCAGGGCAGGAATCAGCGCCGCTCTAGTGGAGTAGAGGAGTCCTACTTTTGCTTCAGTGCGGGGTCGCCATTGTGCTAGTGTACTAGAGCACCATGGATCATTATGCTGCAGGGCAGGAATCAGCGCCGCTCTAGTGGAGTAGAGGAGTCATACTTTTGCTTCAGTGCGGGGGTCGCCATTGTGCTAGTGCACTAGAGCACCATGGATCAGTATGCCGCAGGGCAGGAATCAGCGCCGCTCTAGTGGTGTAGAGGAGTCCTACTTTTGCTTGCTTCAGGGCGGGGGTCGCCATTGTGCTAGTGCACTAGAGCACCATGGATCATTTGGCAGGAATCGGCGCCGCTCTAGTGGAGTAGAGGAGTTATACTTTTGCTTCAGTGCGGGGGTCGCCATTGTGCTAGTGTACTAGAGCACCATGGATCATTATGCCGCAGGGCAGGAATCAGCGCCGCTCTAGTGGAGTAGAGGAGTCATACTTTTGCTTCAGTGCGGGGGTCGCCATTGTGCTAGTGCACTAGAGCACCATGGATCAGTATGCCGCAGGGCAGGAATCAGCGCCGCTCTAGTGGTGTAGAGGAGTCCTACTTTTGCTTGCTTCAGGGCGGGGGTCGCCATTGTGCTAGTGCACTAGAGCACCATGGATCATTTGGCAGGAATCAGCGCCGCTCTAGTGGAGTAGAGGAGTCCTACTTTTGCTTCAGTGCGGGGGTCGCCATTGTGCTAGTGTACTAGAGCACCATGGACCATTATGCCGCAGGGCAGGAATCAGCGCCGCTCTAGTGGAGTAGAGGAGTCATACTTTTGCTTCAGGGCGGGGGTCGCCATTGTGCTAGTGCACTAGAGCACCATGGATCATTTGGCAGGAATCAGCGCCGCTCTAGTGGAGTAGAGGAGTCCTACTTTTGCTTCAGTGCGGGGGTCGCCATTGTGCTAGTGCACTAGAGCACCATGGATCAGTATGCCGCAGGGCAGGAATCAGCGCCGCTCTAGTGGTGTAGAGGAGTCCTACTTTTGCTTGCTTCAGGGCGGGGGTCGCCATTGTGCTAGTGCACTACAGCACCATGGATCATTTGGCAGGAATCAGCGCCTCTCTAGTGGAGTAGAGGAGTCCTACTTTTGCTTCAGTGCGGGGGTCGCCATTGTGCTAGTGTACTAGAGCACCATGGATCATTATGCCGCAGGGCAGGAATCAGCGCCGCTCTAGTGGAGTAGAGGAGTCATACTTTTGCTTCAGTGCGGGGGTCGCCATTGTGCTAGTGCACTAGAGCACCATGGATCAGTATGCCGCAGGGCAGGAATCAGCGCCGCTCTAGTGGTGTAGAGGAGTCCTACTTTTGCTTGTTTCAGGGCGGGGGTCGCCATTGTGCTAGTGCACTAGAGCACCATGGATCATTTGGCAGGAATCAGCGCCGCTCTAGTGGAGTAGAGGAGTCCTAGTTTTGCTTCAGGGCAGGGGTCGCCATTGTGCTAGTGCACTAGATCACCATGGATCAGTATGCCGCAGGGCAGGAATCAGCGCCGCTCTAGTGGTGTAGAGGAGTCCTACTTTTGCTTGCTTCAGGGCGGGGGTCGCCATTGTGCTAGTGCACTAGAGCACCATGGATCATTTGGCAGGAATCAGCGCCGCTCTAGTGGAGTAGAGAAGTCCTACTTTTGCTTCAGGGCAGGGGTCGCCATTGTGCTAGTGCACTAGAGCACCATGGATCAGTATGCCGCAGGGCAGGAATCAGCGCCGCTCTAGTGGTGTAGAGGAGTCCTACTTTTGCTTGCTTCAGGGCGGGGGTCACCATTGTGCTAGTGCACTAGAGCACCATGGATCATTTGGCAGGAATCAGCGCTGCTCTAGTGGAGTAGAGGAGTCCTAGTTTTGCTACAGGGCAGGGGTCGCCATTGTGCTAGTGCACTAGAGCACCATAGATCAGTATGCCGCAGGGCAGGAATCAGCGCCGCTCTAGTGGAGTAGAGGAGTCCTACTTTTGCTTCAGTGCGGGGGTCGCCATTGTGCTAGTGTACTAGAGCACCATGGATCATTATGCCGCAGGGCAGGAATCAGCGCCGCTCTAGGGGAGTAGAGGAGTCATACTTTTGCTTCAGTGCGGGGGTCGCCATTGTGCTAGTGCACTAGAGCACCATGGATCAGTATGCCGCAGGGCAGGAATCAGCGCCGCTCTAGTGGTGTAGAGGGGTCCTACTTTTGCTTGCTTCAGGCCGGGGGTCGCCATTGTGCTAGTGCACTAGAGCACCATGGATCATTTGGCAGGAATCAGCGCCGCTCTAGTGGAGTAGAGGAGTCCTACTTTTGCTTCAGTGCGGGGGTCGCCATTGTGCTAGTGTACTAGAGCACCATGGATCATTATGCCGCAGGGCAGGAATCAGCGCCGCTCTAGTGGAGTAGAGGAGTCCTACTTTTGCTTCAGTGCGGGGGTCGCCATTGTGCTAGTGCACTAGAGCACCATGGATCAGTATGCCGCAGGGCAGGCATCAGCGCCGCTCTAGTGGTGTAGAGGAGTCCTACTTTTGCTTGCTTCAGGGCGGGGGTCGCCATTGTGCTAGTGCACTAGAGCACCATGGATCATTTGGCAGGAATCAGCGCCGCTCTAGTGGAGTAGAGGAGTCCTACTTTTGCTTTAGTGCAGGGGTCGCCATTGTGCTAGTGCACCAGAGCACAATGGATCATTATGCCGCAGGGTAGGAATCAGCACCGCTCTAGTGGAGTAGAGGAGTCCTACTTTTGCTTCAGTGCGGGGGTCGCCATTGTGCTAGTGCACTAGAGTACCATGGATCATTATGTCGCAGGGCAGGAATCAGCGCCGCTCTAGTGGAGTAGAGGAGTCCTACTTTTGCTTCAGTGCGGGGGTCGCCATTGTGCTAGTGTACTAGAGCACCATGGATCAGTATGCCGCAGGGCAGGAATCAGCGCCGCTCTAGTGGAGTAGAGGAGTCCTACTTTTGCTTGCTTCAGGGCGGGGGTCGCCATTGTGCTAGTGCACTAGAGCACCATGGATCATTTGGCAGGAATCAGCGCCGCTCTAGTGGAGTAGAGGAGTCCTAGTTTTGCTTCAGGGGAGGGGTCGCCATTGTGCTAGTGCACTAGAGCACCATAGATCAGTATGCCGCAGAGCTGGAATCAGCGCCGCTCTAGTGGTGTAGAGGAGTCCTACTTTTGCTTCAGTGCGGGGGTCGCCATTGTGCTAGTGCACTAGAGCACCATGGATCATTTGGCAGGAATCAGCGCCGCTCTAGTGGAGTAGAGAAGTCCTAGTTTTGCTTCAGGGCAGGGGTCGCCATTGTGCTAGTGCACTAGAGCACCATGGATCATTTGGCAGGAATCAGCGCCGCTCTAGTGGAGTAGAGGAGTCCTAGTTTTGCTTCAGGGCAGGGGTCGCCATTGTGCTAGTGCACTAGAGCACCATAGATCAGTATGCCGCAGGGCAGGAATCAGCGCCGCTCTAGTGGTGTAGAGGAGTCCTACTTTTGCTTGCTTCAGGGCGGGGGTCGCCATTGTGCTAGTGCACTAGAGCACCATGGATCATTTGGCAGGAATCAGCGCCGCTCTAGTGGAGTAGAGGAGTCCTAGTTTTGCTTCAGGGCAGGGGTCGCCATTGTGCTAGTGCACTAGAGCACCATAGATCAGTATGCCACAGGGCAGGAATCAGCGCCGCTCTAGTGGAGTAGAGGAGTCCTAGTTTTGCTTCAGGGCGGGGGTCGCCATTGTGCTAGTGCACTAGAGCACCATGGATCATTTGGCAGGAATCAGCGCCGCTCTAGTGGAGTAGAGGAGTCATACTTTTGCTTCAGGGCAGGGGTCGCCATTGTGCTAGTGCACTAGAGCACCATAGATCAGTATGCCGCAGGGCAGGAATCAGCGCAGCTCTAGTGGTGTAGAGGAGTCCTACTTTTGCTTGCTTCAGGGCGGGGGTCGCCATTGTGCTAGTGCACTAGAGCACCATGGATCATTTGGCAGGAATCAGCGCCGCTCTAGTGGAGTAGAGGAGTCCTAGTTTTGCTTCAGGGCAGGGGTCGCCATTGTGCTAGTGCACTAGAGCACCATGGATCATTTGGCAGGAATCAGCGCCGCTCTAGTGGAGTAGAGGAGTCCTACTTTTGCTTCAGTGCGGTGGTCGCTATTGTGCTAGTGCACTAGAGCACCATGGATCATTTGGCAGGAATCAGCGCCGCTCTAGTGGAGTAGAGGAGTCCTAGTTTTGCTTCAGGGCGGGGGTCGCCATTGTGCTAGTGCACTAGAGCACCATGGATCATTTGGCTGGAATCAGCGCCGCTCTAGTGGAGTAGAGGAGTCCTAGTTTTGCTTCAGGGCGGGGGTCGCCATGGTGCTAGTGCACTAGAGCACCATGGATCATTTGGCAGGAATCAGCACCGCTCTAGTGGAGTAGAGGAGTCCTAGTTTTGCTTCAGGGCAGGGGTCGCCATTGTGCTAGTGCACTAGAGCACCATAGATCAGTATGCCGCAGGGCAGGAATCAGCGCTGCTCTAGTGGAGTAGAGGAGTCCTAGTTTTGCTTCAGGGCGGGGGTCGCCATGGTGCTAGTGCACTAGAGCACCATGGATCATATGGCAGGAATCAGCGCCGCTCTAGTGGAGTAGAGGAGTCCTAGTTTTGCTTCAGGGCAGGGGTCACCATTGTGCTAGTGCACTAGAGCACCATGGATCATTTGGCAGGAATCAGCGCCGCTCTAGTGGAGTAGAGAAGTCCTACTTTTGCTTCAGTGCGGGGGTCGCCATTGTGCTAGTGTACTAGAGCACCATGGATCATTATGCCGCAGGGCAGGAATCAGCGCCGCTCTAGTGGAGTAGAGGAGTCCTAGTTTTGCTTCAGGGCAGGGGTCGCCATTGTGCTAGTGCACTAGAGCACCATGGATCAGTATGCCGCAGGGCAGGAATCAGCGCCGCTCTAGTGGAGTAGAGGAGTCCTAGTTTTGCTTCAGGGCAGGGGTCGCCATTGTGCTAGTGCACTAGAGCACCATGGATCAGTATGCCGCAGGGCAGGAATCAGCGCCGCTCTAGTGGAGTAGAGGAGTCCTAGTTTTGCTTCAGGGCAGGGGTCGCCATTGTGCTAGTGCACTAGAGCACCATGGATCAGTATGCCCGGCTAGTTTTACTTAGTAGGGATTAGCCTTATACTAATGCAGTAGATCCCCTGCGGCGACCATATTCAAATCCTTCTTCAGGGCATGGATCACTAACGTACTAGTCTAGACCATCATGTCCAGCTGCATCTGCAGTGCATTGGTCATGCATGCATGTCATATGCTTTCTGGATGGGGTCAAGGGTGTTTTGCATATAGTGATCACTGTGATGGTGGTGGCAAGGGGTACAGTTCAGTGAGGGTGAGAGGTTGGAAGGTCAACTGGTAGTTATTATTGCCCTCGGGTGAGACACGGCTATGGGGTGATAGAACGATTGGCTTCCATCTATGTGTTCCAGCATTGCATAATAAATGTCATTGAGAAGCAGAAAGGGGTCATTTTAAACATCTATCCAGCGAGTGCTTTTGCAAATGGGCATAAACAACATTGCATGTATAGCACATCAGCAGTAAATAGTAGTTCATCCCTTACCGGTACTTGTCAGCAGGTTAATACTGTAGTTGCAATGTGCATGTGCTGTGTGGCTGGCTGTGTGTAGCCACATTATAACATCACCTCACCCCATATAACGCCGAGTGGCGCTGTGGGTTGAGAAGCTACAAGGTGTAATTGAGCAACCGGAATAGAGGCCCCATTGACATTTCTGAGTAGGAACCATTTCAATTTAGCAATTCTAGATGTTCACTTGTAAATACTCACTATCTTATTTGGTTCTAGCAGGGGAGCCAAAACCACAAGATGCTTGCTCTCAACTGTTGTGGCTGTAGATCTTTAGCCCAGAGGTTGAAGTGAGCGGGAACTAACGAGAACAGAGTTCCACTACTTCGATGTCTCAGTGCTTATAGTTGTGCAACTTTTTACAATCCTTTTACATAGTTCCAGGACTGGACCTTTAGCAGGTAAATCATACCTCTTCAATTTGCCTAATGGACATTTTGAAGCTGTTTGCCGCCTAACCTGTGCCCGCACCTGTGCTCCCCCCCATGAATCGATCAGCAATAACGCATGTGGAATCTATGAGGTAGAAGCACCACATGACAAGAATGCTGTATAATTGGAGAAGCGCATATTCATCACACCATGCTTCTACTTGGTTCAACTGCAAAGTCCTGGCATGAGCTTGATGGCCAAAGTATCACCTTGTTTCTTGGATCAATGCTCTCTATGGTGTTAATATTTGTCCCCTTTGTGTTTTTGCTGGCCCAATGGTGTGCACTTTTACTGTTCATATTATTATAAGTACCCCAGGCTCACTTTTGGCTCATTATCAGGATCTCCAGAGGCGTTTTCTGGAGTATTTACAGATGCGGTGGGGCAGATGTCATCAAAAAGTTGTAATAAATTAGAAATATAGGACTTTCTCTCCTAACCTTAAAATTAGGTGTGTGGGTAACGTAGAAGTTTCTATACTACAAGTTTCCCTGACACTGAAGCTATTAGAAATTGTGGGGAGCTGTTATGAAACAATTCACAATGGTAGTGTTCACAATGAAAGGATCATGTACATGTCCCCACACACATTTGCTCTTGAAGTTCTACAACTTGCAGTGGGAAAACAGCTGAACGCCCATATAGCAGTTCATTCCAAACCGAAGCCTCCAGTCCAACCAACAGGGCAATCTACCTGCCCTGACCCGTTGACCCCTGTATTTCAATATATTACTGGGCAAGCAAATGCTCCAGCTGGATCATAGGTCCACAACTATTTTAGTTATACTTCTATCTCTGTTTTAACACAGCCATTCTGGATGATGTCTGACAAGTGGACAGAGAGACAGTTACTTACTCAACAGCTGCAGAACAGCTCTTTAAGCCAGCCCTTAAGGATGACATATGATATTATCTGGACCTTGACATGAGGGACTAATTCATGGACTGCATGTTTATTGGATCGCAATATGTGGTTTTCCACATAATGCTACAACTCATGTGGAGTAGAGGAGTCCTACTTTTGCTTCAGTGCGGGGTGTCGCCATTGTGCTAGTGCACTAGAGCGCCATGGATCATTATGCCGCAGGGCAGGAATCAGCGCCGCTCTAGTGGAGTAGAGGAGTCCTACTTTTGCTTCAGTGCAGGGGTCTCCATTGTGCTAGTGCACTAGAGCACCATGGATCAGAATGCCGCCGGGCTGGCATCAGCGCCGCTCTAGTGGAGTAGAGGAGTCCTACTTTTGCTTCAGTGCGGGGGTCGCCATTGTGCTAGTGCACTAGAGCACCATGGATCATTATGCCGCAGGGCAGGAATCAGCGCCGCTCTAGTGGAGTAGAGGAGTCCTACTTTTGCTTCAGTGCAGGGGTCTCCATTGTGCTAGTGCACTAGAACACCATGGATCAGAATGCCGCAGGGCAGGCATCAGCGCCGCTCTAGTGGAGTAGAGGAGTCCTACTTTTACTTCAGTACGGGGGTCGCCATTGTGCTAGTGCACTAGAGCACCATGGATCAGAATGCCGCAGGGCAGGAATCAGCGCCCCTCAAGTGGAGTAGAGGAGTCCTACTTTTGCTTCAGTGCGGGGGTCGCCATTGTGCTAGTGCACTAGAGCACCATGGATCATTATGCCGCAGGGCAGGAATCAGCGCCCCTCTAGTGGAGTAGAGGAGTCCTACTTTTGCTTCAGTGCGGGGGTCGCCATTGTGCTAGTGCACTAGAGCACCATGGATCATTATGCCGCAGGGCAGGAATCAGCGCCGCTCTAGTGGAGTAGAGGAATCCTACTTTTGCTTCAGTGTGGGGGTCGCCATTGTGCTAGTGCACTAGAGCACCATGGATCATTATGTCGCAGGGCAGGAATCAGCGCCGCTCTAGTGGAGTAGAGGAGTCATACTTTTGCTTCAGTGCATCGGTCGCCATTGTGCTAGTGCACTAGAGCACCATGGATCATTATGCTGCAGGGTAGGAATCAGCGCCGCTCTAGTGGAGTAGAGGAGTCCTACTTTTGCTTCAGGGCGGGGGTCGCCATTGTGCTAGTGCACTAGAGCACCATGGATCATTTGGCAGGAATCAGCGCCGCTCTAGTGGAGTAGAGGAGTCCTACTTTTGCTTCAGTGCGGGGGTCGCCATTGTGCTAGTGCACTAGAGCACCATGGATCATTATGCCGCAGGGCAGGAATCAGCGCCGCTCTAGTGGAGTAGAGGAGTCCTACTTTTGCGTCAGTGTGGGGGTCGCCATTGTGCTAGTGCACTAGAGCACCATGGATCATTATGTCGCAGGGCAGGAATCAGCGCCGCTCTAGTGGAGTAGAGGAGTCCTACTTTTGCTTCAGGGCGGGGGTCGCCATTGTGCTAGTGCACTAGAGCACCATGGATCATTTGGCAGGAATCAGCGCCGCTCTAGTGGAGTAGAGGAGTCCTACTTTTGCTTCAGTGCGGGGGTTGCCATTGTGCTAGTGCACTAGAGCACCATGGATCATTATGCCGCAGGGCAGGAATCAGCGCCGCTCTAGTGGAGTAGAGGAGTCCTACTTTTGCGTCAGTGTGGGGGTCGCCATTGTGCTAGTGCACTAGAGCACCATGGATCATTATGTCGCAGGGCAGGAATCAGCGCCGCTCTAGTGGAGTAGAGGAGTCATACTTTTGCTTCAGTGCCGGGGTCGCCATTGTGCTAGTGCACTAGAGCACCATGGATCATTATGCTGCAGGGTAGGAATCAGCGCCGCTCTAGTGGAGTAGAGGAGTCCTACTTTTGCTTCAGGGCGGGGTCGCCATTGTGCTAGTGCACTAGAGCACCATGGATCATTTGGCAGGAATCAGCGCCGCTCTAGTGGAGTAGAGGAGTCCTACTTTTGCTTCAGGGCGGGGGTCGCCATTGTGCTAGTGCACTTGAGCACCATGGATCATTTGGCAGGAATCAGCGCCGCTCTAGTGGAGTAGAGGAGTCATACTTTTGATTCAGGGCGGGGGTCGCCATTGTGCTAGTGCACTAGAGCACCATGGATCATTTGGCAGGAATCAGCGCCGCTCTAGTGGAGTAGAGGCGTCATACTTTTGCTTCAGTGCCGGGGTCGCCATTGTGCTAGTGCACTAGAGCACCATGGATCATTATGCCGCAGGGCAGGAATCAGCGCCGCTCTAGTAGAGTAGAGGAGTCCTAGTTTTGCTTCAGGGCAGGGGTCGCCATTGTGCTAGTGCACTAGAGCACCATAGATCAGTATGCCGCAGGGCAGGAATCAGCGCCGCTCTAGTGGAGTAGAGGAGTCCTAGTTTTGCTTCAGGGCGGGGGTCGCCATGGTGCTAGTGCACTAGAGCACCATGGATCATATGGCAGGAATCAGCGCCGCTCTAGTGGAGTAGAGGAGTCCTAGTTTTGCTTCAGGGCAGGGGTCACCATTGTGCTAGTGCACTAGAGCACCATGGATCATTTGGCAGGAATCAGCGCCGCTCTAGTGGAGTAGAGGAGTCCTACTTTTGCTTCAGTGCGGGGGTCGCCATTGTGCTAGTGCACTAGAGCACCATGGATCATTTGGCAGGAATCAGCGCCGCTCTAGTGGAGTAGAGGCGTCATACTTTTGCTTCAGTGCCGGGGTCGCCATTGTGCTAGTGCACTAGAGCACCATGGATCATTATGCCGCAGGGCAGGAATCAGCGCCGCTCTAGTGGAGTAGAGGAGTCCTAGTTTTGCTTCAGGGCAGGGGTCGCCATTGTGCTAGTGCACTAGAGCACCATAGATCAGTATGCCGCAGGGCAGGAATCAGCGCCGCTCTAGTGGAGTAGAGGAGTCCTAGTTTTGCTTCAGGGCGGGGGTCGCCATGGTGCTAGTGCACTAGAGCACCATGGATCATATGGCAGGAATCAGCGCCGCTCTAGTGGAGTAGAGGAGTCCTAGTTTTGCTTCAGGGCAGGGGTCACCATTGTGCTAGTGCACTAGAGCACCATGGATCATTTGGCAGGAATCAGCGCCGCTCTAGTGGTGTAGAGGAGTCCTACTTTTGCTTGCTTCAGGGCGGGGGTCGCCATTGTGCTAGTGCACTAGAGCACCATGGATCATTTGGCAGGAATCAGCGCCGCTCTAGTGGAGTAGAGAAGTCCTACTTTTGCTTCAGGGCAGGGGTCGCCATTGTGCTAGTGCACTAGAGCACCATGGATCAGTATGCCGCAGGGCAGGAATCAGCGCCGCTCTAGTGGTGTAGAGGAGTCCTACTTTTGCTTGCTTCAGGGCGGGGGTCACCATTGTGCTAGTGCACTAGAGCACCATGGATCATTTGGCAGGAATCAGCGCTGCTCTAGTGGAGTAGAGGAGTCCTAGTTTTGCTACAGGGCAGGGGTCGCCATTGTGCTAGTGCACTAGAGCACCATAGATCAGTATGCCGCAGGGCAGGAATCAGCGCCGCTCTAGTGGAGTAGAGGAGTCCTACTTTTGCTTCAGTGCGGGGGTCGCCATTGTGCTAGTGTACTAGAGCACCATGGATCATTATGCCGCAGGGCAGGAATCAGCGCCGCTCTAGGGGAGTAGAGGAGTCATACTTTTGCTTCAGTGCGGGGGTCGCCATTGTGCTAGTGCACTAGAGCACCATGGATCAGTATGCCGCAGGGCAGGAATCAGCGCCGCTCTAGTGGTGTAGAGGGGTCCTACTTTTGCTTGCTTCAGGGCGGGGGTCGCCATTGTGCTAGTGCACTAGAGCACCATGGATCATTTGGCAGGAATCAGCGCCGCTCTAGTGGAGTAGAGGAGTCCTACTTTTGCTTCAGTGCGGGGGTCGCCATTGTGCTAGTGTACTAGAGCACCATGGATCATTATGCCGCAGGGCAGGAATCAGCGCCGCTCTAGTGGAGTAGAGGAGTCCTACTTTTGCTTCAGTGCGGGGGTCGCCATTGTGCTAGTGCACTAGAGCACCATGGATCAGTATGCCGCAGGGCAGGCATCAGCGCCGCTCTAGTGGTGTAGAGGAGTCCTACTTTTGCTTGCTTCAGGGCGGGGGTCGCCATTGTGCTAGTGCACTAGAGCACCATGGATCATTTGGCAGGAATCAGCGCCGCTCTAGTGGAGTAGAGGAGTCCTACTTTTGCTTTAGTGCAGGGGTCGCCATTGTGCTAGTGCACCAGAGCACAATGGATCATTATGCCGCAGGGTAGGAATCAGCACCGCTCTAGTGGAGTAGAGGAGTCCTACTTTTGCTTCAGTGCGGGGGTCGCCATTGTGCTAGTGCACTAGAGTACCATGGATCATTATGTCGCAGGGCAGGAATCAGCGCCGCTCTAGTGGAGTAGAGGAGTCCTACTTTTGCTTCAGTGCGGGGGTCGCCATTGTGCTAGTGTACTAGAGCACCATGGATCAGTATGCCGCAGGGCAGGAATCAGCGCCGCTCTAGTGGAGTAGAGGAGTCCTACTTTTGCTTGCTTCAGGGCGGGGGTCGCCATTGTGCTAGTGCACTAGAGCACCATGGATCATTTGGCAGGAATCAGCGCCGCTCTAGTGGAGTAGAGGAGTCCTAGTTTTGCTTCAGGGGAGGGGTCGCCATTGTGCTAGTGCACTAGAGCACCATAGATCAGTATGCCGCAGAGCTGGAATCAGCGCCGCTCTAGTGGTGTAGAGGAGTCCTACTTTTGCTTCAGTGCGGGGGTCGCCATTGTGCTAGTGCACTAGAGCACCATGGATCATTTGGCAGGAATCAGCGCCGCTCTAGTGGAGTAGAGGAGTCCTAGTTTTGCTTCAGGGCAGGGGTCGCCATTGTGCTAGTGCACTAGAGCACCATGGATCATTTGGCAGGAATCAGCGCCGCTCTAGTGGAGTAGAGGAGTCCTAGTTTTGCTTCAGGGCAGGGGTCGCCATTGTGCTAGTGCACTAGAGCACCATAGATCAGTATGCCGCAGGGCAGGAATCAGCGCCGCTCTAGTGGTGTAGAGGAGTCCTACTTTTGCTTGCTTCAGGGCGGGGGTCGCCATTGTGCTAGTGCACTAGAGCACCATGGATCATTTGGCAGGAATCAGCGCCGCTCTAGTGGAGTAGAGGAGTCCTAGTTTTGCTTCAGGGCAGGGGTCGCCATTGTGCTAGTGCACTAGAGCACCATAGATCAGTATGCCACAGGGCAGGAATCAGCGCCGCTCTAGTGGAGTAGAGGAGTCCTAGTTTTGCTTCAGGGCGGGGATCGCCATTGTGCTAGTGCACTAGAGCACCATGGATCATTTGGCAGGAATCAGCGCCGCTCTAGTGGAGTAGAGGAGTCATACTTTTGCTTCAGGGCAGGGGTCGCCATTGTGCTAGTGCACTAGAGCACCATAGATCAGTATGCCGCAGGGCAGGAATCAGCGCAGCTCTAGTGGTGTAGAGGAGTCCTACTTTTGCTTGCTTCAGGGCGGGGGTCGCCATTGTGCTAGTGCACTAGAGCACCATGGATCATTTGGCAGGAATCAGCGCCGCTCTAGTGGAGTAGAGGAGTCCTAGTTTTGCTTCAGGGCAGGGGTCGCCATTGTGCTAGTGCACTAGAGCACCATGGATCATTTGGCAGGAATCAGCGCCGCTCTAGTGGAGTAGAGGAGTCCTACTTTTGCTTCAGTGCGGTGGTCGCTATTGTGCTAGTGCACTAGAGCACCATGGATCATTTGGCAGGAATCAGCGCCGCTCTAGTGGAGTAGAGGAGTCCTAGTTTTGCTTCAGGGCGGGGGTCGCCATTGTGCTAGTGCACTAGAGCACCATGGATCATTTGGCTGGAATCAGCGCCGCTCTAGTGGAGTAGAGGAGTCCTAGGTTTGCTTCAGGGCGGGGGTCGCCATGGTGCTAGTGCACTAGAGCACCATGGATCATTTGGCAGGAATCAGCACCGCTCTAGTGGAGTAGAGGAGTCCTAGTTTTGCTTCAGGGCAGGGGTCGCCATTGTGCTAGTGCACTAGAGCACCATAGATCAGTATGCCGCAGGGCAGGAATCAGCGCTGCTCTAGTGGAGTAGAGGAGTCCTAGTTTTGCTTCAGGGCGGGGGTCGCCATGGTGCTAGTGCACTAGAGCACCATGGATCATATGGCAGGAATCAGCGCCGCTCTAGTGGAGTAGAGGAGGCCTAGTTTTGCTTCAGGGCAGGGGTCACCATTGTGCTAGTGCACTAGAGCACCATGGATCATTTGGCAGGAATCAGCGCCGCTCTAGTGGAGTAGAGAAGTCCTACTTTTGCTTCAGTGCGGGGGTCGCCATTGTGCTAGTGTACTAGAGCACCATGGATCATTATGCCGCAGGGCAGGAATCAGCGCCGCTCTAGTGGAGTAGAGGAGTCCTAGTTTTGCTTCAGGGCAGGGGTCGCCATTGTGCTAGTGCACTAGAGCACCATGGATCAGTATGCCGCAGGGCAGGAATCAGCGCCGCTCTAGTGGAGTAGAGGAGTCCTAGTTTTGCTTCAGGGCAGGGGTCGCCATTGTGCTAGTGCACTAGAGCACCATGGATCAGTATGCCGCAGGGCAGGAATCAGCGCCGCTCTAGTGGAGTAGAGGAGTCCTAGTTTTGCTTCAGGGCAGGGGTCGCCATTGTGCTAGTGCACTAGAGCACCATGGATCAGTATGCCCGGCTAGTTTTACTTAGTAGGGATTAGCCTTATACTAATGCAGTAGATCCCCTGCGGCGACCATATTCAAATCCTTCTTCAGGGCATGGATCACTAACGTACTAGTCTAGACCATCATGTCCAGCTGCATCTGCAGTGCATTGGTCATGCATGCATGTCATATGCTTTCTGGATGGGGTCAAGGGTGTTTTGCATATAGTGATCACTGTGATGGTGGTGGCAAGGGGTACAGTTCAGTGAGGGTGAGAGGTTGGAAGGTCAACTGGTAGTTATTATTGCCCTCGGGTGAGACACGGCTATGGGGTGATAGAACGATTGGCTTCCATCTATGTGTTCCAGCATTGCATAATAAATATCATTGAGAAGCAGAAAGGGGTCATTTTAAACATCTATCCAGCGAGTGCTTTTGCAAATGGGCATAAACAACATTGCATGTATAGCACATCAGCAGTAAATAGTAGTTCATCCCTTACCGGTACTTGTCAGCAGGTTAATACTGTAGTTGCAATGTGCATGTGCTGTGTGGCTGGCTGTGTGTAGCCACATTATAACATCACCTCACCCCATATAACGCCGAGTGGCGCTGTGGGTTGAGAAGCTACAAGGTGTAATTGAGCAACCGGAATAGAGGCCCCATTGACATTTCTGAGTAGGAACCATTTCAATTTAGCAATTCTAGATGTTCACTTGTAAATACTCACTATCTTATTTGGTTCTAGCAGGGGAGCCAAAACCACAAGATGCTTGCTCTCAACTGTTGTGGCTGTAGATCTTTAGCCCAGAGGTTGAAGTGAGCGGGAACTAACGAGAACAGAGTTCCACTACTTCGATGTCTCAGTGCTTATAGTTGTGCAACTTTTTACAATCCTTTTACATAGTTCCAGGACTGGACCTTTAGCAGGTAAATCATACCTCTTCAATTTGCCTAATGGACATTTTGAAGCTGTTTGCCGCCTAACCTGTGCCCGCACCTGTGCTCCCCCCCATGAATCGATCAGCAATAACGCATGTGGAATCTATGAGGTAGAAGCACCACATGACAAGAATGCTGTATAATTGGAGAAGCGCATATTCATCACACCATGCTTCTACTTGGTTCAACTGCAAAGTCCTGGCATGAGCTTGATGGCCAAAGTATCACCTTGTTTCTTGGATCAATGCTCTCTATGGTGTTAATATTTGTCCCCTTTGTGTTTTTGCTGGCCCAATGGTGTGCACTTTTACTGTTCATATTATTATAAGTACCCCAGGCTCACTTTTGGCTCATTATCAGGATCTCCAGAGGCGTTTTCTGGAGTATTTACAGATGCGGTGGGGCAGATGTCATCAAAAAGTTGTAATAAATTAGAAATATAGGACTTTCTCTCCTAACCTTAAAATTAGGTGTGTGGGTAACGTAGAAGTTTCTATACTACAAGTTTCCCTGACACTGAAGCTATTAGAAATTGTGGGGAGCTGTTATGAAACAATTCACAATGGTAGTGTTCACAATGAAAGGATCATGTACATGTCCCCACACACATTTGCTCTTGAAGTTCTACAACTTGCAGTGGGAAAACAGCTGAACGCCCATATAGCAGTTCATTCCAAACCGAAGCCTCCAGTCCAACCAACAGGGCAATCTACCTGCCCTGACCCGTTGACCCCTGTATTTCAATATATTACTGGGCAAGCAAATGCTCCAGCTGGATCATAGGTCCACAATTATTTTAGTTATACTTCTATCTCTGTTTTAACACAGCCATTCTGGATGATGTCTGACAAGTGGACAGAGAGACAGTTACTTACTCAACAGCTGCAGAACAGCTCTTTAAGCCAGCCCTTAAGGATGACATATGATATTATCTGGACCTTGACATGAGGGACTAATTCATGGACTGCATGTTTATTGGATCGCAATATGTGGTTTTCCACATAATGCTACAACTCATGTGGAGTAGAGGAGTCCTACTTTTGCTTCAGTGCGGGGTGTCGCCATTGTGCTAGTGCACTAGAGCGCCATGGATCATTATGCCGCAGGGCAGGAATCAGCGCCGCTCTAGTGGAGTAGAGGAGTCCTACTTTTGCTTCAGTGCAGGGGTCTCCATTGTGCTAGTGCACTAGAGCACCATGGATCAGAATGCCGCCGGGCAGGCATCAGCGCCGCTCTAGTGGAGTAGAGGAGTCCTACTTTTGCTTCAGTGCGGGGGTCGCCATTGTGCTAGTGCACTAGAGCACCATGGATCATTATGCCGCAGGGCAGGAATCAGCGCCGCTCTAGTGGAGTAGAGGAGTCCTACTTTTGCTTCAGTGCAGGGGTCTCCATTGTGCTAGTGCACTAGAACACCATGGATCAGAATGCCGCAGGGCAGGCATCAGCGCCGCTCTAGTGGAGTAGAGGAGTCCTACTTTTACTTCAGTACGGGGGTCGCCATTGTGCTAGTGCACTAGAGCACCATGGATCAGAATGCCGCAGGGCAGGAATCAGCGCCCCTCAAGTGGAGTAGAGGAGTCCTACTTTTGCTTCAGTGCGGGGGTCGCCATTGTGCTAGTGCACTAGAGCACCATGGATCATTATGCCGCAGGGCAGGAATCAGCGCCCCTCTAGTGGAGTAGAGGAGTCCTACTTTTGCTTCAGTGCGGGGGTCGCCATTGTGCTAGTGCATTAGAGCACCATGGATCATTATGCCGCAGGGCAGGAATCAGCGCCGCTCTAGTGGAGTAGAGGAATCCTACTTTTGCTTCAGTGTGGGGGTCGCCATTGTGCTAGTGCACTAGAGCACCATGGATCATTATGTCGCAGGGCAGGAATCAGCGCCGCTCTAGTGGAGTAGAGGAGTCATACTTTTGCTTCAGTGCATCGGTCGCCATTGTGCTAGTGCACTAGAGCACCATGGATCATTATGCTGCAGGGTAGGAATCAGCGCCGCTCTAGTGGAGTAGAGGAGTCCTACTTTTGCTTCAGGGCGGGGGTCGCCATTGTGCTAGTGCACTAGAGCACCATGGATCATTTGGCAGGAATCAGCGCCGCTCTAGTGGAGTAGAGGAGTCCTACTTTTGCTTCAGTGCGGGGGTCGCCATTGTGCTAGTGCACTAGAGCACCATGGATCATTATGCCGCAGGGCAGGAATCAGCGCCGCTCTAGTGGAGTAGAGGAGTCCTACTTTTGCGTCAGTGTGGGGGTCGCCATTGTGCTAGTGCACTAGAGCACCATGGATCATTATGTCGCAGGGCAGGAATCAGCGCCGCTCTAGTGGAGTAGAGGAGTCATACTTTTGCTTCAGTGCCGGGGTCGCCATTGTGCTAGTGCACTAGAGCACCATGGATCATTATGCTGCAGGGTAGGAATCAGCGCCGCTCTAGTGGAGTAGAGGAGTCCTACTTTTGCTTCAGGGCGGGGGTCGCCATTGTGCTAGTGCACTAGAGCACCATGGATCATTATGCCGCAGGGCAGGAATCAGCGCCGCTCTAGTGGAGTAGAGGAATCCTACTTTTGCTTCAGTGTGGGGGTCGCCATTGTGCTAGTGCACTAGAGCACCATGGATCATTATGTCGCAGGGCAGGAATCAGCGCCGCTCTAGTGGAGTAGAGGAGTCATACTTTTGCTTCAGTGCATCGGTCGCCATTGTGCTAGTGCACTAGAGCACCATGGATCATTATGCTGCAGGGTAGGAATCAGCGCCGCTCTAGTGGAGTAGAGGAGTCCTACTTTTGCTTCAGGGCGGGGGTCGCCATTGTGCTAGTGCACTAGAGCACCATGGATCATTTGGCAGGAATCCGCGCCGCTCTAGTGGAGTAGAGGAGTCCTACTTTTGCTTCAGTGCGGGGGTTGCCATTGTGCTAGTGCACTAGAGCACCATGGATCATTATGCCGCAGGGCAGGAATCAGCGCCGCTCTAGTGGAGTAGAGGAGTCCTACTTTTGCGTCAGTGTGGGGGTCGCCATTGTGCTAGTGCACTAGAGCACCATGGATCATTATGTCGCAGGGCAGGAATCAGCGCCGCTCTAGTGGAGTAGAGGAGTCATACTTTTGCTTCAGTGCCGGGGTCGCCATTGTGCTAGTGCACTAGAGCACCATGGATCATTATGCTGCAGGGTAGGAATCAGCGCCGCTCTAGTGGAGTAGAGGAGTCCTACTTTTGCTTCAGGGCGGGGGTCGCCATTGTGCTAGTGCACTAGAGCACCATGGATCATTTGGCAGGAATCAGCGCCGCTCTAGTGGAGTAGAGGAGTCCTACTTTTGCTTCAGGGCGGGGGTCGCCATTGTGCTAGTGCACTTGAGCACCATGGATCATTTGGCAGGAATCAGCGCCGCTCTAGTGGAGTAGAGGAGTCATACTTTTGCTTCAGGGCGGGGGTCGCCATTGTGCTAGTGCACTAGAGCACCATGGATCATTTGGCAGGAATCAGCGCCGCTCTAGTGGAGTAGAGGCGTCATACTTTTGCTTCAGTGCCGGGGTCGCCATTGTGCTAGTGCACTAGAGCACCATGGATCATTATGCCGCAGGGCAGGAATCAGCGCCGCTCTAGTAGAGTAGAGGAGTCCTAGTTTTGCTTCAGGGCAGGGGTCGCCATTGTGCTAGTGCACTAGAGCACCATAGATCAGTATGCCGCAGGGCAGGAATCAGCGCCGCTCTAGTGGAGTAGAGGAGTCCTAGTTTTGCTTCAGGGCGGGGGTCGCCATGGTGCTAGTGCACTAGAGCACCATGGATCATATAGCAGGAATCAGCGCCGCTCTAGTGGAGTAGAGGAGTCCTAGTTTTGCTTCAGGGCAGGGGTCACCATTGTGCTAGTGCACTAGAGCACCATGGATCATTTGGCAGGAATCAGCGCCGCTCTAGTGGAGTAGAGGAGTCCTACTTTTGCTTCAGTGCGGGGGTCGCCATTGTGCTAGTGCACTAGAGCACCATGGATCATTTGGCAGAAATCAGCGCCGCTCTAGTGGAGTAGAGGCGTCATACTTTTGCTTCAGTGCCGGGGTCGCCATTGTGCTAGTGCACTAGAGCACCATGGATTATTATGCCGCAGGGCAGGAATCAGCGCCGCTCTAGTGGAGTAGAGGAGTCCTAGTTTTGCTTCAGGGCAGGGGTCGCCATTGTGCTAGTGCACTAGAGCACCATAGATCAGTATGCCGCAGGGCAGGAATCAGCGCCGCTCTAGTGGAGTAGAGGAGTCCTAGTTTTGCTTCAGGGCGGGAGTCGCCATGGTGCTAGTGCACTAGAGCACCATGGATCATATGGCAGGAATCAGCGCCGCTCTAGTGGAGTAGAGGAGTCCTAGTTTTGCTTCAGGGCAGGGGTCACCATTGTGCTAGTGCACTAGAGCACCATGGATCATTTGGCAGGAATCAGCGCCGCTCTAGTGGAGTAGAGGAGTCCTACTTTTGCTTCAGTGCGGGGGTCGCCATTGTGCTAGTGCACTAGAGCACCATAGATCAGTATGCCCGGCTAGTTTTACTGAGCAGGGATCAGCCTTATACTAATGCAGTAGATCCCCTGCGGCGACCATATTCAAATCCTTCTTCAGGGCATGGATCACTAACGTACTAGTATAGACCATCATGTCCAGCTGCATCTGCAGTGCATTGGTCATGCATGCATGTCATATGCTTTCTGGATGGGGTCAAGGGTGTTTTGCATATAGTGATCACTGTGATGGTGGTGGCAAGGGATACAGTTCAGTGAGGGTGAGAGGTTGGAAGGTCAACTGGTAGTTATTATTGCCCTCGGGTGAGGCACGGCTATGGGGTGATAGAACGATTGGCTTCCATCTATGTGTTCCAGCATTGCATAATAAATGCCATTGAGAAGCAGAAAGGGGTCATTTCAAACATCTATCCAGCGAGTGCTTTTGCAAATGGGCATAAACAACATTGCATGTATAACACATCAGCAGTAGATAGTAGTTCATCCCTTACCGGTACTTGTCAGCAGGTTAATACTGTAGTTGCAATGTGCATGTGCTGTGTGGCTGGCTGTGTGTAGCCACATTATAACATCACCTCACCCCATATAACGCCGAGTGGCGCTGTGGGTTGAGAAGCTACAAGGTGTAATTGAGCAACCGGAATAGAGGCCCCATTGACATTTCTGAGTGGGAACCATTTCAATTTAGCAATTCTAGATGTTCACTTGTAAATACTCACTGTCTTATTTGGTTCTAGCAGGGGAGCCAAAACCACAAGACGCTTGCTCAACTGTTGTGGCTGTAGATCTTTAGCCCAGAGGTTGAAGTGAGCGGGGACTAACGAGAACAGAGTTCCACTACTTCGATGTCTCAGTGCTTATAGTTGTGCAACTTTTTACAATCCTTTTACATAGTTCCAGGACTGGACCTTTAGCAGGTAAATCATACCTCTTCAATTTGCCTAATGGACATTTTGAAGCTGTTTGCCGCCTAACCTGTGCCCGCACCTGTGCTCCCCCCATGAATCGATCAGCAATAACGCATGTGGAATCTATGAGGTAGAAGCACCGCATGACAAGAATGCTGTATGATTGGAGAAGCACATATTCATCACACCATGCTTCTACTTGGTTCAACTGCAAAGTCCTGGCATGAGCTTGATGGCCAAAGTATCACCTTGTTTCTTGGATCAATGCTCTCTATGGTGTTAATATTTGTCCCCTTTGTGTTTTTGCTGGCCCAATGGTGTGCACTTTTACTGTTCATATTATTATAAGTACCCCTGGCTCACTTTTGGCTCATTATCAGGATCTCCAGAGGCGTTTTCTGGAGTATTTACAGATGCGGTGGGGCAGATGTCATCAAAAAGTTGTAATAAATTAGAAATATAGGACTTTCTCTCCTAACCTTAAAATTAGGTGTGTGGGTAACGTAGAAGTGTCTATACTACAAGTTTCCCTGACACTGTAGCTATTAGAAATTGTGGGGAGCTGTTATGAAACAATTCACAATGGTAGTGTTCACAATGAAAGGATCATGTACATGTCCCCACACACATTTGCTCTTGAAGTTCT
This sequence comes from Ambystoma mexicanum, assembly GCF_040938575.1. NCBI lineage: Eukaryota > Metazoa > Chordata > Amphibia > Caudata > Ambystomatidae > Ambystoma > Ambystoma mexicanum. The sequence goes on from NC_090923.1 coordinate 118,605,247, forward strand.
ACAACCAACAGGGAAATCTACCTGCCCTGACCCGTTGACCCCTGTATTTCAATATATTACTGGGCAAGCAAATGCTCCAGCTGGATCATAGGTCCACAACTATTTTAGTTATACTTCTATCTCTGTTTTAACACAGCCATTCTGGATGATGTCTGACAAGTGGACAGAGAGACAGTCACTTACTCAACAGCTGCAGAACAGCTCTTTAAGACAGCCCTTAAGGATGACATATGATATTATCTGGACCTTGACATGAGGGACTAATTCATGGACTGCATGTTTATTGGATCGCAATATGTGGTTTTCCACATAATGCTACAACTCATGTGGACTATATTTGCACATTGTTGAAGTTTGTTGTTATTACTTGTTTGCCTTTGGTATGCATTTCTGATATGATGTAGTGATGTTAAGCATTGTTGATTTGACGTGAATGTGTGTTACTTGACAAGAAACAAGTGCGTAAGATTGTCTTTGTTATAAATATTGGCACTTTAGCAAGTGTGCACTTTCCATTTGCTTGATGTTTATGCATTTGTGATTAGTAAACACATAATAAATATGTATTTTTGGAAATTGTCGAGACTTCAGCATCTTTGAGTCTGTACCCCATGGTTGTCGGGCCTTTTATTGGTGGAACAGCCATGATTGTGTGTAAATAAAGTGATGCCCCCCTGCCCTCATGTGATACCAATTTCTTGTCCCATGACGTCGGATAGGGATGCTGAGACATGCAGGCCGATTCATGGAATAATTTGCGCGGCGCAAGTGGCCAAAAACGTGCGAATCGCAGTGGAATAGCGAAAATCGCAGTGGAATAGCGAAAATCGCACGAAAAGCAGCGCACATCGATTCATGGAAGGCCGTGCGCGAGAAAACCATCGGACGTGCGATAAGAAAGTGCGCGGCGCACGTTGGCGCACAGGCCATCTAACGGCGTGCGCCAGGCCACAGCGAAAATCGCACAGTCCACAGCGAAAATCGCACATAGCGCGGCGCACGCAACAAAAGTAGGCGGAACACGGGGCGTAACACTCGGAATGGGGAACAACTTGCCAAAATGTGGGCGTCACGGGGGAAGCACAGGGTAAAAGTGCGCGGAACGCCCACACGCTCGCCTACAACACGTATTCAAGGAATAGAATAGGGCAAAAAAGCGCACGCTCAAACCAGCGCACAGGCACAAACACGACCGCCACAAGAAAGCAGGAGGTAGCGTCTCTGCGCCTGGAAGAAATGTGCGCTAAAAGGTGCGCCAACAAATAGCACCTATATACAGCCATGATGAATGTCCAATACTGTGGCCCTCCAGGATAAATGACGTACAAAGGGGTACCCACAAACACAGACACGCGCTGAGAGAAAAAATAAACGTGTGCGTGTATACCGGGGTGCGCGGGAAGTTGCACACGCGATATGGCCGGGTACGTGGATTTCAGGGGTGCGCGGGAAGTTCCACACGCGATATGGCCGGGTACGTGGATTTCAGGGGTGCTAGGGAAGTACCACACGCGATTAGTCAGGGTACGTGGATTTCAGGGGTGCGCGGGAAGTTCCACACGCGATATGGCCGGGTACGTGGATTTCAGGGGTGCGCGGGAAGTACCACACGCGATTAGTCAGGGTACGTGGATTTCAGGGGTGCGCGGGAAGTCCCACACCCGATTAGGCAGGGTACGTGGATTGCAGGGTTGCGCGGGAAGATCCACACGCGATATGGCCGTGTACGTGGATTTCTGGGGTGCGCGGGAAGTTCCACACGCGACATGGCCGTGTACGTGGATTTCAGGGGTGCGCGGGAAGTTCCACACGCGATTAGGCAGTGTACGTGGATTTCAGGGGTGCGCGGGAAGTACCACACGCGATTAGTCAGGGTATGTGGATTTCAGGGGTGCGCGGGAAGTTCCACACGCGATATGGCCGGGTACGTGGATTTCAGGGGTGCGCGGGAAGTACCACACGCGATTAGTCAGGGTACGTGGATTTCAGGGGTGCGCGGGAAGTCCCACACGCGATTAGGCAGGGTACGTGGATTGCAGGGTTGCGCGGGAAGTTCCACACGCGATATGGCCGTGTACGTGGATTTCTGGGTTGCGCGGGAAGTTCCACACGCGACATGGCCGTGTACGTGGATTTCAGGGGTGCGCGGGAAGTTCCACACGCGATTAGGCAGTGTACGTGGATTTCAGGGGTGCGCGGGAAGTTCCACACGTGATTAGGCAGGGTACGTGGATTTCAGGGGTGCGTGGGAAGTTCCACACGCGATTAGGCAGGGTACGTGGATTTCAGGGGTGCGAGGGAAGTTCCACACGCGATTAGGCAGGGTACGTGGATTTCAGGGGTGCGCGGGAAGTTCCACACGCGATTAGGCAGGGTACGTGGATTGCAGGGTTGCGCGGGAAGTTCCACACGCGATATGGCCGGGTACGTGGATTTCAGGGGTGCGCGGGAAGTTCCACACGCGATATGGCCGGGTACGTGGATATCAGGGGTGCGCGGGAAGTTCCACACGCGATTAGTCAGGGTACGTGGATTGCAGGGGTGCGCGGGAAGTTCCACACGCGATTTGGCTGTGTGCTCCCAGGCATTACCTGTACACCCTCCACGGCCCCTGCAGGCAGCACACACCACAGGGGACTACCCTGCACACCTGCTCATGTCTCCCACCACCCCCACCCCCCAGCAGTGCAGGGGCACCCTCCACCAGGCCCCCACCCATGTCTCCCACCACCCCCACCCTCCCGCCACCAGGGGTACCCTCCACCAGGCCCCCACCCATGTCTCCCACCACCCCCACCCCCCAGCAGTGCAGGGGCACCCTCCACCAGGCCCCCACCCATGTCTCCCACCACCCCCACCCCCCCGCCACCAGGGGCAGCCTCCACCAGGCCCCCACCCATGTCTCCCACCACCCCCACCCCCCAGCAGGGCAGGTGCACCCTCCACCAGGCCCCCACCCATGTCTCCCACCACCCCCACCCTCCCGCCACCAGGGGTACCCTCCACCAGGCCCCCACCCATGTTTCCCACCACCCCCACCCCCCAGCAGTGCAGGGGCACCCACTACCAGGCCCACACCCATGTCTTCCACCACCCCCACCCCCCAGCAGTGCAGGGGCACCCTCCACCAGGCCCCCACCCATGTCTCCCACCACCCCCACCCCCCAGCAGTGCAGGGGCACCCTCCACCAGGCCCCCACCCATGTCTCCCACCACCACCACCCCCCCCCGCCACCAGGGGCAGCCTCCACCAGGCCCCCACACATGTCTCCCACCACCCCCACCCCCCCGCCACCAGGGGCAGCCTCCACCAGGCCCCCACCCATGTCTCCCACCACCCCCACCCCCCAGCAGTGCAGGGGCACCCTCCACCAGGCCCCCACCCATGTCTCCCACCACCCCCACCCTCCCGCCACCAGGGGTACCCTCCACCAGGCCCCCACCCATGTCTCCCACCACCCTCACCCCCCAGCAGTGCAGGGGCACCCACTACCAGGCCCACACCCATGTCTCCCACCACCCCCACCCCCCAGCAGTGCAGGGGCACCCTCCACTAGGCCCCCACCCATGTCTCCCACCACCCCCACCCCCCCGCCACCAGGGGCAGCCTCCACCAGGCCCCCACCCATGTCTCCCACCACCCCCACCCCCCAGCAGTGCAGGGGCACCCACTACCAGGCCCCCACCCATGTCTCCCACCACCCCCAACCCCCAGCACTGTGGGGAACCTGCCAGCAGGCCCCCACACATGTCCCCCTGGCCCCAGGTCCTGACGATACACAATCATGGCAGTAATGGCCAGCATACCCAGCACAAACACCCAGGCAAGGATTGCATCCACCCACATAGTGAATGCAATCACATGACACAACCCCAATGGCAAGTATGCAAAAGAACACATGTCCGTCACACACACATACACAAAGGGTGCAAGTGAATGTCAAAACCCATATCATGACATGTAAGAAACCAATGAGAAAATAACACAAGTGTAAGAAAATATAAAAAATGTATTAAAAAAAAAAAAAATAAGTTAACTTTTCAAACATACAACTATGTGGCTAAGTAAAGAAATGGTCCATGTCCGAGAACAAAAGTGATAAACAAGAAAACAAAGGAATGAAAAAAAAAAAATTTTGTCCAAAGCAATATCATGTAGTAGGAAATTAATGAAAAACCATTACGTCATGGTGAAAACAATAAGAAATTAAAATAATGTATCTCCCAAAAAAACAAACTATATACAGGAATGTACCAGGGTCCATGAGCCCAACACCATAAATGAAACCTACTACTAACTAATGAAAAATATATGTACAAAAAAGTGGCCATTGTCCGAGCGGTCCAAAATAATAAAAAAAAATAAAGGAAACCTAGCACTAACTAACTAAATAACTATATACAAAGGCAGCGGGCAAGTCCTGCGGCTCACTTGGTGATGTTGCTGGCCAGGGCATCATCGAACTCCATGTCGATGTCCTGGAGGCGGGACTCTGTCCTGGCCCCGAGGTCTCGCAGGGACAACCCCATGTCCACCTCAAATTCCCTGCGAGCTTCCTCGAGGCACTCAGCCCGCCTCAATGCCCGACGCATGGAGAACTCCGCCCTGACCATGGCGAGCCGCTCCTCTTCCGCCCGCTGCCGCTCCGCACCTATCCGCTGGCCAAACTCCTCCCACACGGAAGACACCACCATCCCAGGGTTGCCCTGCCCTCCGGCCGATGCCTGCCCCTCTGCTCTTGATGGCCCCGAGCCATGATGCCTCCCACGTCGAGCCCGCTGCTGCCTCCGACGCCACTGCCTCTGCCAGCACGACGGCATCCAGGCTGATGGAAACCACCGACGCCGTTGTGCACGTGCCCTGCCCGATGATGCCGTCACATCTTCCATCTGCTGGGGTCCACTTGCTGTGTTGTCCACCCCTGCTGGACCTCCGACTCCCAACTGTGGCAGGGATGGGATCCCCACCGAGCTGGCTGCATTGGTCGGGGCAGGTCCACAGGGGGCCCTGGTGGCATCTGGGCCGGAAGACGGCAAGGAGAACGACCGGTGGATAGCCTGCACAGAGGAGGAGAGGGCCGTCAGATTGGCCAACACATGCAGGAAACCCCCGAACATGGCCGATCCCAATTGGGCCACATCGGCACGGTGCACTTCGTGATGACGTGCGTGCTCCTCCCGGGAAGCATGCACGTCATCACGAATCACAGCCGTGCGCATCGCGACCCCAATGAGGACCTTCTACACGCGGCCAGGGGTTCCCACGTCCGCAGGTGGAGGGAAGTCAGGTGACATGGACATCCCCTCTACCTGCGGACGGGCCTGGCACGGGGCATCCCTGCTGGTGCATGGTGGTGCACTCACAGGGTCAGGGACAGCGACATGCACAGGCCCCTCCACGGTGACCTGTGCTGCCTCCTGGCCCTGGCCCTGGACTGCAACACTTGCACCAGCAGGGATGCTCCCACCAGGCCCCATGTGTGCACCAGTGTCGGCCTCCTCCTCCTCTGTGCAAACCACCAACCTGGATGGCTCCTCACCGTCTCCCGCCGTAGCAGGCCCCTGTGGGGGCTCACCCACCCCTTCCGCTGCAGCCGTGGGGGCATCCCCGCCGCCTTGCTCCACAGCGCCGTCTCCGCCCTCTTCTTCACTAGCCGCTGCGTAGAGGGAGACAAAGGACACAAGCATCAGGCTACTGTACAATGGTCCCCTAGACAGGAAGCAATAGCAGATGAGCACCACTGTCAAAGTACACTTCCATCATGTCCCTCCACAACACATGGGTCAGTCCAGGCAAAACACACACAGTAACAGGCATGGTGCATGCCATGGACATTTCCATGCATGTCCAATGGACTATTGAAACATTCAATGATATGTAACTCACATGCATCATGGCTCATGCATACCACATGCACACACTTCACCTCAGTCACATCCATCTGGCCCCAAACACACCAAACACAGGGGAAACAAGGGTAAGTTGGGTGCGTCACTGAATCTGTGCATTGTCACACACATGTGTCATGCATCCATGGCATGCACAAGTCACAGACACACAGGTCAGGCACACAGACATGGCTACCATATATGTACCTGGCATCAGCACCCATCCTTCACCCCCATCCATGTCCAGGTACAGAGACTGGCATGCTCTCATGTCCAAAATCTGCATAGGGCTCCCCATGCCGCATTTCAACACATGCAACAACCATGTGGGTCACACATCATTGGTCGCACATGCATTACCATGATGTCCCTGCACACATACATGCATACATGGCCCATGGCACACATACAGGCAAGTATCATAGAACCAGCACACCGCAACATGCCCTGTCTCACACAGTAATGCTTGGACACTTACCGCACAACTCCAGACGGGCCTCCCTCTCAAGGACCTGGGCGTGGAGCGCTGGGCGTACGCGTTCCAGGACCCTCTTCTGGATGGAACTCATGCGGCCCCGGCCCCCCTCCACGAGGCGCCGGGCCTTCACAAGGGTCCTGGACCTCAAGTCCTCCCAGCGCTTCTTGATCTTCTGGACGTTGCGGGTTGCCACCCCCTCCGCGTTGATGGCAACCACACAGTCGGCCCAGATCCTCTCCCGTCCTTCCTTGCTGGCGTGGGACGATTCAAAGAGGGCATCATACTGCCCCAGGACATGCTCCACCAGGACACCAACTTCGGTGGCAGTGAAGCTGGTGCCCCTCTGCCCCTCTGGCCTGGGGTTGCCACTGGTGCCAGATGTGGAAGTGCCCGACATGGCAACCCCAGAGGCAGGTGTGGGTGGGCAACTGGGTCCTGGGGCTGGGCTGTGGAGCGATGTAATCCCAGTCGGGAGTCTTCAGTTCCAGCAGGGGTGGACACAGCAACTGGACGCCTGCAGATGGCTGATGTGCAGGCACCAAATGGCAGGGCACGGTGGCAGCAGGCAGGCAGGCAGGCAGGCAGCAGCAGATGGCACGTGGGAGGCTGCTCGGGGCACTGGGGGGCAGTAACTCGGCCTTCTGGGCAGGAGCGTGGTCTTCCGTGTGTTTTCGGGTGGCCAGCTTGATACGGAGTGATTTGGCACGTGAAATTCCTGCACGTCAGCGTGAAATCCGAGGAAAGGCCTTAGCGCGTAAGCGCGTCAGCACACATACGCGATTCTATTGGACCAGAGTCCCTCAGCGCGTAAGCGCGTCTGACGTGACCCGCACGGGTGTTCCCCACTCAGCACGTGATGACGGAGCACACGTGGAAATACTGCACATCAGAGTGTCATCGCGTGTAATTGGACAAAAGTGCGCGTACACGCGATTGGCCTATGTACGTGTATTTCAGGGGTGCGTCATCGCGTGTAATTGGACAAAAGTGCGCGTACACGCGATTGGCCTATGTACGTGTATTTCAGGGGTGCACGGGCACTTACACACGCAAGTACGTCAGCGCACTTGATCCCGTGCTGCGTGGGAATTTCCACACGCTATTGGACTGGGAACTAGATTCCAGGGGTGCGCGGGTCACACGCTCGCCTAGAACACGCGCAAAGCATTAATTTGCGCACTTTTCAAACAACAAGCCAGATGCCAGGATGAACATACCGTTCCTAGCAGCAGTGGCAGTGGGCTACCAAAGGAGGAGGAGGAGGAGAGTCAGGGCCAGAATATTCACACCCAGAACCAGCCTTTTCGGGATGCCTGATGACCAGGTGTATGGAAGGTACAGGTTTCCACCACACATAATACTGGACCTGGTGAGTGAGTGGGAGGATGACCTCACATCACCCACCCTGTGCTCCCAAGCACTCAGCCCCCTGGAGAAGGTCCTCAATGTACTGCACTTCTTAGCCACTGGATCATTTCAGCGGACAAGTGCCATAGTGGGTGGGGTGTCACAGGCCACCCAGTCACGCTGCCTACACCAGGTCTTGGACATCATCACTGCACGCCCATCAGTCCGCAGGCACATATACCTGCCCAGAACACCTGCTGAAAGGCATGCTGCCGCCCTGGATTTTTACGGTGTGGCTCGATTCCCCAAAGTGCTAGGTGCCATCGACTGCACCCATGTGGCTCTACGTCCCCCCAGGGCATCTGAGCACATCTATAGGAACCGCAAGCACTGGCATTCCATCAACGTGCAGGTAGTATGTAATGCCAAGGGAATCATCACCTCAGTATATGCCAACTATCCCGGGTCCACCCACGACAGCTTCATTTACCGAATGTCCACCCTATGCCGGGACATAGATGCTGGGCGGCATGGCGATACATGGCTTCTTGGTGAGTATGTATGCCACTGCACATGCATGCATGTTGGATACTGAGCAAGGTCACAACCCCACCAATGATACCAATCACCACCTCCACAGGGGACAGTGCCTACCCTCTCAGCCCCCACATGATGACGCCAATTCGGAACCCCACCACGCCACCCGAGGTAAGATATAACACAGCCCACATTACAACCCGGGGCATAGTGGAGCGCACATTCGGAGTGCTAAAGTCACGCTTTCGCTCCCTTGACCGTTCTGGCGGGCAGCTGTTATACGCTCCCCCAGTAGTGTGCAGGATCATAGTGGCAGCATGTGTCCTGCACAACGCTGCAACACGCCGGGGCCTGCCCGTGGACATGGTGGTGGCCCCACATCCCCAACCACATGCACAGCCGCTGCTCATGGGAGGGGAAAGGGCACGAGGGGAGGCAACCCGTACACAGCTAGTGGCTAATTACTTCACATAGTATACACTCCCCTGTGGAGTGCACACTGGCCTGGCACATTCCATCTGACAATCAATGATGACTCAACCTGACACTGATCCTGGATGTCTGGAGATTCAACCGTGAAAAGCATATCAGCCTGAGATTGTTCACCAGGAAGTGTTACAATGTGTGCATCCCTACCCACACACAACACCAATGCAGTTTTGTGAAGAAACACATTCAAGCAGCCAAAATGAATACCCACTGGCTAAATGCAACAAGAGGACAGTGCCATGTCACCCAACCCATCCCCAGCACCGCCACACAACACACCGTGCCATGTCATGCTATGTGCAGGTAAACAAAGTAATCCCCACAACATGACAAGTGTTGCGATGTACAGTGTCCCCAATTGAAACTTCCTACACCTGAAATGCTCACTGTAATGCAGGACAAACAACAAACTTGAGCACGTACTACCATTAACATGACTTCAGTAATGTAATAGATCAGTTGTCTCACCACCTGGATATGCCTGCACTCCCACCACTTCCAACTGAACAGTGTTGGTGCCATGTAGAGTTGTAGGTGCACTGCTGCGAACAAGGACCCCATCTCCAGACTAGAGGGCCTTGTGTAGACATGAGGAAGGGACCTGCAAATTGGGAGGCAGACACAGATGATGAGTTACACATCAATGCAACATGCAGTGTACAACACAACAGCAATATGCACTAGGAATGTATACACAGTATTGACTAGACTACCCACACATGTAGTGGGAGTCCAATGTCACCATGTACTTCAATGTCACTTGGGCACACCCTTTGCAAGCCCATGGAAGCGGGAAGCAGGAGGGGTGTGTGTGACTCAAACCCAGGCATCTGAACCTAATACATGACAAGCCTGCATGTGCCCAGCCACAATGCAGCGTATGCCCACAGGAACCACGGAAGCCAACAAATTGTCCCAAAAACATTTGGGAAAAATATAAAAATAAAAATAAAAAAAAAAAATAAAAAAAAAAAAAAAATGGCCATTAAAGGGCCCGGGGGGGTTGGGGAGGCCACCCAGGAGGTCCGAGGTCAGGGTGCACACCAGAAACCACCTGTGTGGATCCTGGGAAAAAAAAACACCTCCATGGGCTCATGGCCCACACGGCTACCCTATTGTGGGAGTATCACTGCTGTCGCTATTATCACCCTGTGCAGCTGCATCCGGAGGTGGTTGCACTATGGGAGGCAGCCCACGCAAGGCCCTACTCTGTTCCTCCATGGCTGCAAGCATGCGGGTGTGGTAGGTCTCGTTCTGGAGGATGAGTGTGCGGAGGTCCCCATGCAACAACTCACGGGATGCCCGGACCTCCGCCCTCGTTGCTTGCATCTCAGCTGAGAGCGTACGGGTGAGACGCTCCAGCTGCTGTTCTGTCCTTTGGTGTGTTGAAGCCTCTAGCTCAACAAGAGTCGTCCTGAGTTGATGTAGCTCCTGCCTCAGGGCTTCCCTGTGGCCCTGGGACTCTATGGAGATGGCCTCCTGCAGAGTCGCCAGTGCCACCCGCCTGTCCCTGTTGGACGCCAACATGTCCTCCCTGTGTGACTGGCAGATGGAGTCGGTTGCCTGCTCTAGTCGCTCCATCAGCCTTTCAGGGGGGACAATGGAAGTGGCCACCCTATCCATGGCCTGAGCCATCATCGCGGATGATGCAGCCTGTTGGGTAGCCATACCGTAAATGGATTGCTCCCATGCGGTATTGCCAGGTGGCGTACGGCCACCATGTCGGCGGGCACCACACCTGTCTGGGGCAAGGCGGACTGCGCCTTGCTGTGCCGGCACTGCCTGAGGCTGCAGGACTGCATTCCCCCTCTGATCTGCTGGCCCAGGAACAGGATCAGATGTCGCGGAGTGTGACCCTGCATCCGTAACCACCAAAGGCCTAGCTGCCAACACTGACATCCCCATTGAGGGTTCTGACCCTGGTGCAGGTGGGTGGGACAGAACAGATTCCCTCCCTGGAACACTCACCTGCGACGGCACGTAGGTCTCATCATCCGAGTCAACAGCTGAGTACAGCTCGGGGGAGGTGCAGCCAGAGACACCCCTTGAGAGCACGACCTGCAGCACTTGTGGGTTTTCACCCACCAGCACACCACGTCCCTCACTGGTGGTTGGTCGGCCCTCGGAACCCTCCTGGCTCTGCACCATCTCCACAACCCCAGCAGTATCAGGTGCGTCTTCCCCTGCAATGACATAATGACAAAGAAATGGAAACCCGCATTAGCACCATGGCACACAATGAGGGCTGAGAAGCAAGAGAACCAGTACTTGATTGACACATGTCCCACATGACTAAGACCCTCCCATGCATGCACCCTCACTGCGTATGAAGGGCAGGCAAATGGCACACACTCATTACACAAAGATGGAAGTTGAACACATTTCATGCATGCTGCCTGGCAGTGGCATCACACATTGCCCTGTGATTGCCAGGTGACACACACATGCCATCACACAGATGGCATGTGCCATTGCTATTGAGTGTAGATGGAGAGGAGGGCAGCACTTATTCATTCTGTCCAGTTCCCACATGCAATAGCTTTTCTAATTCAAACAGGTCTGCTTTATCACCTGGAGCTGGCAGTCCAATATGGTCCATTTGCACAGGGACATGTGTGAACATATGATATCCAGGTAACAAAGTAACTCCACTTTACCATGGCCATGCCATACATGTGACTAGAGGACTGAGGAATGCCTAGTATAAGTGGTGGAATGCATACAATCTGTCTGATTGAACATAGGAAAATAAGCAACAATGTTGTGGCAAGGTGACACTTCAAGGCCAACTTGGGTGCTGTTGGCCTAGATGTCTACTGTTGGCAGAAGGGATACTGCAATGGCAAAATGCAGCTGCGCAGGATGTATTGCATGAAGCACATGGCTGACCCATTCGACTCAGGCGCACACACTCTCACCTGGCACACAAAGAGATGCCCTCACACACACACCATGCACATGGATGACACACACATGCCTTGGATCTGTTCCTCCGTGACGTAGGTCCCAGCGACTGACTCATGTGGAGTGAGTTCCATGTCTTCTACTGGAGACCCACCTCCAGTCACTAGAGTTGCGGCATGACTTGAGGCCAGCTTCTTCTTTGCCCTGCACTTTAGGTCATTCCAGCGCTTGTAGCAATCATTGGCTGTGCGCCTCACGATTCCAAGGGCACTTACGATGTCCGCAACGGTCTGCCAGTGTGCCTGGCGTTGTGCAGGTGTGGTCTTGGATCCTGCAACAATGACCATCTCGTTATCATGTCCGGACACATACTCGACAAGTGCATTCAGTTCGTCATCCGTGAAGCTGGGCTTCCTCGACGGACCGGACTGTGTAGCCGTGTCTGGGGCATCAGCCTGTGCCGGACGAGCACTCTTCCTCTTCCGCTTGGAAGGTGGTGGTGATCCTGAGTGTCCTGCGCCGCTCTGGACACTAGGGGCAGGAGCCCTGGTGGGCTCTGTATCAGGTGTGTGGGATTGCACACTCAGCATGGGAGTTGGTGCAGGCATTGGCTCAAGTGTAATGGTGTCATGGGGAATGTCAGCAGAATGGACTAGGACGGACACTGTCCTGGCTGGGTGTGTGAGAGCTGGGGTGGATGGAGCCGCAGCTGCCCCTGCAGCCTCTCCGCCCTGCCTACTTGGGGCAGCAGATGACCTTGCTGCCCCAGATCCACGTGGCATGATAGCATCAACGTGCACCAGCGCACGTGTCGTAGCCCTGCTGACCTGGAAGTCAGCCATGGAATCAGCCAGGTCTGGTGCCACAATGGGCTGGTCCAACAAGGGCTGAGCATGGATGGTGTCAGCCACTTCAGCCTCAACGGGAGGGGGGGCGGGGGGGGCTGGATGATGGGTGCCCTTGACTGGTCCTCCACACATGGGGGGACAGGCTCACCCTGCAAGTTACGACCACGTCCCCTACCGGATCCACCACGGCCACCACTTGTGGCTCTTCCACCTTTGCCACCCTTACGGAATCCTCGCCTCCCAGCCATGGCACTGATATTAATGTGCGTATGGGAGTGGCTGTAGACAATTGTCCTGGGCAATTGGGGGTCAAAGGGGTTGGGTACCAGATGGTAATTGTACCCTAGTGCTCTAGCACGGCTGATTGTAACCCCTGGGGAAAGATGACGGGTCACGCAACGCACAGGAGGCCCAAAAAAGAGAGATGACGTGCACGCAACCCCTCCTAGACCACGTGTGCAGAAATAAAAACCTGCACTACGCTGTGGCACCCAGTAACACAAGAATGAACGTATGCGTGTCACACGGAGCCTAGAATGACCTCTGAAGGGGTAGGCTACACACGGGGCAAGCACAGAAGTTAGATACGTGCGTGACTCACCGTCTGCCAGGTAAAAGAGCGTGAAAAATGAGCGTGTTTGGTTGGCAATACCCCCGCCAAAAGAAGATGTGTATGCTGTCTGAGAAGACAGGACAACAGTAGAAGGGGACACTGTTTGAGGGAACAGGCCCAGGTAAACCAGTACAAGAGAAAAAAGAGAAAAAGCTGTCAGAGGTAACAGGGAGTACGAACTGGAAACGCCGTGAAGTAAATCGCGTGTGAAACGACAAGTAGTACCGAATTCACCCACTCGCTCTCCACGAAAAGCACGTACAAGGAAATGGTGTTCTACACGTACCTTATATACAGGCCCACACGTACAGTGTCACTTACGCGGCGTGTACGTTCACCAATCACACGCTTTGTCACTCCTGCGTGTAGATCCATTTTCACCAATCACACGTTTTGTCACTCCTGCGTGTAGATCCATTTTCACCAATCACACGCTTTGTCACTTCTGCGTGTAGATCCATTTTCTCCAATTACACGCTTTGTCACTTCTGCGTGTAGGGACATTTCCTCCTATTACACGCTTTGTCACTTCTGCGTGTAGGGCCATTTCCACCAATCACACGCGATGAGACTCTGACGTGCAGTCTTTCCACGTGTGCTCTGTCATCACGTGCTGTGTGGGAAACACCCGTGCGGGTCACGTCACAGACGCGCTTACGCGCTGAGGGCCTTTGGTCCAATAGAATCGCCTATGCGTGCTGACGCGCTTACGCGCTAAGGGCCTTTCCTCGATTTTCACGCTGACGTGCAGGATTTTCACGTGCAAAATCACTCCGTACCAAGCTGGCCACGCGTAAGCACACGGAAGACCACGCTCCTGCCCAGAAGGCCGAACTACTGTCCCCCAGAGCCCCGAGCACGCTCCCACCTACCATCTGCTGCTGCCTGACTGCCTGCTGCCCACGTGCACTGCCATTTGCTGCCTGCACATCAGCCAGGGGTGCTGTTGCTGTGACCACCCCTGCTGGTACCGAAGACTCCCGACTGGAATTCCATCGCTCCACAGCCCAGCCCCAGGACCCAGTTGCCCACCCACTCCTGCCTCTGGGGTTGTCATGTCGGGGCAAACACCATCTGTGACCACTGACAACCCCCGGCCAGAGAGGCAGAGGGGCACCAGCTTCAGTGCCACCGAAGTTGGTGTCCTGGTGGAGCAAGTCCTGGGGCAGTATGATGCCCTCTTCGGAAGTTCCCGCGCCGACAAGGAAGGACGGACTCGGATCTGGACTGACATCGTGACTGCCATCAACGCGGAGGGGGTGGCAGTCCAGGACTTACAACATGTCAGGAAGCGCTGGGAGGACTTCAGGTCCAGGACCCTGAACAAGGCCCGGCGCCTCTTGAAGGCAGCGGATGCCAAGGGGCGCCGGGGCCACTTGTCGGAAGAACAGATGGGGCTCCTGGAACGCATATCCCCAGCGCTCCACGTCCAGGTCCTGGAGAAGCAGACCCGTCTGGAGTCGAGCGGTGAGTGTACATGCATCCTGATTGTGAGCAGTGCGTGTGGTGATTATTCGGTATTGTGCAGGTTGCACATCTGTTTGTATGGGGTCGAGTATGGGTGGGGGTGTACATGGCCGTGGGGCTGACACATGCGAGGGCTGTAATGTGTGAGACATGGATGGTGCTTGTGTGTGTAGGCTTGCATGGCAAATGCAGTTGTGCGTGCACACATGTTTGTATGTATGTGTATGTAAGTAGACATGTCCGTGATGTCACGCATGTATGTTGTATTGGGCTGCATGTATGAACACTGTGTACATGTGCATGTGTGTGTTTTTGACAAGGGTGCAACAGTGATGCAACATGGATGCATGTGACTGCGGTATGTGTAAGCCTGATTGGCAGATGTGACATGGATGCCCGTCTGAACAGTGCGACACTTGGCCGAGGTGTACACATGCATGCAAGTGTGGTGGTGTGTGTACATGTGTGGTGCACTTCCTGTGTTGCATGTGATGTCTGGGTCACCTTTGGCTGCTCATGCTGTTGTATGTGTATGGATGGTATTGGCAGTTGCGATATGCCTGTGGTATGGCTCATGTGTGCGAGTTGCAATGACATGTGTGTTGGGGATTGTGATGACATGTCTGAGGTTTGCCAATGCCACTCATGTGCAACTGTCATGTGTGTATGTGTCCATTGTACAGTGCCCTGATGCCTGTGTTTTGTTTCTCCCTGTGTGCAGCGTCAACTGATGAAGAGGGCGGAGAAGGTGCTGTGGAGCACAGCGGCGGGGATCCGACCGCCAGCCGGAGACGCAAGGCCCGGCTCCCCTCCCGTGTTGTCATCTCGTCGGGGAGTGAGGAGTCCGGTGCCGCGTCCCAGGCCGCAGCTGCCGGGGGGAGGTCCAAGAGGCGGAGGTTGGAGTTGGACTCCTCGGCAGCAGAAGGGGCAGCTGGGACCCCACAGGGCCCAACAGGGGAAGATGGCACGGAGTCATCCAGGTTGGTGGGGGGTCTGGTGGAGGAGGAGGCCGTGCAAGCACCAGAGACGGGGTCTGGAGGTGGGGATCCCACTGGTGCTAGTGGTGCAGTCCAGGACCAGGGACAGGAGGCAGCACAGGCCGCCGCAGAGGTGCCTGTGTGCAATCCTGTCCCCGATCCTGTCCCTGCATCATCTTGCACCAGCAGGGATGCCTACGTCCAGACCCGTTTCCAGGCAGGGGATGAGCTGACGTCAACTGGCCTTCCTCTGCCTGCGGACGTGGCTATCCAGGTCCGGGTTGAGCCTGTCCTGGCTGGTGTGGCGTTGCGTCAACGGGCCATGCGAGGTGACCTGCAGTCTTTTCATGGAGAGACTGCACGTCATCTCGAATGGCTCGTTGACCACGTCAGCCTGCTGGGACAGGTCACCCAGGCCGGATTCCTCCGTCTGATGGGGCTTGCTCCGACCCCCTCCTCAACTGGACCCCCTACGCGCCAGTCGTCCTCTGTGCCATCTTCCCACCCATCAGTCACCTGGGTGCCCTGTGGAGCTGCCTCGGACGGTGCGGCCAGGCTGGTGGAGGAGGCATCCCTGCCACAGTCGGGAGTCGGTGGTCCAGCAGGGGTGGCCACATCAACAAGTGCACCCCAGCCGGCGGAGGATGTGCAGGCAGCAGGAGGCAGTGCACGGGCAGAGGCAGAGCAGCAGCAGCAGCAACATGGTGGGAGCCATGAAGGCTCGGGGCTTTCGACATCGGAGGGGCAGGCATCGGCCGGAGGGCAGGGGGACCCAGGACAGAGAGTGTCTTCCGTGTGGCAGCGGTTGGGCCACGCCATAGGTGCGGAGCAGCGGCGGGCGGAAGAGGCGCGGCTCACAATGGTCAGGGCGGAGAACTCCATGCGGAGGGCCCTGAGGCGGGCCGAGTGCCTCGAGGCAATCCGCAGGGGGTTGGAGGAGGACACAGCGTCGTCCCTGCGGACCCTCGGGGCCATGGAACTGGACCGCCTCCGGGACATCGAACAGGAGTTCGATGATGCCCTGGCCCGGGACACCACAGAGTGAGCCGCTGGACTTGCCCGCCGCCTTTGTATATAGTTCTTTAGTTTTAGGTTTCCTTTCTTTCGTATTATGATTTGGAGTCGACGGACACTGCTCCACTTTTTGTATATAGTTGATTTTTAGGTAGATTTTTTAGTAGGTTTCCTTTGTTCAGTTGGGCTCATGGACCCTTGTTATTTTTGTACATAGTTCTTTATTGCATGGAGATTTTTTTACATTTGACTTTGGACAAAATTTTTTTCTATTTGGATTTCAAGTTTCATTTTTTCATACGGACATGCAGCTTACTTTTTTCTCATTCACATTGTAGTTAGTTTTCTTTCTTTAGCATTCTTATTTTTTTTCAATACAATTTTGTTTGCATACTTCACTGTGTGGTATCATCTCATTGGTTTCATGCATGTCATGTTGTGTGTTTTCCCATTCAATTGCAACCATTGTGTGTGACGGACATGGCTTCATTAGCTTCATGAACATTGGGGGTGTAACATGTGATTTCCATTTCCATGTGGGTGAATGGGTTACTTGGTAGGGCTTTTTGGCTGTGGAGGCTGACCATTACGCACATGATTGGGGGTTGTGAGGACCTGGTGGGGGCTGCCCATGGTGGCAGGGCGGTGGGGGGTGGTGGGAGACATGATTGGGGGCCTGGTGGAGGATGCCCCTGGTGTCTGGGGGGTGGGGGTGGTGGGAGACATGAGTGGGGGCCTGGTGGAGGGTGCCCCTGCACTGCTGGGGGGTGGGGGTGCAGGAGGACATGGGTGGGGGCCTGGTGGAGGGTGCCCCTGGTGGCTGGGGGGTGGGGGTGGTGGGAGACATGAGTGGGGGCCTGGTGGAGGGTGCCCCTGCACTGCTGGGGGGTGGGGGTGCAGGGGGACATGAGTGGGGGCCTGGTGGAGGGTGACCCTGGATGCTGGGGGGTGGGGGTGGTGGGAGACATGAGTGGGGGCCTGGTGGAGGGTGCCCCTGCACTGCTGGGGGGTGGGGGTGGTGGGAGACATGAGTGGGGGCCTGGTGGAGGATGCCCCTGGTGGCTGGGGGGTGGGGGTGGTGGGTGACATGAGTGGGGGCCTGGTGGAGGGTGCCCCTGCACTGCTAGGGGGTGGGGGTGCAGGGGGACATGGGTGGGGGCCTGGTGGAGGGTGCCCCTGGTGGCTGGGGGGTGGGGGTGGTGGGAGACATGAGTGGGGGCCTGGTGGAGGGTGACCCTGGATGCTGGGGGGTGGGGGTGGTGGGAGACATGAGTGGGGGCCTGGTGGAGGGTGCCCCTGCACTGCTGGGGGGTGGGGGTGGTGGGAGACATGAGTGGGGGCCTGGTGGAGGGTGCCCCTGGTGGCTGGGGGGTGGGGGTGGTGCGAGACATGAGTGGGGGCCTGGTGGAGGCTGCCCCTGCACTGCTGGGGGGTGGGGGTGGTGGGAGACATGCATTGTTGATCAGTAGTGCAAGGTGACATGTGGGTTGGCTGGGGGGCATGCGCATGGTGGATGGGCTGCCTGCGGGACATGAGCAGGGGTGCAGAGTAGTCCCCCGTGGTGTGGGCTGCCTGCAGGGGCCGTGGAGGTTGTGGAGCATACACCTGGGAGGACCCACACGGCCAATTCACGTGTAGTACTCCCCAGAACCCCTGAAATACACATACCCTGCAGAAATCGCGTGTGAAACTTCCCGCGCACCCCTGGAATACACATACCCTGCTGAAATCGCGTGTGGAACTTCCCGCGCACCCCTGGAATACACGTACCCTGCTTGCACGGGGCCAATCGCGTGTGGAACTTCCCGCGCACCCCTGGAATACACGTACCCTGCTTGCACGGGGCCAATCACGTGAGAGACTTCACGCGAACTCCTGAAATACACGTAGCCCGCTCCCCCGGCCCGATCGCGTGAGAAACTTCACGCGAACCCCTGAAATACACGTAGCCCGCTCCCCCAGGCCCGATCGCGTGAGAAACTTCACGCGAACCCCTGAAATACACGTAGCCCGCTCCCCCAGGCCCGATCGCGTGAGAAACTTCACGCGAACCCCTGAAATACACGTAGCCCGCTCCCCCAGGCCCGATCGCGTGAGAAACTTCACGCGAACCCCTGAAATACACGTAGCCCGCTCCCCCAGGCCCGATCGCGTGAGAAACTTCACGCGAACCCCTGTAATACACGTAGCCCGCTCCCCCAGGCCCGATCGCGTGAGAAACTTCACGCGAACCCCTGTAATACACGTAGCCCGCTCCCCCAGGCCCGATCGCGTGAGAAAGTTCACGCGAACCCCTGAAATACACGTAGCCCGCTCCCCCAGGCCCGATCGCATGTGGAACTTCCCGCGCACCCCTGAAATACACATACCTTGCTCGCACTGGGCCAATCGCGTGTGGAACTTCCCGCGCACCCCTGAAATACACGTAGCCCGCTCCCCCAGGCCCGATCGCGTGAGAAACTTCACGCGAACCCCTGTAATACACGTAGCCCGCTCCCCCAGGCCCGATCGCGTGAGAAAGTTCACGTGAACCCCTGAAATACACGTAGCCCGCTCCCCCAGGCCCGATCGCGTGTGGAACTTCCAGCGCACCCCTGAAATACACATACCTTGCTCGCACTGGGCCAATCGCGTGTGGAACTTCCCGCGCACCCCTGAAATACATGTTCCCCGCTTGGCGTTTGCTGTTTGCCAGCCCGGTGAACTGGTCCAGGGTTAGCGCAGCCCTTTGCGATGATTTAGCGATTTTGATGGCTTTTCCTTGCGCGAGGGCGTTCTTGGGGGTGTAACTGGCGCTGCTGCAGGGTCGCTGCGATTCTCTGCGCCACGGCTGGTTTGGGAGCCTAAAATCCATGAATACGCTGTGCGCGGAAATCGGTTTTAGCGCACGTGCCTGGCGCAGTCAATCGCACGCGGACACTCTGCGCCAGCCGCTTGCGACACTTTTCTGCGAAATTCTATGAATTACCCTGTTAGTCACTTGCTAATCTACTGTGGAGCAGCCCTTTGAGCCATGCCTTATGGATGACGTCTGATAGGGATGCAGAGAGCCAGTCACTTACTCAACTGTTGTGGAACAGCTCTTTATGCCAGGCCTTATAAATGACGTCTCATAAGGATGCAGAAAGAGAGTCAATACTACACTACTGTGGATCTGCTCTTTGGGCCATTCCTTATGTGTGACATCTAATAGGGATGCTGAGAAATAGTCACTTGCTAATCGATTGTGGCACAGCACTCTTAGCCAGCCCACATGCATGACGTCTGATAGGGATGCAGAAAGACAGTCACCTACTCAACTGCTGTGGAACAGCTCTTTAAGTCAGCCCTTATGAATGACGTCTGAAAGGGATGCAGAGAGATAGTCACTTACTCAACCTCTGTGGAACAGCTCTTTAAGTCAGCCCTTATGAATGACATCGGATAGGGATGCAGAGAGATATTCACATACTATACTACAGTGGAACAGCTCTTTCACTCAGCCCTTTGTAGATCTAACAGTGAGGCAGAGGGCAAATCAAATGTTCAACTGCTGTGTCCTATCTCTTTAGTCCAGACTACCTGTATGCGGTGGCAAAACACAAACTTTGGGGGGCCCCCTGCGAGCCTTGCTGAGGGGGCCCCCCACCCAACTTGGCAACAAATCATGGATCACGCTGCACTATGGGCCGGACAAGATTACCAGGCTTGCGCAATATGCAGGACTGTGCTGCTTCAGGGGTATGCCGCACACTTAACTAGGAGAAAGATTTAAATATGTGTTTTAATGCATTATACAGCACACTTTCTAAGAAAAATTGGCTTAAAGGCCAGAGCGTTTGCAATTGTTTTGTAGGGTAACACCAATCTAAAAATCCAATACATGCAGGTCACCAACAGTGCACAGGAACATTAATGCTTTAGTTAATATAATGGTTTGCTATTAAAAATGCCATGCCACAATGAAAACATGTCCAACTGGCTGCACAATGTAGACCAGTCTAGACACGTAATAACAATTTACAGTAAAGCATGCCAGGCCACATTTAGACATACCTAGACTGGTTGCACCAAAATCCCAATCGAAGCAATAACACGTATCATGGTTATTTGATCACAGATGTCCAGAAAAATGTGCAATGCTGCAATAAGAAACAGCTAGACTGGTGGCACCCAAATGCCAGTCTAGGCAGGTAATTACACTTAGCAGGAGTGCTTTTTGTAAGAGATGCCCAGTTAAAAAAAGACAAGCCAAACTAATAAAATGCCTAGACTGGCTGCACCGAAATGCCTCTCTAGCCACTAATACCACATATTATGCCAATTTAGCCTGGACATGGATGACCATTAAGATTTATTGCAAAATACCCATCACACCCCACCCCCCACAGATCCCCTCTCCCTCCCACCCCCTTCCCCATCCCACAAAATCAGCTTCTCAGCCCAGAATGACCTCCATGTCCCTTTTCCCTACCCCAGTGCTTATGTATGAGGCTCCTTGCCTCATAGGTAAGTACTGGTATGAGGAAGAGTGGGGCTAGGAGTAATGGAAATTACAGGTAAATATGTGAGGCAGTACCTCCATGTCCCTCTGCCCCATCCCAGTACATGTATATGAGGCAAAGTGCCTCATACACAAGTACTGGGACGAGGAAGAAAAGGGCTATGAGTAATGAAGATTACCAATAAGTAACTATGGGATTAAACACAAGTAGTGGTGCAACACCATTGAGCTGACTGGGCTTCAGCCCTTCCCGCACACCCCCCTGAAATTTTGAGCTATGTTTACTCGACCTGGCTGACCTACAGAGCCGTTACCGGACAGAACAGGACACAGATGTTAAGCACCTGGGTTTCACTGTTAACAAAGGCCCGGCAATTACTAACATAAAGCATTTCACTGGTAGTACCTGCATTCAAATGCATAATTCTTTAGGCAATTGAAATCTTCATGTGGGTTTATTACTTGCTTCCCAAGGAAGTGATTGGAAAGGTAGAGAGGGAACAGGAGACTAGTCATTCTCACAGCAGTCCACAAGTGGGTGCTTTCAAACTTAAAGGTTAACATTGACGCTGCACTAGAATAGTCTCATTAGAATGCATAAAAAAGTTAGATGCGCCCACACAAATAGGTTTCCCCTCCTCCATTGCCCGTAAAGTGAGCACCTCTCCCAACATTTGAAGGGTTAGCACCCCCCCCTGAAATTCAGGTTTTGTTGCGCCCCTGGACACTAGCACACACACCATTCACCATACACACGCACGCACACCGAGCCACCCATACATTTAAGTGTGCACCCTTTCACCATACAGACACACCCAAGCAGCCACCCATACATTTAACTCTTTCACCATACACTCACACAGGCAGCCACCTATACATTTAAGTGTACACTCTTTCACCATACACTCATAGAGGCAGCTGCCTACACATTTAAGTGTGCACCCTTTCACCATACAGGCACACCCAGGCAGCCACCCATACATTTAAGTGTGCACCCTTTCACCATACAGGCACACCCAGGCAGCCGCCTACACATTTAAGTGTGCACCTTTTCACCATACACTCAACACGCACAACCATCAACCTATACATTTAATTGTGCACCCTTTCACCATACACTCACACGGGCAGCCACCTATACATTTAACATTTAAGTTTGCACCCTTTCACCATACACTCACACACGCACACGTCAATGGGTTGAGGGGAGCCCTATTACTTCAACAAGAAATGGCTTCTTTGTAAAGTCACTCCAACTTCATAAAGCAATTATTTCCGTTAAGAATCGAACCACAATGGAAATAATTTCTTTATGAAGGCAGAGGAACTTCAAAAATAAACTATTTATTTTTTAAGTCATAGAGATCTCCCACCCCATGACATGGAGGCCCCAAGCCTAGAGGCATCCATGTCATAGGTTTGGGGAGCCCTCGGACATCAAAAAGAAATTGCTTCTTTTTGTAGACACTCTGCCTTCATAAAGAAATTATTTCTTTCTGAAGGCCGAGTGACTACAAAAAAAAAAAGATTACATTTTTTTAAAAGGCCAAGGGCCAGGGCTGTGGGGGCCCCCGTTACGCCAGTGCCTGTATGGTATCTGATAGGGATGCAGAGAGCCAGTCACTTTCTCAACTACTGTGGCATAGCTTCAGTCCTTCCCAGATGACATCCAATAGGTGTGCAAAGAGCCAGTCACTTGCTCATCTATTGTGGCCTAGTTCTTTAGTCCAGCCTTTTGAAGGACTGCTGATGGGGATGCAGCGAACCAGTCACTTGCTCAAATGCTGTGGTACAGCTCTTCGGTCTACCCTTTCTGGAAGACACCTGATAGGGAGGTGGTGAGCTAGTCGCCTTTTCAACTATTGTGGCACAGCTGTTTATCCCATCACTTCTGGATAGTCAATTGCTCAACTACTATAGCACAGATTTTTAAGACCAACCCTTCTGGATGAAATCTGATAGGGATGCAGAAAGCCAGTCACTTGCACAACTGCTGTGGCAGGGCTCGTTAGCTCAGCCCTTCTGCATGTCATCTGATAGGGATGCAGAAAGCCAGTCACTTGCTCAACTGCTGTGGCAGGGCTCTTTAGCTCAGCCCTTCTGGATGACATCTGATAGGGATGCAGAAAGTCAGTCACTTGCACAACTGCTGTGGCAGGGCTCTTTCACTCAGCCCTTCTGGATGTCATCTGATAGGGATACAGAGGGCCAGTCACTCACTCAGCTGCCGTAGCTGGGCTCTTACCCCTTCTGGATGACATGATAGGAACACGGAGGGCCAGTCACTTGCCCAACTGCTGTGGCAGGCAGGGCTCGTTAGCTCAGCCCTTCTGGGTGACAACTGATAGGGATGCAGAAAGCCAGTCACTTGATCAGCTGCTGCGGCAGGGCTCTTTCACTCAGTGACATCTGCTAGGGGCACAGACGGCCAGTCACTTGCTCAGCTGCTGCGGCAGGGCTCTTTCACTCAGCCCTTACTAGATGACATCTGCTAGGGGCACAGAGGGCCAGTCACTGCTCGACTGCTGAGGCAGGGATCCTTAGCCCAGCCCTTCCTATAAGACATCTGATATGGAGGCCGACCACAACCCCAATTACTGTGATAGAAAATAGTGCCCTCTAATGCGGAACAAGCATCACTCATTCTATTAGAATTTCCATTATTATGCTGAGTGATTATGAAGATTAATTGGGAACAGCGCAGACCTAACAGCTGAGGAATTTGCATATCCAATTCTGTCTAAAAAAGATGCTTCTGATCTTAATCCTCATTGGGTGACCTGCCAAACTGCATTACTGTACTTCTGAATTTGACCTCATCATTTTCAGTCTTTAGAGCTAGGACCTTGTCCTATGTTATGCTTTATTTGAAGATGCATTTCTCCTTTTTTTAATCACAGCATTTGGATTGCAAGAGCACTGCCTGTGTCACTTCATGGACCCCTGCCCTTTGCGCACTGCTTAGGTTAGCCCCCTCGCCGCCTTCTTCTTGTGTCTTCTCTGTGTTGTTGTCCTTTAATGTAAGCGCCGGGATGCATAAGGGCTTTGGCGCTCTAGAAATACATAGACATAGACACGGATGCCACATCGTGTTTGAGATAGAATTGAGTAGCTATAGAAAAGCCTCAGGTTACTGCACCCCGACAGTAACAGCTTTTACAGGATTCCCAGGATTCCCAGCCAGGATTCCACACGTGCCAGCATGTAAGAAGGGCATGTGGGGCCCCAGCACTAGAAGGAGCAAGGGGTGTACAAGTATTAACCAGCACAGGCAGGGCATAGTCCCTACAAGTGTGAAATACACCAGCAAATACATGAGTGGGAAGACAGAGCCTGGGCCATCATGACCATGTCGGTGTACCTGTCCGCAGACATAATGTGCAGCCCCTATACCTGCATTAGAATTTTAATCATGGTTAAACATTGTGACCAAACCCAATTTCTAGCAGGGCACCTGCGGCTTAGCTCAAGTGCCCCAACAGGTGTAACAAAGGGTGCTGGATACTAACATGCCTTTGGAAATGAAGCCTTTGATTAGTCATCACACGAAGGTCTTATCTTACCAAGAGCGGCCTATGGTAGGGCCACCAAAAACAGAACGCTAATTCCACATCCTAAGGCATATCCAGGTGTCCTACACATCTTCAACCACATTGCCTTCGTTTCATTTCTTTGGATTTCATTGTAGTAGATGTACATGTGAGACTACTAAAGTGCGGGGGTTGACATGTAAGTCTGCATGCTACCACATCACAACGTTTTCATTGTTAAGTCACCATAGCCACAACCAAACACACCCTGCTTATAAGGGGTGTGTGCACTAGAAAGTCCTGCATCTTATGAGGACTGTGTGCCTAGTAGCCTACGCTCCTCTTACGATGGGGGAAGTTTCATTTGAGGGCAATAATACATCACGAGGCAGCAGATAGCAAATGACAGATGGTGGGTTCCAGTTGCCCATAGGGAGCTTGGGGCTCTTCTAACCTGCACATTGACTCAAAATAGTTCATATACGACCGACCGATCAGCAATAAATAGAATGTCCTGAAGAAGCCAATGGGAGGGGAAGACCTCCTTCTGGTCCTTCAGAGCCAAGACAAAATCCTGGCTCTTCGCCCTGATTACTATTTAGTCTCGCTAACACTCTGCACCCAACATTCAACAGATACCTGTAGAGTCAAATTGTTTTCTCTGCATTGCTCTTGTTACGTTGGCCATGGTAACCACTGTACGTCTTTTGTATATAGTCCAGGCCTGATTCTAGTACCTGATTCTTTGTACATTTTTGCTGTTGTCATTTTGTTTTTTTCCTGTCTCTGTATGATGATCTGTAACATACTATGTACCGAAGTTAAGCGCCCAGATACCCCTGGGTTAGGTGCGCTATATAAGTAATAAACGAAACTAAACTAAGACTTAAACGCACGTTAATCAATGGACTCTGTCAAAAGACGTGTGGCTTTTTTTTCATTGTCTGTCTGTGAGCAGTGTGGTTTCTGCCTGTTTGGTGTGCTTTTTGGGATGATGGCCGCTGCTTTTTCATTTGATCGAATCCATGCATGGTACAATGCTCAGTAACATATTTTTTTATTTATTTTACATTTTCAAAGCGCTCACACAGCCCACAGGCATGGAGGCGCTGTTATAGGAATTGTTTGTTTTTTGGATGCGTATTTTTTTTTTTTTTGTCTTAGTTGCGTATTTATAACGCGCGGACCCGGTGGTCGAACCTGTGTTGCGTGAAGGAGCTCACGTTGCCGCTGAACTATCCTCCCGGGACATACATCGAACAACATTGGAAAGCACTGATGATTGCTCATGGCGTAAAACACGTGCAAGTTCACTCATGCAACCTGTTCACACCACTTAATAGAGAAATTATTTTTTTCACTTAAATGTTAACTTTTAAAATGTCGCTTGTGTTTCTTTTTTTTTTTTTTAGCAAGGACTCAGTTCATTTGTGTACAAAACAGAGTCTTTCACAATTCTTATATTTCGTGAGATGTTGAATCTAGCAGAAGGCATCAGCAGCAGCACTAACATTGACAGGGCCCAACATTTCTTGATTCTTGTTTTTTAAAAAAATAGAAAAACACGTTTCATAAAATATTCTGCCTCCCCGAGTATGAGGTCACTGGTCATGTCACTAATTAAAAATATCACTGCAGGCTGCCTCTAGCGTAGGGGAGCCAGTGGCGTGCCATAAGATGCCCCTACTGTGGGGCGATGTCTGGGATCCACATTGGCTCCAGTGTGGAATTTCAGAAGCAATATTATTCCAGGACCAAGCCATGGGGTATTTTAGTGTTATATGGCCCTATGCAGATTGGCATCACCCGAAGAAACTTGACTGAGAAAAAAAGGATCTGTTTTAGTGGCTGTCACGTGGATGTGCTGTGGAGAGAAGATGCACCTTGAAAGGAATTTAGCGCACCCCGGAAAGCTGCTGAGACAGAAGATCACCCACCACGTTTGAGGATGGAAAGATTGTGTGAGGTATTCTCTCATCCTCAGGACCCCAGTTCTACCCGTTACAGCAAGAATTGGTTGACTGCTAATGTGAAGCTAAAGGCGATTTGTCTTTTCGTGGGAGGAACTTTGAGACTCTTGCATCATTGTATTTTCTGGCATAAATAAGCCTGATTGCGGGTCAGACCCCAAAGATATGGTTTATTTTAGTGATGGGACAGTTGCCCCCTAAGCTAAAGGACTAGGCGTGCCTTCTAGGGAACAACCTTCTAGGGAACAACAAAAGACTTTGTAGCTTGGCAAAATGCATCTCTGAGTCTTCCTACTTTGGTATGCCGTGGTCACAAAAACACAATTCATGCAATAACTGCTCCACACATTTGGCAATGATGAGTTTGGAATTTTGTGAGTCCAGTTGTGATGATGGTGACATTGGCTATCGGTGGAAAGGTGATGCCAGGATTGTGGTAGCAAACGTGTCTGGTGTCTTGGAGGTTTCTTCCGTTTTCACAAACTAGCACAGAGAGTTTGACTGTGGCATGGAGCTGGAATCTAATCTGGTGGTTCTGTTTGGATGCATGTGTATGTTATTGGGGAGTACATAGAGATGATGAAGGTGCATGGACATGAGACTCTCAAAACTGATTAATTGTTAACTCCATACATCCAACTTGGGCATCTTCGATATTCATGTGCAAAAAAGAGGCCTGAAAAGTGGTTGGGTGTGGACTATTGTGAGCTACATTTTAAACATGTGTAGGATTTGTATCTTCCAATGATCAGTGATATTTTAAGTTTCACTTGCTAGGCGCGTCCCACCTGCTTTGGACCCCAGCATGTGATGAGCAGAGTCTGGATTTCGCCCTCCCTTTGATCACTATGAGTAACGTTTGATGCCCTTTGGGATATGTAATGTCACCTGTATTTTTCAACACTTTATAGACTAAATTATTCTGCTGTTTTTGAAAAAGTTTGTAATAATTCACTCTGAAGACATTTTGATTTTTAGTGGCTTATTTCATCACTACAAAGACCACGTCTATCAGTGTAATGCGGCCGATAAATGCTCAAGTAATACCCACTGCCCCATCGCAGATGAGTATACAAGTACCCCTTCCTATTCCTACCCCTCGCCAGTATCGTCCAGGTGAGAAACGATACCAACTGAGACAGTCCTACTGCCCCAAGAGTCTGGAGCGAATGACGAAATGAACTTGGATCATGAAGTTATTATAAGTAGAATAGATGATGTGACGAGTAGAATGATAGGTAGCTAGTATACATGTATATAGAAATAGAGAATAACAAGATGGCTACACAAATACACACAAAGTACACATAGCAGCCACGAGTACCTATAGACACAAAGGGCACATAGACACAAAGAATATGCACACCTAGACATGAAGTACATATGCACGCAGACATGAAGGATATTTGCAAGTAGGCACGAAGAACATATATACATATAGGTGCAGCCTCTGGAATCATTAACATGTAAAACATGTAGGGCATAACATGAAGAAGAAGAAACCAAAGCACAGCCATTTTCCTAAACACAGAGGCTGTAGATGTTTAGCAAGGCCTCAGAACACAAGATTTTAATTGAATTATAGAAACTCGTGCAGAGCTCAAGCAGTAGCTCATAAACTGGAGCCAAGGTCAGAAACTAGGAAGGGAGTAGCTGATGAATGGAACTCAGGCACGAGATAACAGTTTCCAGGACAAGGTGTGGTGGACTCTCCAGTTAATCAAGTTTAATAAGAGCACAAAAACAACCATTTCTATCCAGATGCACGAGATCAGCACGCCAAAAGCCTTTATAGAAAGTCAGAAACCAGTGGCATAAGTGGCCAAAAAGAACACTGCATGCACAGTAGAATTAGCCAAAACCCTAATAAAAAGATAGAAATCCACCCTCAAATATGCTATCTGGATATGAAAAACACTGCCTAATCATTCCGAGCCAAACACAGATAGGAGACGTGCAGAACTCCCTCAGTACACAAAGCCAGTTCAAAGACTAGGGAAGGCCTCATCGCTTCAAGATAATACGGAGTATTCTTTAGTTGGAAATATGGCAGACCATGGAAGTCTCTCCTCCCACTTGTATGTCGCTCGTATCTTGATGTCCTGTCAAAGTGTCAAAGGGGGGTAAGCGATATGCCAACCAATAAGAAATCCCATTGCCACACCGCCCATGATGGATAGCACCAACCAAACAATTAGCCCTCTAATGATGTACTCGAAATAATATCTGTAGGTAGGATGTGCACAGGTGGAGCCATCAGGTAAGTATCGACCAATTAAGTGACTGACCACTAAACATTCTATATGTAGCTCGACATGCTAACCAACCCCAATTCCCCATAGGTTTTGTAAACTGATAATGTAATGTGACGACGTTGATGATGCAATTTCATTAAAAAAACAGCTTGTAATCATTAGAAAGACGAGAGATGAAATGCTTGTATGCTGGATTCGTTGTTGAATAAAGCAGGGTTTTGACATGCACCTGAGTCCCCCATCATGGAGTATTTTTGCTGATAGCAGAGTTTGGTTCCCTAGAGGTGTCTGACAATTGAGGGCTCCTCCCCTTGTCTCCTTGGACAGTGAGGGAGGTCTGTGAAGAGTGGAGATAACGCACAATTGAGTAGAGAGGTCAGCAGGCACCCCCATTGATGGACGGGTGCTACCCGGTCCCCGCAGGCAACCCTGCTGGCCAGGGAGGGGAGTAGGCAGCTAGAAGGCTCTCGGCACAAGAGGCTCTCAGAGGATCTGTGGATGTAAGCATGAACGGTGCACGTTAAAACTGGGAGTGGGGATCGTTTGTGTATTTATGATTTATGAGAAGTAAAAAGGATATAAAAGTGAATTCCATTGACAAGGGTCGAAGAAGACCACATGGTAATCCTCTTTACGTGGCAGAGATAAAGAGAGGAAACCCCCATTTACAAGGGAAAACAGATGTATTTTGATTTGTGTCAACGTGTGCTGGTGCCAGTCTTGTGTTGTGGCTTTTATAAAATATTAGAGGTGTTTTTTTTCTTTGTGTCAGTAGATGTGAAAAGGTGTTGTGGACCAGATAAAGGGGTCCAGAGCGTGAGTGGCGTTTGTGGAGCTGCTCAAAAGAAGAATTGGGGGTTAATGATTACTTGGTCTCAGAGAGAGATGTGGGTGTGGTAACATTGAGGAAACTATTGAGGGGAGGGGGTTTGAAAAGGAGTGGAAACAAAGTGAGTGAGGGTTCAAGCAGTACTCATTGATCATTGGTAAGTTGTGTTATCTATTGTTAGCATGGTGGACAACCGTATTTTTCATTTATGTAAGAAACTTCCCAGATATAAAACCAAAATTCTCAAGCACCACGTCAAATGGGTTAAAAATACGGCTGACAAAATGTTTATACCACGGCCGCAAGAGAGCACTCATTTGAAAATGATGCTGCAAAACATGTGAACATATTTACATGCAACACAGGAGGGGAAACAATTACAGAATAGATTGAGTATTCTCAAACTATAGAAAATGTTCAAAGAAGAAGAAGGTGAGTAGCAAAGTAAGAAAGAATGGATGCTTAACCAGAACAACAGGGAGAGCACAGAGCCCACAGCTCCTCCTCCTCCCCTGACTAGTGACCTGCCCCCGACTATATAGGGACAATATCCATTAAAGGCTGCAGCAGGGTATTCCAATCCCAAATAAGTGCCCCCAGTGTATAATGATGAGGACAGTATGAAAGGCGAGCAGGTAGAGACCAGCGCAATTACAGGAAGAAGCTAACGTGCAACGCAGAATGCAAGCAACGTTATTAGAAGCATATGAGGAGTGTCGTAGAGCAGAAGGCATGCAGGCCAAAAAGAGCGAGAAAGAGATTGTATCCAACCAATGGATAGGAGGGCAGAAATGATTGAAACTCAATCAAAAGGGTAGTGATGAAGGTAATGAGACGGTGAGAGAAGGTAGAGATTAACAGGAGGCAAAGAAGGAGAAGAGGGTAGAGGAAGTGAGAGAAAAGGAAAGATGAAGAGAGGAGAAAGTAAGAGGGAGGAGGCAAGAGTAGGCAAGAGGATGACCAGGAGAGGGAAAGAGACAGAAAAGAGAGAAGAAAAGGAAGGAGACAGAAGGGGCATCAAGAAATGGACAAAAAGAGAAGTTTAGAGAGATGCCACAAGGAAGTTGATGACATTATAAGTAAACACAAATTTGTAGACAAGGGGGAAGAAAACATTATAAGAACAAAAAGAGACAGCATAACTAGGAACAGAATAGATGATATCAGTGTAAGAGGAAGCAGGGGTACATATCAGCAAGAGGAAGGCTGGGATGTATTGGAAGAGGTAATGAGTGGGACATATCGAAACATCCCCTTAGAAGACTAAATTTTGAGGAAAGAGAGGACAGCGAGGAAGAAGACACAATGTCGGAAGACGAGGAGGATCAGGAGAGCGGGTAGGAGGAATCCCGGCAAGCCCCATCTACGGGCGCCGGTATAGGGAGAGAGGTAGCTTGGTTAGATTTGGGGGAACCAGGGCTAAGCTGGAGCCCACTAAATACCCGTGGCTCCCAGAAATGAGCTTGAGGGGTGTGGAAAGGAAGACCCCATATCTAAATAAGCTAAAAGATCTATTAGGGCGAAAGAAAGTTAGCATGACAGACGCGCCAAAGAGGACGATTGGTGCAGCTGAACCCTTAAGCAAAACTGGACTGACATGATTCCCTTTATTACAGAAAGGTAGAGAACTAGCCCAGTGCATACTGTGGCCACAGACATACAACAAAAACTTAATTTACAAATTGCAGGTAAGTGGATTTATGAGTTAGAATGAGAAACGGCTGGCATAACATTAGCTGTGGGAGACATGGAAAGTTTTTTTGCTGCTATATTGGGTGAACAATAAGATTACATTTGGAAACGAGGAGGGTATGCCGTGGGTGACAGCACAAAATACACAACATGACGGTACCCCTTTTAACAATTGTCACAAACGTGTGGAGGGCACTTAGGATACAATTCCCTGACACATCAAATATGAGTGCAATAATGAGGAGGAAAATGGGACTGGACGATGACCCAGCTGCCTATATACAAGACATTTAGGAGACCAGGGAAGCGAGGGATAAAAATATAACTATTTCATTATCACATTGTATGTCAGGGACTCCCTGAAGATGTGAAAAGGCAGAAGATTGTGGGAATTAAGGCAAATCCATGGCCTAACATACAATTGACTAGTGTCCATCATTGTAAAATAAACCATGAGAAGGACAGAAAAAGGTTTGAGCAAAGAAAGTAAGAAGAAGCAAAATTGGTACAAAAGAAGCTGTCAAAAGTGACAATAGAAGGAGCTGTATTAACAAATAATGGGGAGAACCACAATGAGCAGGAGACGCAGCAGATTCAGCCAGGGTTTAATGGAAACTTTGCAGGAAGGGGGAATATAATTATTGCCCCCAGGTAAGAGGTTTTGCATTCAGAGGTAGAGGGATCAGATTTCAAGCACCGCAGGCAGAAGGGTTTAATGGACGGCAACAATGATTCCGAGGACTTCCAACACAGTGTTGGACATATAGGGAACTGGGACACATTTTACAGGTTTGTATGATATGATATGATATGATATATGATATGGCATTTATAACGCACCTATACACAAGTGTTTCAAGGCGCGATAAGGCATGGGAGGGGAACAGAGGGAAGACAGAGACAGCGATAATACTAGGCCAGGTGATATTGAGATCGCGCAAGTGCAGGGGGAGAGGGGAAAGTGCGAGGGGAAGGGGGAGGGGAAGAGCAGTACATAGGATAAACAGTAAATAAATAAAAACAATAAATAAGAACAATAAATAAGAAGTGGGGCCAGCTGGTGGCAGGTGAAGGGTAAGTGCAGACATCAGGTTTCAAGTGCTGGTAGGGGCTGTAGGGGTACAGAAATAGCCCCAGAGTATAAGGGTTGCCAGGGGGGCAGTGCAGGTGTGCAACTGGCAGGAAGGGGACCAGAGCCTGAGAACAGAGGGTAGCCAGGTGACCAGTGCAGTTTCAGTTTCAGGCAGGTGTTCAGCAGGGGAGAGGAGGAGAGAAAGCAGAATCAAAGTGGAAGGTCCTGAGGTGCTTCTAGAGATGGTTCTCCTCAATTTTCAGGGCAGCAGGGAGGCTGTTCCAGTGGGAGGCCCCAGCCGAAGAAAGAAATATACCACCAACTCGTTGCTTGGAGAAGCGACTGACACTTAGGGCCTCATTACGACCCTGGCGGAAAGTGACTGACCGGACCGCAACAGCGTAAATAGCGTTTCCGCCATTGCACGAAGGAGCAAAGTGCGGCCAATCACGACCCATCGGGCACGAGCATTACGCCATGGCGGAATCCGAAAGGCTGCGATGGCGGAAATGACCCCAAAACGGCCCTTACCGCCGCCGTACGCTGCACCAGGTGCAATACCGCCACCCATCTTAGCGGTCACCGTAATGAGCGGTCACCGTAACGAGCGTGCACCGCAAATTACGGCCACCGTAAATATACGGAAACGGAAGTAAAAGCATGTGGCCGGAACGGGAAACAGCACGCCGCACAACCATAAAATCCGAATCCCAACACAACCATAAAAAATCCGACCCTGACACACATCCCAACCCGTTAGCAACCCCAGTTAAAAAAATAAATATGGGAAAGGTAGCCAAGAAAGCGTGTGACCGCAAGCGGCAGGTACACTTCTCCCGAGAGGAACTGACCGTGCTCACCGAGACCCTCCAGGAAAATTCCGCCGTCGTCTTCTCCAGTCAAATGACCAGGACGGCCCTTGCCAACAAGAAGGCCATATGGGCCCTGGTGGCACAGCGCGTAAGTGCGGTGGGGACAACACCCCGCACGCCACAGCAATGTCGCAAGCGGTGGGACGACCTGCGGATCCGCGTACGCAGCATACTTTCTGCGAACAGGAACATCGCCACAGCTACCGGGGGGGGTTCAGAGTCGCCCATCAAGTTGACCCCCTGGGAGGAAATCTGCGCCTCCACCATAGGAATGGAGAGCATAGAGGGAGTCGGAGGGATGGAGAAAGGAGTGCCGACATCCGGAGAATCAGGTAGGTTGGCCAAGAGAAACAATGCGAAATCCACAAACCACGAACATGTGCAGTACCATGTGACCCCATAGTGCAATACATACTTTGCCCTGACAGCGCCCTCTAAAAGTCAGAATGAACAAACAAATCAATCAAGAAGCCATAAACAACCCCTACATGTGCAGCATGCACCCCCTAACTGCAGGCAGCCAAATGAATGCATCCTCAATCCACACGAAAATGAGACCACCTCCAAGGCCCAGTCCCAAATCAGCCTCATGTACCACCCCAATGCATTTGATACGTTGCCATTCCAAATCCGACAGACCCATAACTAACGCTCGCCCCTCTTTACTCCACCACAGGGTCCGATACCAACGACGAGCTGCAGGACACCCCTACCAGCACGCCTGCAAAGAGGGCCAGGACCAACGTCCCAAGAGCCTCCACCTCAGGTGCAAGGATCAAGACACGGCAGCAGCAGGAATCAAGTGGCAGCACACTGGAGGGGACTGCAACAGGCACCCCAGCAGCCAGCAAGTCCACAACCCCAGCACCACAGGTCCCCCCAAAGAACGTATCTGATGGCACTGCCTCTGGTGGTAGCAGCACCATAGGTGACACAGCTGTCATGCCAGCATGCTCCGACACGGAAAACAGTGCTGGCGACGTAGGTACCATCCATGACCTTTCCCAATCCCCCTGCATGTTCCATCCCCTACACCATGACGAAACCACGCAGGGGCACCCTGAAGACGACGACTGGCCAACCCCCACAAGTCCTGTGCCAAGGCAACATGTGTTGAGCAGCCCCCCTGTCACACCACCGCAAATGTCCATGGCCCAGCAGAGGCAACAGTCCCTCGACCTGCTGATCGAGCAACAGCAGGAAGCGTCCACGCTACTCAAGGACCATGCAAATGAATGCGGGGGTTCCAGGGCAGCCATGGAAACATCCACCGAGACACTCAGGGCACAAATAGAGAAAAGTAGTGAGAGCCTCAGGGGAGAAATGGAGAGAAGCACCGAGAGCCTGAGAGCACAAATGGAGAAAAGCACCGAGAGCCTGAGGGGGGAACTGCATGCGACGTCCAAAGACGTTTGTGCTGAACTTGCTGCTGTGCGCCGTGTGCTCTCGGAGCTCTCACAAACCCTCAGAGACATGCATGGACGCGAGCAGGCAGAGACATCATCCGTGGCAAGTTCCGTCCAGGGCAGCCCCCAACGCAGATCTGGCAGGAACCTGCGCTCCACGGGCAGGGGTGCCCCTGATACCCGTAGAGGGGGCTTGCAATAGCGTCTACCCACGGACAGCATGCATATTTGGACACTGGTGTTGGGGGGGGAGGTAGTAGGGTGGAGGGGGTGTGTTGGGCTTCACTGGGTGGCGGGTCCATAGGGTGTATAAATCAAATCACATTAACAATACAGCACCTCATTATCATCCAATGACATGTGTGGACATTGATATTTGCGTACGAGGCCTTCATAGGCGTACAGTCCACAATGTGCCTGTACTACACACACACAGTGCCACAGGTCCCCTTTCCGTGTAATAGGCACCATGCGTGGTTGCTAGAAGCATGCATCTATGATGCTCTGTCGGATTGCACGTACATCCTGTGCCTCATGGACTCCTTGAGGTGCCTCCACATCCCCACCCTCATCATCATCATCATCTTCAGGTGCATGCAGTACAGCGTCAGGGGGCATGGGCACATTCCTACGTATGCACATGTTGTGCAGCATGACACATGCCATGACCATCTTAGAAACCTTCTCATGGCTGTACATGAGTGCCCCGCCAGACCTGCTGGGGCTGCGGAAACGAGCCTTCAGTAGGCCGAATGCCTGTTCAATGACCACACGGGTACGTGAGTGGGCATGGTTGTAGTCCTCCTCATGCTCGTTCTGTGGGTTCCGGATTGGTGTAAGGAGCCATCTCTTCAGTGGATACCCGGCATCACCTGTATGAGACGAATAAAGGGTGTCAGTGGAATGATAGTGCTAAGTAGCCCCCCCCCCCCCCTGCAAGGTCATTGACGCATCAAATGGGCCACGATGTCATGCATGGAATGAGACTCACCGAGTAGCCAGGATCTGTGCCCTGCGTGTCGCTCCATGTAGCGTGGTATTCTTGTGTTCCTCAGGACCATAGAATCATGGGTAGATCCTGGAAATCTGGCACAACAATGCGTAAATATCTTGTTGGAGTCACACACCATTTGCACATTGATTGAATGAAATTGTTTCCGGTTGCGGTACTGGACCTCCATGGCATGTGGGACAACCAATTCAACATGGGTGCAGTCGATGGCACCAATGCAACCCGGGATGCCGCCAAGTGCATGGAATCCCACTTTAGCGTTGGTAATCTCCTGGTACGTGCGTGGTAGTGTGATGTGGTCGTCGGCGTGCTTCAGGAGGGCATCGTGCACTTGGAAGAGTGTCCGTGAGAACAGTGGCTGTGAAATGCCATGCAACTGTCCCACTGTGTGCTGGTAGGTGCCTGTGGCCAGGAAGTGGAGTGCAGACACCACCTTCAGTAGGGGTGGGATGGCGGTTGGGCTATCTATCATGCTCACGAGGTCAGCATGATGTGTCATGTCCACAATGGCGATTATGGTGTCCCGGTCCAAACGGTAGAGGG
The DNA here is from genome assembly GCF_040938575.1 of Ambystoma mexicanum. NCBI lineage: Eukaryota > Metazoa > Chordata > Amphibia > Caudata > Ambystomatidae > Ambystoma > Ambystoma mexicanum. The sequence goes on from NC_090923.1 coordinate 118,641,474, forward strand.
TGTGGATCTGCTCAGCAGTGAGGTTGAACGGATCGGCTCGGAGGCGTGGGATTGCGGGCCGCCTGCGTGGTGGTAGTGGCAGTGCTTGTGGGCCTTGCTGACCCTGCCTTGCCCTCCTCCTCCTCCTTCTCCTCCGTCTCCCCTGTGCGCCCGGTTGTTGTACCTGTTGTTGTTCGTCGTCTTCTTGTAGTTGTAGCACTTGCAGTGCTATCTGGTACCCCAGGCCCAACATCGCTAGTCCTGCCGGTAGCATTTTGGAGTGGGAGTGGTTGTGGGAGGGGTTTGGGACTGCAATATATGTGCTGTCGGCCTGTATGGCCTCCACCTGTGCTGATTGAATGAATCTGTGGCAGATGCAATCCCTTCTGGTCGAGCACGTCCCGCACGTAAGGCTGCATTTGGCCGCATGGCATCTTGGGATTTGAATCATGTATCTAATCCCGATGGCAGTGTGATGTACTTTGACTGATCTTCATGCTATGCTCCCATTGTTACACATGCTATGATTGCAGCCGCTTACATACCTGTGAAGAGTCAGTGGTATGTAGGGCTCGATCGATGGCCGACCCTCATGCAGCACAGTAACGTACTTCACCGACGGGCGTGGCGTGCCATTTGTGATTGCAGCCAGTTAGCATCATGACACACAGCCGCACTACATTGATGTAATTGTGAATGCAAGCGTTCACAGAAGCCTTTTCGACGTAATGTTGCAAGTGAGGAATTCGAAGGCCAGCATTTTGGGTTTTGAAGTAGCGGCGAGGATACGCCCACAGGTCTGGCTGGAAATGTAACGTTCTATTGTAGAATGTCCTTGGGACATGGCCCATAACGAGCAGGCAATGAATGATATGAATTGAATGGGATGCGCAATAGCGTAGTGGACGATAAGGCAGGACGTTCCCAAATCCATCTTGCTTCACAACACTACAGATCCGGCCAGGGGCACAGTGGTTTTTGCGGACTGCATTACGCACAGACGCGATGGAAGTTTCACATATTATGTGAGTGAATATTCATGCGTTTTCATTGCGGGATGAGGGAATGATGTGTGGATGCATGGACTGATGATTCCGTTTAGGGTCTGCCATGTACATGGGTTTTTTGATTCACTCCCCTTCCCCTGCGTTATGTGATGCAAGGCTGCCATGGTGGGACATACGTCTATCTGCCCTTGTCGGATCCTCCCTGTCTCGACGCGCCTTCATACACTTGTGTCTAGGCACGTTACTAATCCCATGTCATGGGTTCTATCTTGACGGACGCATGCACAGTAACCGACGTTGACAATGGTGTATTTAGCTCGATTGGTTTCGTTATGATTCGATACTGATTTAGGGGTGTGTATATTCCTTTGGAGTGGGCTAGCATGCATATGGGTGTGGATTTGGTGTGTTGAATGAAGATTGTAATGCATCATGAGTCCCGTAATGCAATCGGTTGATTTGTGTTTCTTTTGGGTGACAGGTATCTCCTGCCCTATTGCAGATGCCATCTCTACGCCACTCCTCCAGATGGTTTTTACTCTCGACTCCTGCAGCTTCGGGTGAATCAGTGGAGCACCATTTCGATCATATGGGACGATCGCCAATGGGCCACATGCCCTTACGCTGTACTGGTGGCTAGGTGCAACATTTCGGCCTTTCAGCTCGACTAGTGCCTGCCTCATGGGACGGACCTGCGGTTCTTGCCGCTTCCATGTTGCCTTTTGGAACGTTGATGTAGGCCCTGTGTGCCATGATGGTACAGGGCGTCACACAAGTGGAAGCCGGTCAATTATTGCAGATGCAGCCCTCGGTGATGATGGTTGTTTTGGTGGTATTTTGCAAATTGCTGTGGGGCCTTTGTCATTTGGATGTGCATTTAAATTGTATTCCGATATTTGTCGTGTTGCGTTGTTCTTTGCAGGTGATGTGGCGATTTTCGCTTTGTGGCGGTATGTATTGCGTGATGATCTGCATTGTGTTCCGCCTTCTGAGTTGAGTTGTGTGGTACAGTACTGGCCGCGTTTGCCTACGTAGCACAGTATGGTCACGGATAGGGGCTGCCATTGTGACTGTTTACATGATGTGCTGTTCAGGGGCGGGGGATTGGCTTTTGGCCGACTGGTGCCTGTCAGCCAGGTCGATTGGTGGAATGATGGGTTGTTCAGAATGTGGCTGGTCACAGGTGACTGTGTTTGCGTGCGTTTGTTGGAGGGGGACTGGGGTCATGTCCATTGGAATAGCTTCTGTATTGATGCCATCTGTGCCCTGCAGCTCCCATCGGCCCCTCTTGGGATGAGCCTGGCTGCTCAGTCACTCTGCCGACTTGTGTGGTACATGCTTCTGCTGATGGTTGGTTTGTTTACTGGCATGAGTACAGGGCTGGTGCAATCCCCCTCAGGATGCTGTTTTGGATGTTGCCTTGCGCTGGTGGCAAGCGATGGGGGACTACTGTTGTTTTGTGTCATGTGTTCTTGATTTTCATTTTGATGTATTGTACCTTCACATGCCTGTGCTGCGTCAGTACGGCTATGGTGACATGCCGTACATGGATGCCCACTCACGGGGCGCTTTGAGCCCCTGCATGCTTTTCTACGTTGGCATGCATGGGTGAATTGTGGATTTCACTGGTTGCATAGTGTGAGTACATTGCGCCTGCCAGGAGTTGTGCAATGAGGCCAGGGAGTGGAGTACAGGCACTCAGTGGGCCATTTACGGTTGGTTCGCGTTGCCGTATTTCTCGCCATGGCGGAATGGTACTTTACGACGTGCTTGATGGCGTTCAGTACATGTCCGCTAGGGTCAGAATTCGCGTACCGTTGCGCCATGGCGGTGATTCCGGTTTTGCAAGGCGCGCGTGCGCGTACTTGGTGCAGTTAGCGTTGCCGTTCACTGCGGTGTCGCTAATGGCATCGTACTTTACGGTGACGGGTCATGATCGCAACGAGCGGTGTTCGATGGCGGTATTGCATTTCCGCCATCATTTTTCAATTTCCGCAAGGGTCGTAATGAGGCCCTTAGGGAGTTGGAGGGGGATGAGTGTAGAGCTCGAGAAGGAAGATATTTAGGAAGAGAGAGTTGAAGGTATTGAGGCCCCAGGCCCCAGAAGGCTTTGTGGACAAGGCAGAGAGTTTTGAACACAATCCTCGCAGCCACTCGGAGCCAGTGCAGAAATTTCAGTCCTGGAGGGATATGATCCCTGGGTTTAAGGCCAGGGACAAGTCTCACAGTCCTGTTCTGGATGAAGTAGGGAAGGTATGCAACAAAACTGGCAACAATTTCGCCAAAGAAAGGGGTCAGCGTACCCACCACAGTGTAAAGCTACACCATCAGAATATAGCATCCTAGATCACACACAGTATAGATCACACACAGTATCAGCAAACACAGCAAGCTCCAAAACTGCAAATGCAACAAGCACAGCAGGTGGTACAAACTCAGATACTGTAAACACAAGTGTAACCACAAATACCCCAGAATGCAGTAGTACAATGGGATGCAAACGTATTGCTGCAGGTACTAGCAGCACCCAGAGCAGGAGGGTGTGATAGTAGATGGAGGAAATCCTTTTATGGGAACAGGACTGAACATGTATCCACAATAGGGCAGCTCACAGGGAAACCTGATGTGTCCAATTATTTCGATTATCCCAGACCGCCAAGATTAACCAAAGGTCAGTGTAACTATAGGCAACACGACTTTTTCCTTCTTGGTAGATATAGCGACAACGAGATCCTGGGTACAGACAAACTGTCCATGACCAGAGGAGAGCACGAAATGGCTATGCCTTTGTTATACTCTCGAAAGACACCAGTCAATATATTGGGGAGATATCTGATGAGTAAATTAAACATGACAATTTCTTTCACTGAAGAGGGGATAATTTGTTCTGTACCAGGCATTCATAATGTGAATGCTTGTGAGTGTATTAGAGCATGTTATGGTCGGAAAGCACAGAGAGGGGTGCCACTAAACCCAAGGGCATTCCTTTATGGAGTACAGATCTTATTGGCATGGCTTGCATGAATACAAGCTAAACTATTGAGATTACATGCAGAATTTTTGTTTAAGCCAGAGATACCCACAGATGTGGAGGGAGGACATATAATCACAATTGAATTATAAGCAGAAATAGTGAGAGAAGACAGAGTAATATTGAACAGAGTTGATGGTGCAGGGGTGATCTCGCGCACTGTAGTAGCGCTTGACTCAACACACAGACTAACTGACTTGACAGATGAAAGCCTGTTTGAAGATGATGACTCAGATGACAAGGTGATTTTTGTTATTTGCCTCACATATCATTTGCAAATTGAGTACAGAGAGGTCGCCCAATTAATATAATTGATAAGGAAGTACAATCATTTATGCAGGAAGATTTGGCAAAGGTGCAGAATTAATTGTGGACCAACGGTCCATATGGCATTAGCCTATTAAAAGGAGTAGGAAAAGTCAAAATAAAATGGAAGACAAATGCCATTTTACCACGAGTAAAACAGTATCCCATGTCCAAGGAAGCTTATAAAGATGTTTATGAGACCATTGCTGACCTGATGCGGCAAGGTATATTAGTACTTTCAGAATCGCGATGTAACACAGTGGTGTACCCATACCTGCCTACATTTGAAAATCAAAAACTCGAGAGTTATGCCCGGCTCATATCCATACAAGACTCCGCCCAGTTACACAAGGCTGTCAAAAAGGTAAACTATATTGAATCTTTGATCTGCTGTGGGCACAAAACTGCATTAAATTTAACTGTGCCCTCAAAGAAACACATTTACCATTTCTGCAGGGCCCTTTTGCATTTGGAAGCATTACACTAATCCAGATAAAGGGCTTTTTGCTAACATGTGCAGGCAGGTCTTCTCAGCTGCAAGCAAGGGGACCTCCAAACATCATTTTGAAATGCGCACCCACACACCATTCCTCTAAATTGATTCTGGGAATATACCCCTGGTTTCCTGTTATAACTACAAGATTACGAATCCCAGAGTGCAGGTCAGTCATTTCACACTGGCATGCATCTTGTTATACAGGTCATAAATAAAATGTGCAATGCCTCATAAAGGGTGAAAACATTGTTTTCATATGAACCAAGCAGACAGGGCATAGACTAGTATGCATTTTTTGTGCTTTATTTACTTTAGCGTAGGTGCAGACTGGGGGGCTTTTAAATGCTAAACAGCCCATCCCAGTGAGCTGTGGCTTGACAGAGAAATGGGCCATTCTCACACACTTGTCTGCTAATGCCTGCAATAAGACGTGCCAAGTGGGTTACTTAAAAGAAACAGAATAAGGGAAAAATGCCTGCAGCCTGTATAGTCCTGCTGTAACATCTTTTTAACATTTTATCAAGCCCATGATCAGCGCTTCCCTGGTAGGAACAAATAAAAGTAACCCTTAGTTACAAAATCACTGACAATTTAAAAAACACCCTTTTCAGGGATGCAGGTGCAGCAAGGGCTGCCATAGCTGCTTAAATGTTGACTGTTCCAGCACACTGGGCCTGCTGCGAAAACCCAGAAACCCCAAGCTCATCCCCAGAGACCCGGAGAACTCCAGGATAAACCCAGAGGTTAGGCAGGTATGGGTGTACCCCGTAAAACAGATTATGAACTTTGAATACAATTGTTGAGGCTGAGTTCACAGTAATGCCAAATCCAGCAACCATATTGTGTAATATACCATCTAGATCCCAATATTTTAGTTATTCATTTAAAAATGGCTTTCTTTTCCATTCCCATGCATGAAGATTCCCAATATTTGACCGTGTTCACTTATCGCGAAAATCAGATTGCAACATAGTTGCCTCCCACAGGGGTACTGTGAGTCCCCCACTGTCTTCTTCAATTGAGTGCTGGAAATGGACTTGGGTAATGTCCAAACTGACAGCATGGTCATACAGTATGTGGATGGCTTATTCGTTTGCAGTGCAACACAGGAAGGGTGCGAGAAAGACTCAGTGAAATTATTGACACTTTTGGCTGAGAAAGGATACAAAGTGGACAAGGAGAAACTGCAATATTGCAAGGAAGAGGTGCTGTACATAGGCCAGATAATAAACAAAAGAAGGAAGGAAAGTGACACTTGAAAGAGCAGAGGCAATCCGCAAAATGACCAGACCGAATACTGTAAAGGGGATGCAGCAGTTTTTTCGGGATTTTGGGATTCCGCAATTCCTGCATGGCATGGATCTTTGACTACAGCACACATGTTATGTCACTTTTAGACAAACTAAAAGAAGCTCTGAAAGAGAGGAGAGATTTAGCATGGTCACGAGAGATGATGAATGCATTTTAAGAATTAAAAAGAACAATCAGCACAGCTCCCATGTTAAGGGATCCCAGATTGTAATGAAGATTTTGGGCCTAGTTATAACCCAGGCGGGACGAGGTTAACAGCGCCGGTAAAGGTGCCGGCACCGTCAACCGCGTCCCGCCTGATTACGAGGTGCCCTCGCGGGACCCGCTCTGCACGTCCCGCGAGGGGAGGAGGGAGCAAACAACGGGCCGCTCGTAATCGGCCCGTTGTTTGCTCCCTCGCCCATTCACATTCAGCCCTATGGGGGCTGAAATGGGAATGGGGAAGGTCCGGGTCCGGATTCCTAGAAGGAGGGATTACCGGGCCCTCCGAACTCAGAATGGCCTGGTAATTCCTCATTCTGGGAACCCGGACGCGATTTCGGCGGCAGCCATGCCGCCAATAGCGACATGGCTACCGCCGAGGTCATAATGAGGCCCTTTGTCTTGTTCTCCCATTCAAATGGAGCAGTGATGACGGCTGTCCTCACACAGAATGTCATTGGGACACAACCCACTGGCCTATTACAACAGGATCTTAGATCCATTAATGAGAGGCCACTACCCATATGAACAAGCATTGGTTGCAGTAGCCTTTCCAATTGAGAAATCAGCGACCATTAAAATGGGCTGTTCAGCTACATTATACGTGGAACATGCTCTTTTTGCCATATTTGAGAAACCCAAAGTGCATTGACTACCCAGACAGCATCAGGTTACGTGGTCATAATCTCGAATTCATTGTTAGGTGTCACACAGTGCACCCAGCAAGGTTCATAGCGGAATCAGTGGAAGAGGAGGATCATGTACATGATAGTAGTATCTACACTGATTTTAATGATCACATACCTCGCATCAAAGAAAACACCCTTGGAGGGGGCGTGATTGTTTCCATTGATCGATCATTGACCAGAACAGTGGATTACAACATAGTGGGACTACAGTGGTGAAAGCAATAGACTGTGGAAAGTTTGAGGCTGTGAAAAGCATGAGATTGCCAGCACATTTTCGCAGCTCAGGCAGAAGAATCGATAGCCATGATTTTGGCACTTGAGAAACATGAAGATGAGGTGGTGTATTCCATCTCCACCTATGTGACAACAACAATACATTTAGGGTTGTCACAGTGGAAAAAGAGGGGCTTCCAGCGCGCAGATGGTACACCATGCATCATTGTTAGAGAGACTGTTAGTGAGCCGTTGACCGTGGTCAAGTGTGCAACGCATAAAAGAGGTACAGACATGATTTTTGCTTCAATGAAGCCACAGGCACGGAAGCCAAAAGGGTGGCATACTTTCCTGAGATGTTAAATATCACAACTCCCCCTTGTAACATGGTGATGACAGAAGGTTTTGACACACTGCCTATAAAACAGATTGTGGCGTTGCAGGGGTGTGGCCGCAAGGAGTGCAGGATTTATAGCAAAAGAGGGAGTGTTCATTATCCCCCTCTGAATTAGTGTTGTTCCAAGATAGCACAGGAAAGCCTGTTATCCCCATTGTGCTGTTCTAAATAGCACTGGAGCAGCTCCATTACCAAGCACATATCACCAAAGAATGCCTTGCAGCTATGATTTTGGATGACTGGTTAATCCCAAATCTTAATGAGCATGTGATGAATTTTATTATAAACTGCATTGTGTGTCAGAAGTTCACTGCTGGTCCTGCACTGCAAATGGTGAGAGAAGCAATACCCCATCCCACTGTACCATTTTGGCATTAGTATATTGATTATTTAGATATGCACCAAAATTGCAACAGCTACAAATATATGATCGTAGTAGTAGTCCCTTTTTCCCGCTGGCAAGAAGCAGGCCCATGTGCACATTTCTCTGTTTGAGATGTGTTTCAAAGATGGGCCGTGTGTGAATTTCTACGCTCCTATAATGGACCACACTTTGTAAATGAAGTGTTTGATCACATAACGTCCATACTGGGAATAAGACATACATTGTCATCTGCCTACCACCCGCTAGCAAACGGATCCGTGAGCACCTCAATGGCCTCTTGAAGGAATGCATTGCAAAGATAAAAGATACCCTACAAAATAATTGGTTGCACTGACTTTGCCTGGCTTTGTTCACCTTACGCAATCAGCAAGGCTCTGACCACCACCTGACACCTCATGAGCTGGTGACAGGAAACAGAATGATTTCCCCAATTGTTCCTCCCACTCGGGTTCAAACTGATGCTGAGAATTCAGCTAATGTGCTTGGACAAGACATGCATGACTATTTGATGGCAATGACTAAATCTCTAAAATGTATATCCAAACAGGTGCAGACAAGGCAGGGGGCTCGAGAGGCGCAGAAGAAGCAAGTAGATATATTGATATAGAGAGCCTCCTCAGTTATACCCTCGGGACAAAGTATTGTGTCAAATTTGGTCAGTAGATAGCATAAGCCCCGTTTTGATGGACCCTATATAGAAGAAGCAGTAGCAGCTTCAGCTGTCCAAGTAGAGGGTAGGAGGGCCTGGATCCATTTAAGCAATATGATATGATACTGTCGTGATGCCCCGCTGTTCATTGATTTAGAGGGTGAAGGTAACAAAAATGTCAGAAGACCTCTAACATGACTGAGGACCAGAGCCTATCAGCAGCAGGAGCAGCAGCAGCAAGAATAGAACCAAAAGACTGTTTTATTTATTCCAACAATATTTTTCTAATAGTTTTAAAGACATTTTCTTTTATAGAACCAGTGTGTGGCCCTTCCCATTGCAGGAGAAACATCAAATGTTCCCCATAGCCATTTAGTTTTTTCTGGTCCTTTCTTTCTTCATGAACACTTATCCTTTTGTAGGAGCTTAGAACATTTGCCTTACAGTGCTTCTGTTTAACTTGAACACCTATAATGTCCTAGAAAAAAAGTCCTCTGACTTTTAGCAAGGTTTATTTTGTGAATACTTATTCTTTTAACAAGCAAGGTAGACATTCCCACTAGCAGTAAAATGTGGTTCTTATAGATATTAGATATTCTCTTGTATTGCTTGAGTGTACACACATAGATATCTGCAAAAAGCAGACACACTAGCTACTTATTTCTCATTTTGTTCTTTGTATTTTATAATTTCCATTGCAGTAAAAGAACTGGTTACTAACAGTAGAGTGAAGCCAGTAGTTAGTGAAACTAACATACGTATAATGACTGAGAGGTTGGCAAACCTAATGAAACCCAAGCATTCCCTGTATCATTCCCTAAATCAAACACACTAATTAAAGGATTAAAAAGATGTCTGCCACATGACAGCAACCACTTGAGCAATTATTTTGATAATTCACCCCACACTACCAACAACATTTAATAGAAGCAAAAGAGTGAAGGGGGAGAGAGAAGTCTGATGAGAGCTATTTTGTCTGTTCCCTCATCCCGTATGCCATGAGTGCCTCTAGAGTATTCATAGCAAGAGAAGTACCTACGAACACAGCACATTGCCTGACACATCTTGCACTATGCATGATTTGAGGACAATTCCAGGGCCAAATGGTCTCCACAAAGTGGGTAACAAAGCTAGACTCTCCACGTGAAGATAGTTTTATAAAACAAATGTCTGATGATCAATGCCAAAACACAACATAAGACAATGAAATGCATATTGTCAGGTCCAAATAGAGGAGAGATTAGAATAGAACACCACAAACTGTTGCAGTGCAATGATGCATGCAGAAAGGGAATACCTGGTTGTCGGGATAGAGACCAGCTGCAAATAAAAGGAAGTGTAGTTGCCACTGAAGGGTGGGTTGATGGATTGATAGGATGCAAAGCGCTAGCAGTGCTAGAGCAGCCCAAGGAATGTGTGCAAAATGCAAAGAATGAGTGCCTTGAAGAATGGCCTAAATACATGAAACTGCTTACCTGGGTAGAAGATCAGGGAAGGCCAGTAATAATAATACCAGTGAAAAATGGGACCATGTTCTTCAGAAAATATGGCAGAGTGAAAATTGGAATGAACACAGGCTGTCGGTGCATTTTTGACATGCCAGGCATGAAAGTAGGCACAGCTGTATTAATGGACCACTATTGGGCTTGTGGTTCAAAGGCATATATGCAACTTCCCCCGAATTGGGGAGGTCTCTGCTCCATAGTAATAATAAGCGCACCAGCTCTATTGGTGCCTCAGAGTGAGGTGCAGATAGATGATTTTCCCTGATGAGTGAACATTTTTGAAATAAGAGGTATCTTACCCTAAAACACAGTAAAATAGAAAACTATGTTTTCATCTGCATCAATAGAGGCCTATAATGACATGACAGATAAACATCAACTGTTTGGGCCCTTGCTTGCAAATAGCAGTAAATGTCAAATGGTTACAAATAACCAGATGGGTTGCTGTTGCAAACAATAAATGCAAATATAAAAGGATTTAATGCGATCAGGGAAGAGATGAGAGCAGTAAGACTGATTACCCTCCAACACAGATATGTCCTTGATCTGATAACGGCCATGGAGGGAGGTGTTTGAACAAAAATGTCTAGCTGTATGCATGACCAGCAAACGATAACGCGAATTGGTCCCTCACACAGGCTATAACAGCCTTACAGCAACTGCACCATGAGATGGTCACAGAAGTGGAAGACATTGAAGATGATGATTGGCTCGATTACCTGTTCTCATGGGTACCCACTTGGTTGGCAAACGCATTAAAAATATTATTGGCCATACTGGTACTGGTTCTAACAGTTACCTGTGTCTTGAAAATAGCAGAGTACCAATGTAAAAAGGCACTAGAAATGACCATAATAATAAAGGTGGATACTCATTTTGTCGCCGTTTATTTCACGGTCACACTCAACTCAGGGAGTTCTTTTCCCCGCAATGAATGTGGCACACAGCAAATCACTATGATTTTGATTCAGGTCTTATTTGGCCTCCAACCCGTCTCGCACCCAACCCCAACAAATACCCGGTGTCGCAATGGAGTAGGAACCAGGCCGGTGTGTAGTAAGAATATATATTTATTAATTTATTTAAGCCAAATTTGACAAACATACTAACATCAGCCACCAATGCTGTGGCAACACAAGAACAAAAATTACTTCCGTTAACGCACAAACACAGAAATAATACTGAGCTATGCAGTCACAATTTCTTTTCAAATCACCCACCAATACAGAAAAAGAACAATTCAAGACACACAGTGATTGCTGATTTGGAACACAATGAGAAAATTCCTTTTGCCACACCTAAAAAGAACGGGCAGGGCACAATGGGAACAAAGGGGCAATTTTGTTTTTCCCACCACACATGCAAAGAAAATATAAGGCTTCACACTTCTGATCTACAATGCAGGGAATCAATGGGGAATTTCATTTTTTACCCTGCACACTCACTTAGAAACAGGGTTTTGGGATTCATTATTTTGGCAAATCTTTATGTTATGTCTATACCAGCTCAAAACACACTTGGTAGAGCTTGTTGGTTTTGAATGCCAACAAACCACATCCCGTGATTTCTATAGGGGAATTAATCGATTTACTCTAATTAAATATGCTAAGGATCTACACAGACAAACAGGATATTTTGATATGGGGAAATAACTAAAACCATGCTGGAAAATGCAGGGCCTACACAATCTATGGCTTTGGGGATAGTTTTACGTACAAGAGAGGCCTTGTAATGAGCATCAAGGAACAGCAGGGCACCTCTGGGACAGCAACGGTATCAGTCAGGGATAGTCTCCGCTGAATCCTCCAAGGGGTCCCAGTCAGCTTCTATGTCTGCTGATTCCTGTCTCTAATGCAAGATTCGGGGCCTCTCTGCTTGGATGTTTCTCGCAAGAGTTCAGCAGCAGGTTACCTCCCGGAATAAGTCTAATGCAAACTGGTCTACTTATAGGGCAAATGACATCAAAAACATGTCATGATTCCCGCAAAAGGGATTGGTTGGTTTTGTCTACCCACCTCCCACCTTTGTGCTAATAGAACAGGGAGAAGAGGGGTGTGAGTTAGGACAGCTGTAGGAGGAGAAAGCTTTGTCATCCCAAACTGACATGTGGGCTCGACATGTACAAAACTCTAAAAATCTATCAACATGGCAAGTACCCTAATTTTTCAAATCTTTACGTGTATGAAATCAGATGATGCTAATCTGAAGTCGGCACGCCCTCCCTATGCATAGATACGGTATTTCTTCATTCACTCAGGAGCCGTATCAGTGAAAAATATGCCACTTCATAGTTCCCATGTTAATTATTTCCTTCACCCTCACACCAACTTTAAAAACTCTCGGAATCAATGTTTTATTAATAACTTTAGTTATGTTTCTCACACCAAAATCCTTTTGGCATGATTCAAAGGGGGTTACTGTCACCTTTAATAAAAATCTGGAATGACCTTTGTGGCATATACGCTGCCCTTTTTATGCAATAATATGTATTTTTCTACTAACTCAACTCCAGCCTTTTCCTTTGTTTTCTTAAGTTGCATTTACCCTTAAGCACGTTACCAACCAGAGGCTGGCTCATGTTTATGTTTGCCTCCCCCTTCAAGGCCTGTGGACATTTTATGGGAATTATGACCTCAGGGTCACTTCTGCTGAAAGAACAGGCATGGCCTTATCTGTCGCCACCGTGGTTTAAATCTAAACAGTGTATTTCTTTCTTTATTTTTAAGTAATGACCCTAATTGATGGTTGACAACCAGACCTCCCTCTCCAAGACAGCAGAGGAAAGGTCTTGGAGGTTAAGTTTCATCTTTAGGAGAAATGACAGGCTGCATGTAATTCTGCAAGCAATGGCTTTTAAACTCGCACACAATGCATTCTACATGACATTTATAAGGCAACTGGGCCTTACATCAAGGTATAATGTACTTCTTTAGTCTCACAGTTTCAAAATACATAGTCCATATGTATAAGGCAGTTATATGAGAAAAACATGTTCAAACTCTGAAAGTCCAGTGAGCACTTCTCTTAGTATACTGTCATTTGGATGAGGAAAAAGGGAAGTTCTGTTATTTCTTATAATTGCGATGAGCTCGGTTTCACTTTAGATGACAGGAACAAAATCTGGTATTACATTGAAGATAATGTACGCACTGCTGTCTCTTTAAGTAAAAGTACAGCTTTCCATGGATTGAGTAAAACAGCATTGTCAGCCACATGTCTTTCTTTTCCTTGCTGAAATGCATTGTGCATATCTTTGCACTTTTGAGATTCAAGCACACTTTCTTTCCTTTCAGATTTAGGCCTGTTTTTGGTTCAATAGGACTGACATCACCATTTCTGTGCTGGCCTTATACTTCAATGGGACTTTACAAATCACACTGGCCTCTTGATTACTGGCATTCAGGAGCTATATTTCACCCCAAAAAGTACAAGAGAATACACAGACAGATGAACTACCCATAATGTACCCCATAAATGATCTTATTGAAACTCCTGGGACAATGTCTGAATGTCCCATTGACACACACAATTACACTGAATATTGGGTGGGGTGTGAAGCAGATGGGGATTGCTGTTTCATGACTTGTGGTCCTGACAAATATGTGGCACAAGGAGGCAGCTTGAGGGTGCTGAGCATAATATGGATACCCAAAGATAACTATCCTGGAACGGAGAGAAATATGGGGATGGTCCATGACTGGGCTCAAGTAATACCCACTGCCCCATCTAAGATGAGTATACAAGTGCCACTTTCTATTCTTACCACTCGCCATTATCGTCCAGGTGAGAAATGATGCCAGCGGAGACAGCCCTATACCGCCCCAAGAGTCTGGGTTGAAAAAAGACAAAATTAACTAGGATCATGAAGTTCTTGTTATAAATAGAATAGATGGTGTGACCAGTAGAATGACAGGTACCTGCTAATATACGTGAATATAGATATAGAGAATAACTAGATGGCTACACACATTCACATCAAGTACACATGGCAGACATGAGTATCTAGAGACACAAAGAGCGCATAGACACAAAGAATATTCGTGCCTAGACATGAAGTACATATGCATGCAAGCATGAAAGATATTTGCACATAGGAAAGAATAACATATATACTTCTAGGTGCAGCCCCTTGAATCATTAACATGTAAAAAATGCAGCGCATAACATGATGAAGAATAAACCAAAGCACAGCCATTTTCCTAAACACAGAGGCTGCAGATGTTTAGCAAGGCCTCAGAACACAAGTTGTTAAATGTCTTAAAGAAGCTCGTGCAGAGCTCAAGCAGTAGCTCATAAGCTGGAGCCAAGGTCAGAAACTAGGAAGGAAGTTGCGGGTGAACAGAACGCAAGCACGAGATCACAGTTCCCAGGACAAGACGTTGTAGACTCCCCAGTTAATCAAATTTAAAAAGAGCACAGAAGCAAATATTGTCCAGGTGCACGAGATCAGCACCCCAAAAGCCTTTATAGAGAGTAACTGGCCAGCGCCATGAGTGACCACAAAGAACATAACATGCACAGTAGAATAGAAGTACATCCACTCTCAAATACCGTATCGCAATATGTGATCCAGATATGAAAAACAGTACATATTCATTATGAGCTAAACGCAGATAGGACATGTTGGGGACTCATCAACAAACGCAATGAGATGTGACATCACCAGAAATTAGCATATCAAGGTGAAATATGCACATTTCATTAAATTGGTTTTGCATAACCACCCAAATTGCATAGGACAAATGGCATTTGCCTTTCATAAAATCAACACACACACAAAACCAAGAGAGGATATTTCCTTCTAACAGTGTTTTTGAAAACATTAAAATGTGTGCATGTTTTAAACTCCAAGAACTAATACAAATATTTTCCCTGGAACTTGCAGTACCGAAATTGGACATTTCACCTTTAGTTGTTTGTTATTTTTCATCAGGTTATATAGTGCCGTGGTGAAATGTCCAGCCTGCAAACCTGATTGCTGCTGTTCAATCCCTGAGATCGGCTTTAACTCATAAGTTCAAAGAGGACATTGAATGTTTTTCATTTTAGCTGGGGGGGACTGAGTCCACCCTCTGAAGAAAGTGGGTGGACTCCGTCCACCCGCGTGTTCCCTCGACTTGAGCCCTGGACATGTGCGGAACTCCCTCAGATGCGCACAGACCAGCTTGTCATGATTAGAAAGACGAGAGTTATGGGATGAAATGCTTGTATGCTGTTCCGGCTTGGATTCATTGTTGAATAAAGATGGGTTTTGATGTTCACCTGAGTCCTCCATCATTTAGTATTTTTCCTGACTGATTGTGTGATCCTCAGCACCCCTTCAACATCAGGTTCGCCAGAAAGAACACATGCTAATTAGATCCATTTTAAGTTGGGTAAGCGTGAGTTTGAGAAGGATCCAGTGCAGGATTCTCAGTGGATCCAGAAAAGATAACACTTGTGATTGGCTGATTTAATAGTTCATACTTTCGTTAAGGAGATGTGGTGTTTTCTAGGATGGCAATTTTTGTAAGCAATTTATCCAGAGTAATAGTTTTTTGTTTGCACCAGAGATCTCTGATTTGCTTAAGAAGGAGAATTTGCAATCGTTGTTTTAACGGGATGATGATGCTGGGACTGCAATGAGGCCCTTGATACAAGCATTGTCATTGGTTTCTATTATGAGTCATCCCAATTCCTTAAGACCTTTTGTCACTGAGACATATGCCTTGGAGAGAGCGACAGATGCCATCAGATTGTAAGATAAGGTAGGAGCTCATCTTGAGCTTCCATGTTTCTTACCTTTCTTACCTTCTTCACAAAGGTTCTCCTTGTGAGAGGTACTGGCAGAGAAAGAGAGTGGTATTGAGCTGTGACATGGCAGAGAAAGAGAGTGGTATTTAGCTGTGACATGGCAGAGAAAGAGAGTGGTATTGAGCTGTGACATGTATTGCTGGAAGCAGGTTTTTCCTTTGAAAAACATATGGCCCTTAGAAATTCACAAGTTGGTCAATGTCAAAATTGTTGTTAACGAGTCCATTGGCTTATTTATTTGCCCTATATGCTTTTACTATCACCTATTTAATTGGGTCGAGTAACTGGACAAGTTCTGCGTTTCACCTAGTTCTCTTTAACTCTGGAAAAGGAACCTTTGATAGCACTTTAGGAAGAAGTGCTACCTTTGCCATCGTTCATGAAATTGGTCCAGTAGGAAAGGTTGTTGTTTTTTTGCAAGCACATTTTGTACCTGGGGGTATTTTGAACAGAGTTATTAGCAATGTGTCATGACAAGGTTAGCTCTTTTTACTTGGGGATTACGGCAACCCCAGATTTAGTACAGCATTCTATTTGTATACTTGTTCTTTGTACTTTTAGAATAAATTATATCAATATTCTCCAGTGTTTTATTGATGACTTTGGTGGCTGTAAAACAAAAAGATGTGGATTATCGCATTCGAGGTCTGTGCGCTAGTATTCACTGTTGGTGTTGATACTGGAGAAATTGAAGTGTGAGCTGCACTACCACCTACGCCAGCCAGTCCACCCTGGCTGGTACCAGAAAATATGTACAAGAGGGGAGTTGAGGTGGAGATGCGCTAAACACCATATAAATAAGGAGCACTAATTATAAAATTGATGCTTTAATTGTTGTAGAAACAGCCGACACGTGTTTCGACACGCAGGTCGTTTTCAAGGCTGAGTAGTCACATGCAACATTTGATTTATCATATTATTCATGACAGAAAAGAGGATACAAAAGATTGTAACAATCACATTGAATTTGAAAAAAGTAAATACAGACCATATCACATAAAGTTAAAAAATAGTAGTGACATATAGCAAAAAAGATAGTGACAAGCTATATGTCACTATCTTTTTTGCTATATGTCACTACTATTTTTTAACTTTATGTGATATGGTCTGTATTTACTTTTTTCAAATTCAATGTGATTGTTACAATCTTTTGTATCCTCTTTTCTGTCATGAATAATATGATAAATCAGACTTTGGTGGCTGCACTATTTCTTTTGGGATTACCTCTCATTAATATGAGGCACTGGAAACATTGTCATGGTGGGTGTATTTTCTAATCTGGGCCGTTTTACCCCATTGAAGGATTTACTTTTAGCATTGGAATTGTCTCACATTATTCTGGCAACCCTTTTCATGTCCGAATGGGTTTACTGTTAGATTGATTCCTATCAAGGTTTGCAGTATTTTCAATGATTTGTGGGGAACTCTGTGTATCTTTGGGAGTTGGCTAGGCCCTTTCTTCTGACTATTATCCTCAAATCTATGGTCAGATCACACGGGAGGACACTGAAGCCGTTTCCACTGTATTTTCTTGATGCCACACAATCCAACTAGAAGCGTTGGCTTTCTACGGTCATATTGGGCCTCATAACGAGGCAGGCTGTAAGGGGTTAACAGCACCGGTAAAGGTGCCGGAGCCGTTAACCCCTTACCGCCCCATTACGAGGTCCGCTCGTGGGACCCGCTCAGGACACCTGGTTTTACCAGACGTCCTTTGCGGGTCCCGCGAGCGGCCCAGCATGCTAACAACCGGTCCGTCATTAACAGGCCCGTTGTTAGCATGCTCCCCATTCCCATTTAGCCCTATAGGGGCTCAAATGGGAATGGGGATGGACCGGGTCCGGGTTCCCTGAATGGGGAAATACCTGGTCCCTCCAAGGTCGGAATGGCCCGGTATTTCCCCATTCAGGGAACCCGGACCCGGGTTTGGGGGTAGCCATGCCCTTAATAAGGGCATGGCTACCTCCAAACTCGTAATGAGGCCCATTGTCATTTTATTGTTGATTAAAAGACACTATGGGCCTCATTACGAGGTATGCGGTAGAGGGTTAAGGGGGCCAGTAGGGATGCCGGCCCTGTTATCCCTCTACCGCCCCATTACGGGTTCTCCTTGCGGGACCCGCTAGAGACGCCTGGTTCTACCAGGCGTCCTTAGCGGGTCCCGCGAGTAGACCAGGATGCTAACAACGGGCCCGTCATTAACAGGCCCATTGTTGGCATCATCCCCATTCCCATTGAGCCCTATGGGAGCTCGATTGGGAATGGGGATGTAGCAGGTCCGGGTTCCCTGAATGGGGAAATACCAGGCCCTCCAAGGTCGGAATGGCCCGGTATTTCCCCATTCAGGGAACCCGGACCCGGGTTTGGGGGTAGCCATGCCCTTAATAAGGGCATGGCTACCTCCAAACTCGTAATGAGGCCCATTGTCATTTTATTGTTGATTAAAAGACACTATGGGCCTCATTACGAGGTATGCGGTAGAGGGTTAAGGGGGCCAGTAGGGATGCCGGCCCTGTTATCCCTCTACCGCCCCATTACGGGTTCTCCTTGCGGGACCCGCTAGAGACGCCTGGTTCTACCAGGTGTCCTTAGCGGGTCCCGCGAGTAGACCAGGATGCTAACAACGGGCCCGTCATTAACAGGCCCATTGTTGGCATCATCCCCATTCCCATTGAGCCCTATGGGAGCTCGATTGGGAATGGGGATGTAGCAGGTCCGGGTTCCCTGAATGGGGAAATACCAGGCCCTCCAAGGTCGGAATGGCCCGGTAAGTCCCCATTCAGGGAACCTTGACCCAATACCGGGTATGGAGGTAGCCATGCCGTAAAAAGCGGCATGGTTACCTCCATCCTCGTAATGAGGCCCTATGCCTCATTTCAAATATGACGGTGTGGGTAAAAACAGTAGTAAAGAGGCAGTAATTCTGTTAACACCCCTAACGGCCACATTACTGCACTGCCCATACTATGAGTTTAGGTAATAAAGTGGACAACATACCTCCACGATAAAGCCAGAGCTTAATACCCACTTTACCAGTAATAATGTTGCTGTGAAAAAGACGTCAGGTTCGGGTGACTTTTTCCTGGCTACCAAAATTCTTTCCCCAAATATTCTAGGAGAGGTATAATTATATATCATTACCTCCAGTCCTAGAATATTTGGAGAAGGAGTTTGATAACCAGGAGGGTGCATCATTAATGCATTTTTTTTAAAAAGTCACCAACCTGACGACTTTTTTCATGGTCTCATTATTACCTGATACACTTTACCACTGAGTAGCAGCAGAACTATCGCTAGAGGTAATTCTGAAAAGTTCCCCATGGAGTTCTAGAGACTCCAAAAATGGGGACTAACGCTGCAATGCCACCACCTGTGATCCCGTGGTAATGCTATGGTTACAAGTGGCAGTAACGGTAATTGATTTTGGCAGAAATTCCATTTCGTTGCAGACAAAATAGCAGAAACATTGTATTGATACCAACTGTGCCAAAAGCGCCATGTCCTCCCTTTGCATGTCTAAATAAATTGCACCTGCTTGATGCTGAAGAGATATTCTTGCAGAGAGCAATCTTGTTGTGGCAGAAAGACAGTTCAAAGAAATGTGAGTGGACAGTGATGAAGGAAGGGGTGGAGGTTAGGGACAATAGGTGGTGAAGAAGAGGTGGAGTGGGAGTTGGAGGAACCCAACCGTAAAATAAAAATAGCATGCAGAGACACCCCAAGCTTCGGCACAGCCACCGAACTAAAGGTAAGAAGGAAGGTTGGGGTTGGTGTCACGCAGGGCCGGTGTCATGCGTGGGTCTTCTGAATGAGGACAGCAAATAGGGTGAGGGAAAACAGGTAGTAATCATCATCATCGTGAGCGGGAAAACCACTGTGGCTGGATAAAGGGCAATCAAAAAAAACGAAGTCACGTTTCAGGAAAAAGGGACCACCAGGAAGCTATCAAAGAAGAGTCGTCAGTGCAAAATCTACATGGGAAGAAGTCTTTATAATTACATAGCACTATATTTGCTGCCTTCAGCAGAGTTGTGTAATAATGATTCTTCGCATTCCAAACTGCATGATACCTTCCATTTACTGTAATGGTTTACACCCACAGGTATTTCCTGGTGTGATTCCCCCCTGATGCCCACTGAAGTGAATACCTGCCTCTAAGGAGCTTTGGGTGAATTTCATGGCATGATGGTTCTTGCTCTTACTTGGCCCAAAAGAGCTATGAAGATGTCTACTGAAGGGACTCTGAGAAATGCATTGCAGTGTGACATCTGAGAAAAGTTGCCCACCAAGTGTTTACTGTTTTATCATTATTATTATTATTATTAGGGTATTTATTGAGCGTGGACCTAGCTCCAAGAAGCAAAAGAGAAACAACAGAGCACTTTACAGAGCACTTTACAGAGGTAACAACAGTACAGATGCATAACAGAGCGCTTTTTAGAGGTAACAACAGAACAGATATACAGCGGGGGTGGGATACAGAGGGGCACAGAGGAGGGGTACAGCTGTACGGGGTGGCAGGGAGGAGAGGGGCGGACGGCTTCTAGGTGGCATGGAGCCAATGTGATGGCCTAGGTGTTGAGGAGCTAGCAACTAGCTTAGTTGCTTTCTTAGGTGTAACCGTGTGAGACATTTCTTTTGACTATACATTGAGACAGACATTGCATGTTGTGGTCGATGGTAATGAAGTGATTCTTTAACTTGTGATGCAAATGTGCAGTATTCAGTAGTTGGACTAGTGATCCTGTTAGTGATATATGTTGGAGGAATGGTCATTCACTTTTCTGGTTACAGATATTTCATCAACAGTACCATTCACAGCTGGTTTGAAGGGTTGTCTCTTATGTTCTGGGTATTTGTGGGGATCCTCAACACAGCGGCTAGATTGATGCAGATTGGCTACAATGATCTGAGTTCCTAATCGGAATGAAACACATACGTTTGAAGCCTCTGAAAGACAGGTGACTGCAAATTGCACCTTACACAAAGGGCAGTGCATTCCACACAGCTGCTGTTCAAACAGAAAAGGCTCAGTCTCTCCATCTTTTCACCTAAACTTAGCAGATGAAGGAAGCAGTGCTTTAGAAGAGTGAAGATTGCAAATTGGATGACAATGTGAACAATTCTGATCAATTGAAAGAGAGTTTTTCTCACAATCACAGAAATCAAAGAACTCAATACACTGCAACGTAAAAACAATTGGCCACGTCAATGAGATGGGCCCTGGAGCAAAGATGTGCAGCGTCATGGTGCATCTCACTGGAGGTGGCAAACTCACAAAGAAAATACCCTAAAAATCCCCATTGTGCAAAGGGGCACACATTGTGATGCTAAATAGGCACAAATAAGTGGGCAATGGATGGCTCATCACCCGGAAGTCAGGAAAGAAGGATACTATGAATGATTGTACAACAAAAAGTGGATGGAATGTGTGCAAGAAGTTGCGTAGTTCCACAAATGATTCAAGCTTTTGCATTGAAGCTCATGATAAAAGAAATGGGGGCAGGAATAGGTTAGAGATTGGTTGATCAATTATTCAATATGTGGTTTCTGCTAATAGGGGTGCAGTAAAGCGCCTTTCAGAATTGTGAGGTATATGCCCTGCTGCACTCAGAGATTCAGAACATGCTTTCAATGAGATGAAGCAGTGGGAGACCCTGCGATCATCTTAAAGACTGCAGGAGGGCAAGCACCAAGTGGGGAGCCTGAGCACTTACTCGACAAAATAGGGAGTTCTAATTGCAGGCCGGAAGCTGGAAGGAACTAGTAAAAACTGGGCAACACCATCTGTGCCTCAGCAGGAGGGGGAAGTTACTGTCATTTCTAGGAATTATGCCAATGTTTACATCTATGTCCTTAAAGCCGACTCTAGTCTTTTGTTTGAAAGAAGCCATGATGGAACAACATAACATCTGAAAGCACAGGGCCCTTGGGTGTATAGAGTCCATGATCCTCAACTCGTCATTAATATGAAAGACTTGTTTCTGGAGTGAAACCTTTTTTGGGATTATATATTTATATAGTCTAAAGTGGCTTAAATATGCACATGTAATCTTGGAGATCATAATAATGTCTCCCAACCCTTCATGCCAGTCCCTTATTTCTCATTACCTTTGCTATGGGATCCATGAATAAATAGATCTTTCCGTTGGACCTCAGCGGGCATTTGTCGCTGCGCAAGGTCAGCCGGGGGAGTAGCGGATCCACGGGTGATTGCACTGAAGGACGCTGATCCTGAGGGACATGCCTTTCTCCAAATACATCTAAAAAGGGCATTTTACTTCAAATCAGGAGCTCTACCAGCAGTCACAGTGAAGGCCAACGGTATCGCCAATGGATCAGACCAGCTGCTTAGTTTAGAGTAGGACACTGAGATAGCATTGTCCCTGGTACTAAGTAAGATGTCGGCCCTGTGGCCTTTATAATGTCTGGAAATCACAACATTTTTAGTAAAGGACAAGCTTTTCAAATCAGTAGGTCTGTGCCCATTAGAGGAGATGAGGATTCGGCAACGATATGAAAATTGCCAAAGATATTGAGTGAGGCATAATCCAATATTAGTTGAGGAGAAAGATAAACAAACCTATTAGGAAATTCACGGTCTACCTGGGATGGCATGTAACTAACAGAAAGTATGCAGTGAAGAGGTTTGAAAGCAAGCAGTAAATAACCAAAATTTCAAATCACCTGTTGATGTCGTGAGAGAGAAAGAGTGTCTGCAGATAGCTTTTAGATCCATACCCATAGTGGCCAATCAATTGTGTAAGGTGCCTGTAGTTAGGTGGTGTTATATCTTCAGATATCAGTGATTCAGTGATAAACAATAGGGTGAGATGGTCTGACTCCTCAGCCATATCTTGCATCACTAACTGGGTGTTCATTGATGAACGGTATTTATCAGAGTACCAGCAGCCTTGTTTCCCGACTGCCACACTACGAGTCTGTCCGCCATGGCTACTGTACCCGACAGGTCTGATCCTGCTGGGCGCATCAGCTGGATAGGCAGAGTCGCCACTGAAGCACTGGCACTGTTGGCAATGGTGATGGTGCTTCTGTCTCCCCACTCCCATAGAGTCCTGTGCTTAAGAAATCCGGCGCCTGTCTTTCTGTGCTGCTGGGACTTGTAATAGCCCGGTGGCACCGGGAAGTCAGGCGCCGGATTCGGTGTTGCAGGGTTGGTGGCAAACCGCTGGTCGCACTGGCGGGTCACCGCCATCCTCGTAATGAGGCCCCATGTCTTTGTATTAGCAGGTCCATGAAACTTGCTTATACAAGCAGATAGGAGAGTCTTCAATGTCGGAGAAAATGATTTTTGCTGTATAGACACTGCTCCTGCAATTTGCAGACCTGAGCTATGTGGATATGTAGTTCGAGGTCTGATGTCTGTGGTCGCATCTTGGTGCTCTTGTTTCACATTACAGGTAGGGATTCCTTTCCAAGGGGTATGCTGCTTTTATGCCTTTACGCTGCTCGTTTCTGGGTGGCTTAGATGAATTCCAAGCCATTGTGGCTCCACTTCTTTCCTTCCTGTCAGGTGGTCTACTGGCAGGACAGTGTTTTATTCAGATGGGGAGGAATACAATTGGTACCCCATTCTGACTACTGTGCTCCATATTTGCAGTACTCTTGTATACATGGACTCTGCTTGACTGGCCCTTGTTTATGGACCAAATGGCGTACATTCTCTGAAGTATTTCTCTGCTTGATTCTTTTTCCTCCAGCTATAGGTCTCCTCCCAAGGACATCTGTCACTCCTGTGTGTGTTAATTAGAGGAGACAAGATGACACCAGGAAAGGTTCACCCATTTCTCAGTGCCAGGCAAGATCCAGGAGTGTAACAGCCTCTTGATCCAAGCAGTTCCTCATCAGAAGAATGTATGCAAAAATCATGAGAAACAGTGGCTCTGCCGATGTTTTTGCCTTCCTATCTCCAGCTCTTCCCTACCTTTCTCATTGGGGGTCATTCCGAGTTTGGAGGTAAGTAACGTTCCTTGCCGGCATGGCGCAAATAGCATGTTCGTGCTGTCACCAGTCCGCTAATAGAGGACTATTACGACTTCGCAGGCACGTGCTTTACGCCATGCCAGTAAGGTATTTAGCGCCATGCAGTAAAAGGCACCCAAAATGCCCTTACCGGCATCAAGCATAGCGCAGATAACACTACCGAGATTGTTCAATGCGTCAATAGCAGTGACCGGAAATAGCGGTGACTGTAATTAGCGGTCACCGCTATTTACGGTCACCTCTAATAAGCGGAACCGGAAGTAGCGTCTTCGCACAGGAAAAGGAAGGAGCACGGCGGCCATCTTTAAAAACACAATCCATTGCCATCCTCACCACACAGGACCCCTGGGACACTGCTGATTGTTCAAAAACATCCATCTACAAGACCACTATGCCTAAGGCCCTGAAGAAGGGAGCTGCCCGCCTGCAAAAGGAACGTTTCAATGAGGATGAGCTGCAGATGCTGGTGGACACACTGCAGGAGCATGCTGCCACAGTCTTCTCTAGCAACATGAAGAGAGAGGCAGTGCTAAGGAAGAAAGAGATCTGGGCACTTGTTGCCCAGAAGGTCAGTGCTGTGGGGAACACACCACGCACAGTAAAAGACTGTCGCAAGCGATGGGACGACCTGCGACTAAGGGTGCGTAACATCCTCTATGATAATTGCAGTCAGGCCATGGGAACAGGAGGAGGTCCCAGTTCCCCGATAAAGCTCACTCCATGGGAGGACATCTGCGCAATCATTATAGGGACGGATGCCATCGAAGGTGTAGGTGAGATGGAGTGTGGCGCCACAACATCGGACAATGGAAGTGAGTGTCCAAAGTAAACACTGCAATGCCAAATCTGATGAAAGTCAACCAATATGTCAGTTCAAAGAGACAAGCTATGGTCGCCCACACACACACACACACACTCCCAGCAAAGTAGGCTGATGTGGGGGTGTTGTGCGGGGAGAGGGATGGGGAGGGGGGTCAGGGTGGTGGAGGGTTTTTTCACTTACGTTTATATTGTTACATTTAATACACCGGTTGTGTGAAAAACAAGACCTAAGTGGACATTCATCATTGCACATGTGTCATTTATTCAGTTACAGTGCATAGTGTAGATGTAACCCCACACCCAGTGCCCTCTGTCCAACTATCATGTCATCCTCTGCTGCCATGTGTGTCACTAATATTGTGCAATCACTGACATGCGCACAGTGCGCCCCTCCTCTGCATCGCCACCGCAATGATATCCAGCCACATCTTCATCTTCCCCTTCATCATCACCAGGTGTTTGCAGTTCAAAGTCAGGGGGCAGGGGCACGTTCCAGCGGATTCACATATCGTGCAGTTTGACACATGCCATGATGATCTTGGCCACCTTCTCATGCCTGTAGAGGAGTGCCACACCCAACCGGCTGAGGCAGCGCAATCGTGCCTTCAACAGGCCATAGGTCTGCTTGATGTCCACACGGGTACGGCTATGGGAACGATTGTAGTCCTCCTCATGCCCGTTCTGTGGGTTTCGGACAGGGGTGAGGAGCCACGGCTACAAGGGATAGCCACTATCACCTGCATGTGAGGCAATTAAAGGTAAATGTCATGCGTTTGATGATGGACAGCTGTACTAGTCACACTTGCCGGCAGATTATCGTTGGTCACATGCCCATGTCCCTGGTTGTATGCAAGCCATTTTTAGGCCCTCAATGTGTCCTGTGCCATGGAATTATGGTGTGGGTTGCATCATCAAGATGATACACGGTGTGCTCTGCAATATTGTAGGTCATGCATTATGTGCGCATAGTGATGTGTTTGCGTGAATTTGATGATTTGTTGTGTTGTGTACGATTTTCTGGTGGTGAGCGTTGGCAGTAGGCTCTGCAATTTTTGGCATCTGCACTGATTATTCCCATGGTGACATGCAGCATTCCTGGGGTAGATCCGGGATATTGGGCACAACAATGTGTGAAGATCTTGCTTGCGTCACCTTCCATCTGCACCTGTTTGTAGTAGTATATTTTGTGATTGCGGTAAACCACCTCCATAGCATGGAGGCACCTTTTGTTTCTAGTATCTCCTGGGGAGTCCATGGTAGACTCATGTATTTCATTGTGTACTTGAGGTGGCCATCCGCCACTTGCTTCAGGATGCAAGTGAATGAGGGTGGGGATATGCCATGCATGTGCCACACTGTGTGCTGATAGGTGGCTGTTGAAAGGAAGTGGAGCACTGACACTACCTTCAGTAGAGGGGGGATGGCGGTGCATATTTCAATGAGGCTGTCAGTCGTGTATCATGTCCACAATCGTGTTGATGGTGTCCCGGTCCAGACGGTACAGGGTGTGGTTGTGCTGTGGGGTTGGGTTGGAAGGACTGGCTCTGATGTTTGGGATTGGGAGCTGCATGCGTGGTTACGCTGGCTGCACTGGTGGGGCATGCAGGGCCTGTCTCACCCTCTTTCTCCTGCTGTGTCTCCTCTGTGGTGCCTGCTGTTGGTGTTGGTGTTGTTGCTGGTGTTGCAATGCATGCATGTCCTCCTGCTGATGTGTTGATGGTGCTATTGGATTGATCTTGGCGTGGTAAAGGGTGTGGTGTGTGGGTGTGCTACCTTTTTAGTGGGCCAGACTCCATTGCCTCCACCAGTGCTGATTGTGTGCACCTGTGGCAGTTGGGATCACTGCACATGGCATTTTACGGTAGGTCTGCGATACCGGTATTTACGGCATGTCGTTAACCACTTTTAACGCCTTCATGAAGCCGTTATTTGCATGTCCGCTTACTTTGTGATCTCCTCCTGTTTATGGCATGCCGCTATTGCCGGAATGGTGGGACGCGTGCCCGCGCCCAGACCGCTATTAACGGAACCGTACTTTATGATGCCACTAATATCGGTCGGGCTGGTCAGAATAGCCTGTAGCGGTAATCGATGCCAGTATTCCTTTACCGGAATCGTTATTCCCTTAGCACCAACCGCGGAATGACCCCCATTCTCCTATTTCTCTCCCCAACTTGTGTCAGCTTAACCCTTTCATCCTTCACTCCTTGTAGCTTTTACTCTAAGTGTTGTAAGGATATATTTGGGGTTTGTATGCAGTATGGAAATGCAGCCATTTTGAAATAGTTGCCAGGCACAGTTGTTCAGCTAGCATTATTTTTAAAAGCATTTAGCAAAACGTTTTAGAAACATGCCAGTCATTTTAAAGTGCAGGAGTGCATAGGTACACTTTGGATGTTTTCATGTGCTTAAAACTGCATTTGAAATACGTAATTAACTAACCCTATACTAATTGTCTTACTAACATATTAACTGACCCTCTAACATTGTAATGCAGTTCATGAGCACAGTGAGATTCATTGCATTTTTTAATGAAGAGCAGAAATATGTGAGACAGGAAGGTAAATGGAAACATTTGCCTGAAGCTTTCAATGTTCTGGAGCAGAGAGAGTTCTTTTACAAAACATTTTTGCACGATGATTGATAGGAATGAAGAGGTGGTACAGCCGATGTCATGGGAGAATGACTTGCAGTTGATAGACAGAGTTTTTTTAATGGGAAAAATGAGGGGAAGAGCAAGGCCTTGATCAATGAATGGCAGCGGCCATCTAGACACTGGCACTCTTTTATTTAATTCCCTCAGGTCTGCACACAGATGCCATTGACCATTTGGCTTTAATACACTCAAAATGGGAGTGTTGGAGGTACTATCAATGGGTCTGATAATTCCCCTAGACTCCAAGTTTTTAATTATCTCTGCCAATGACTCCAAGCATGCCAGTGGCAATCGATATTGGCGCACAAATACTGGATTTCTACCACACCCCTCTGGTAATGTGGCGACATGTAAATTAGTTAGGCCGCAATCATATGCGTCTTTGGCAAAAATCTTAAATTCCATAAATATTTTTCTCAATTCATTCTTATCCTCTTCGCTATCACAGGCATCTGCTAACAGAATCTGCTTCTCTACCATTTTTGAAAATTCCGGGAAATCCTCCAATGGAGGAACCTCTGTGCTTTTTTCCAACTGTGTGGCTGTATCTCTCTGCAGAGTTGCCACTTTTAAATATTTTGGCATATCAGCCTCCATTTCAATGTGCTGATTTCCTGTTTCATTTTCATTTAAATCAAATAATATACAATTCTCTTGGTGACAGCACACTGTCTCATTGGAATCATAAGGTACACAGACTGAATTTTGAACATCCCTTTGGGTTGAGAATCCAGGTACTCTGGCAACACACCCTGTGCATCTATATACCTCTCAGGGATATTTCCAATCACCATATTGTTGAAATCTGCAGTATAATGTGATTTTTGTATTGCCATTCCTAGCATGGAATTCTCTTCTAAATGAACATCTTGAAATCCTTTATTATCCACCATGATTGTGATGGACCCCCCACCCCCCAATATCTACCAATGGGGTAAATTCATAGTCCAGTCCTTGCTGTTTCATGGACTCATTCAAGCACATGAATGCATCAGCATCCTTTGTTTGCCATCAAATTTTGTGTTTTAGTGTTATAGCAACCTGTCTGGTGAATGCAGTAATAGTAATATCCTTCTTCACCTGTTGTTCAATTGCATATGGCACCAATTGTGCACAATGATAAGGCTTTCTTTTGTCTTCAAATTCGGGCACAGGCCCGCCTAGCCGGAACCATACTTTTTGGTTAAGGAAATCTAACACCATACACATCCTGTGCATGATATCATTGCCCAGGTAAAAATAATTGTGTGTTCCACTCACTATCCACACATTGGGCCTCATTACACGGTAGGCGGTGAGCCATGGCGCTATTAGCGCCATGGCTCATGCCGGTAAAATACCGGCACCGCCTTGGCGGAAAGGGGATTTACCGCCCCATTCCAAGGTTGGAGGGGCGGTAAATCCCCTTTCCGCCATTGCCCTTCCCCATTCCCATTTCTGCCCCATAGGGCTCTATGGAAATGGGGAAGGCGCTAATTACGGCACCGCAATTTTGCGGTGCCGTAATTAGCTCCGAGGTCCCTTAGCGGGTTGGATTTTAACGCCTGCAAGAAGCAGGCGTTAATTCCTCCAACCCGCAAAGGGACCTCGTAGTACGGCGGTAAGGGTTAACGGTCACCGTTGCCATTAACGGTGACCGTTAACCCTTACCGCCGTCCGTGTAATGAGGCCCAATGTGGTAGATGGTTTTTTGTCCAACAATAATCTTCAGCATGCACCTTCCTGCAATTCGATTTTCAAAATCTGGATTGTCCAATCCAGAGATGTATTGGTTTTTAATTCTAAACTTCGGGATCTCCTCCCTTTCCATCATTCTCTGAAGTAATTTCTCATTAACAAAACTCCTTTCGTGTTCAAGTGCCAAAGTGCCTTTTACCACTTCAGAATGGCCATTTATACCAATATGAATCCATGGCTGCTCATCTTCCATATTTATTTCAGCAAGAGTGGTGATGTGTTTTTCTGTGTCTGCTTTAGGGATGGTGTTCTGTTTGCACTTTTTTTCTTTTAAATAGAAGCACAATGTGTGTTTTCAGTTTGCCATTTCTTCCTAGGATCCAAATAAATCTGCACATAGTGTTTTTCTTTTTCATTTTGATTTTTGTCCTAACACATTAAAGTAACAGTTACCCTAGGCACACAGCTATTCTGGAGATACACTTCCACTGCATCATTTGATTTGGCAACAGTATGGCATTCAATTACACTGCTGTTTTGTGACTTTGTTTTCTTAGGCCTTAATGTTTTTTTGGTTAAAGACTACAGAACCGAATTTACCCCATCAATGAGAGGAGACAATCTTTTCAGGCAATCTGTTCCCATCAAGAATGGAATTTCACAAATAGAGCTGATCAATACTTCCTGTTTCATTCTGTGTTTTCCTATCTTTATGTCAACTTCAGTGACACCTTCAGTGGCACCTCATCACCGTTAAAATTATGTACTGGGCCTTCATTTTGTCTCACTTTGATCTGATTCTGTGGGGATCGCCCTTAATTGATACTTTTTACCAATTCTTTGGACATAATTGTGGCCTGTGCACCTGTGTCAATCATTGCAAATGTATTGCACTTCTCTTCCACTGTAATGGGAGCATAATATCTGTCCTCAACTTCCTCTAATACGCACAAAAAAGTGCAAACTATTACTGATTTCAGGACTCACTTTTCTCAGACCCTTCACACTCTTGGCTGAACACATTGGTCAATGAAAAGACACTGGGCCTCATCACGAGTTGGGCGCTATTAGCGCCGGATCACAGGTTTGGCGGAACGGGTATTGCCCATTCCCCATTGACCCCATTCGGGAATTCCCCATTGGGCTCAATGGGGAAATTTTGCACTTTTACCGCCGAGGGTAAACGCACCAGAAATCGGCAAAATCTCGGCGGATTTCCTCCCAGCTCAGAACCGGGGGGAAATCAGCCGAAGCTGTGATTTGGTGGACCCTTAAATCCAGCGTTAACAGCACTACCACCGGATTTAAGGGCTACCGCCAAACTTGTGATGAGGCCCATTTTTTCCTCCTTTTTTCCATTTCCATTTGAGAAACCTTGCCCATCTCCCCATGTTCAGAAGTCATTTGGAGCGTGGCCACTGTTCGCCCCTCTGTCCGGGCATCATCAGAATTCACACTGCAATTCTCCAACTGAATATGCTTATGAACATCAGATGATAGGTTGTCATTTTCTAATCGTGGACATGTACTGGTATTTGGCATGCTATCAGCCTTTTTATGTGGCTCAAAGAACTCTTCAGGTGACTGATCTGTACCATCCTTCTTAGTACTTATTTTTCCTGTCTGCATTTTATTAGCATCTTCATTGTCTAGGGAGGGTGTTCTAACATTCACATCTACTCCCTCATCAGTTATTTTATCAGTGCATAGGTTGTTTCTTTTGAATCTGTCTCTTTGTTCCTTTGGAATTTTATGTTTTTCTCCTTTTCCTTTTTCATTTGCACAGACTTCCAACGACGATTGATTCAACACTATGTTAAACCAAACCTCTTTTTTAGATGTGGTCGCAATTCCTGTCTCATGTTCATTTTCAGATATTATCATGTTTAAATCATCAAGCAGCTCAGGGTCATTATGCAAAACCAGCTTGTGGGAATCTGTCTTTTTATCATTGCAGGTGTCAGGAATATTTAGTCACTTATTATCAGAAGCCGCCAGGTCACGTCTATGACCTTCTGCCCCCAGCAGCGAGTCCAGTCTGCCCCAGTCGGCCCCATGCAGCCGTAGCAGCTGTGCAGATGAGGAGACACTGTGCTTCCTAAGGTGAGCAACGGTTGAAAAGTGACTTTTGACATTTTAAGACTCTAAGGGCCAGATTCATAGAATTAAGTGTAGGGTACGCACAAGCACCGTGCGCCGAGAAGGGGCAATCGCCACACGTGCGCCAGCCGTGGTGCAAATAAACAATTGCGTGGCGCGCGTATTCATGGATTAACCGAGGCATCACTAGCCATGGTGCAAGGAACATCAAGCTGCACCAATAACGCCCCCAACATACCCCCACGCTCAACAAAATGCCAGAAAAAAGCCCAACATGGCGCAAGCCCCCGCATCATCCCCGGTCCAGCATACAGCCCACCCAGACAAATCGCAGGGGCACGCGCCTTGTTTCCACGTGACTTGGCTGAGGCTGAGGTGCGTCGGGGTATGATATGAGTTTCCACATGATTTGGCTGGGGTGCGTCCAGGGTATGCGATGAGTTCCCACGCGATTTGGCTGGGGTGCATCTGGGGTACGCAATGAGTTTCCACGCGATTTGGCTGAGGTGCGTCCTGGGTACGCAATGAGTTCCCACGCGATTTGGCTGGGGTGCGTCCAGGGTACGTGATGAGTTCCCATACCATTTGGCTGGGGTGCATCCGGGGTGTGCAATGAGTTCTCACGTGATTTGGCTGGGGTGCGTCCACGGTACGCGATGAGGTTCCACGCGACTTGTCTGGGGTGCGTCCGGACTACACAATGAGTTTCCACGCAATTTGGCTGGGGTGCTTCTGGGGTACGCAATGAGTTTGTACGCAATTTGGCTGGGGTGCATCCGGGGTACGCGATGAGTTCCCACGCGATTAGTCTGGGGTGCGCCTGGGGTAGGCGATGAGTTTCACGTGATGAGTTTCACATAATGAGTTTCGACGTGATCACTGCACCCGCACCCAAGCCAAATTGCGTGGAAACTCAGCACGTACCTGGCAAAACATGCACAAATCCCCTGGAAGATAACCCCTCCTCATGGGACAGCCACATCCCAGCACCCCATCACCCGTGACCACTCCTGCAGGCAGTCCACATCACATGGGACCCCCCATCACCCGTGACCACCCCCGCAGGCAGCCCACACTACATGGGACCCCCCATCACCCGTGACCACCCCAGGAGGCAGCCCACACCAGATGGGATGCCCCATCACCTGTGACCACCCCCGCAGGCAGCCCACACCGCATGGGACCCCCTTCACTCGTAACCACCCCACAGGCAGCCCACACCACATGGGACCCCCCATCACCTGTGACCACCCACGCAGGCAGCCCACACTACATGGGACCCCAGCATCACCCATGACCACCCCCACAGGCAGCCCACACCACATGGGATCCCCCATCACCCGTCATCACCCCCGCAGGCAGCCCACAACACATGGCACCCCACCAACACCTGTGACGGCAACCTGCAGGCAGGCCCCGCCTCATGTACCCCCTCCCAGTGATGGCATCCTGCAAGCAGGCCCGCCTCATGTCCCCCTACCAACACCTTTGACTAACCTGCAGGCAGGCCCTGCCTCATGTATCCCCCAACAGTGATGGCAACCTGCAAGCAGGCCCGCCTCATGTCCCCCCACCAACACCTGTGACAGCAACCTGCAGGCAGGCTCCACCTCATGCACCCCGCAACCAATGATGGCAACCTGCAGGCAGGCCCCGCCTCATGTACCCCCACCAACACCTTTGACGGCAACCTGCAGGCATCCCCCAGCCTCATGTACCCCCACCAACAGTGACGGCAACCTGCAGGCATGTGAAATCAAATGCCACAACATGCTAGACACTCCCGGTGCACCTCAACACCCATCCATTGGTCATGCCCTCCAGTACAAAGTAATACTCTGTAAAAACAACACATAAAACCAGCATGAATCAAATAAAAAAACAAAAACATATGAAAACGGAAATAAATTGGATGTTGAACTAAAATTGATCCCGGAAAAATACAACTATTACAAACAACCAGGGTCCATTGTCCCCAAACATGTCTTAAAATTCTAAAAAATACCATTAAAAAAGAACTATGTACAAAATGTGGAGCAAAGTCCAGGAACTCCCAAAAAAGTGAGAAATAAATGGAACCTACACCTAAAGAACTATATACAATGGCAGCTGGCTAGTCCTCCTCCTCACCATACTCCCTCTCAGTCTCCGCCACGGCTTCATCAAACACTGCGACCACTTCCACTAGACGGGCCTCCGCTTCCCCCTCGAGGGCTTGCAGGGACTCTACCACCATGCTCCTCTCAAACTCCCTGCAAGTCTCCTCGATGATCTCTGGCTGCCTCTCTGCTTGCAGGGACTCTGCTCCTCTCAAACTCCCTGCAAGTCTCCTCGACAACCTCTGCCTGCCTCTCTGCTTGCAGGGACTCTGCCACCATGCTCCTCTTGAACTCCCTGCAAACCTCCTCGACAACCTCTGCCTGCCTCTCTGCCGGACGCAGTGAATTCTTCACCCTGGCCATGGCGAGTCGTGCCTCCTGTGCCCGCTGTAGCTCTGCCCCGATGTGCTGGCCCAAACGCTCCAACACGGAAGAAATCCTTGTTGTAAGGTCCACATGTGCCTTCTGCCTGATGGCCGATACCTACCCCTCTGCTGTTGAAAGGCCCAAGTCCTGTCGCCTTCTACTCTGAGCATGCTGCTGCCAATAGGCCCGGTGCCTGCACATCAAGGACAGCCTCTGGGATGATGACAACTGCCGGGTCTGTCATGCACGTGCCCTTCTCCTTGATGCCTGCTCTTCCTCCATTGCCATAGCTCCTGTTGCTGTGGTGACAACATCTGCTGACTCCACCTCAACTCCCGACTCTGGCAGGGATGGGATCGCCATCAAACTGGCCGCCGGGATTGGGACGGATACACAGAGGGCCCTGGTGGTATCTGGGTCAGAAGATGGCAGGGAGAACAACTGGCGCACAGAGAAGGAAGACGAGGAGGGGGTCACATAAGTGGGCAGCCCACAAACCCATTGTGAGACCATGAACTGTGCTAGCCAGTTTAAGAGACGACATTCATTGTGATGACGTTCAAGCCCCTGATTGGAAGCCTCCACCTCATCACGGATGTTGCCTGTATGCCTTGTGATACCGGCTAGCAACAGTTCCACACGGTCCCGAATGGCTTAATCCACAGGTATTAATATAACTGTTTGTGTGAATCTATCCGCCACCTGCGTATGGGTTCGGCCTCAGGCATGCCCGCAGGTGCATACACATGCAGTCACAGTCCCAGGGGCAGGAATTAGCACAGGCACCTCCAGGGCGACCTGCGCTGCCTCCAGCCCCTGAGTCTGGACTGCAGCAGTCACACCTACATCATCACCCATGCCAGGCCCCATGGACTGGGATGATGTGGCCTCCTCCTCCTCCACATCCCCCGCCAACCTGGATGCCTCCCCACTGTCTTCCGCAGTGTCTTGCCCCTATGTGGGCTCATCTGTCCAACTGCTGAGGAGTCCTCCACCACCTTTGCCGTCTTGGACCTACCATCAGCACCTGTGGGCGGTGACTCCGACGCGGCACCAGCCTCCTCGCTCCCGGAAGATGACAGTACCTGGGAGGACTGTGCCTGGTGGAGGCATCCCTGCTGCCTTGCTCCACAGCACCTTCTCCGCCTTCTTCTCCCTTTGTCGCTGTGGATGTGAAAACAGAGAACACAAACATCAGGGGACTGACATATGTTTGTTTGGCACATGTACACCATGCATGCCCGTGATGTTGATGAAAGCACACATGTGTAACACCACTCACATGCCCCAGTTGAGACACATACATGCAAACATGTGCATGTCGCTACATGCTTGCACGCATCATGCATTGCAACCCAAACACCATTGCTGTCACACATGTTTAAACGGACTCACATGCAGCACTGTCCGGTACATGTACACAGACATCTGTACAAGAGGCATTCCAGACATGAGGCCAAGGTGCACACTCGAACCACACATCAACATGCACATGCGCCATGGTGTACGAGAACACATAGACACTTACCAATCGACTCCAGACGGAGCTCCAAATCCCAGCCATGGCTGTACAGCGCTGGATAGAACCTCTCCAGGAACCGATAGTTGTCGTTGGTCAACCAGCGCCTCACTTGGTCCTCACCAGCCTGGAGAAAGCGCTGGGCCTTGTTGTGGGTCCTGGCCTTGAAGTCCTCCTGGCGCTTGTGGACATGTGTGTAGTCACGGGGTGCCACCCCATCCGTGTTGATGGCACCCACAATGCCCACCCAGATCCTCCTCCGTCCTTCCTTGCCGACTTGCGATGGTCTGTGGAAGAGGGCATCATAATGCCCCAGGACTTGCTACGCCAGGATGTCAACTTCCCTGGCTGTGAAGCTGACAGCCCTCTGCCTCGCTGCCGGGGGGGTAACACTTGCTTCAGGTGATGTTGGGTCAGCCATGGCAGCCCCCGTGGCAGTTGTGGGTGGGCAAGGTGGTGCTGGGGCTGGGCTGTAGAGCGGTGGTATGGCACGTCTTTGGGATCAGCAGATGTGGTCACAGTGACAGGAGCACTGGCAATGGGTGTACAGCAGGCACCAAATTGCAGGGCACGTGGGCAGCAGGCACACAAAGGGGGCAGACAGCAGCAAAGGCAAGTATATTGGATGGTAGGCAGGAGAGTGGGTCTTCGGTGTTACTCGCGTGGCCAGCTCGAAACAGAGTGACTATGCACATGCAGAACCAGCGCGTTAGCATGGATTTAGAGGATAGGGCCTTCGCGCGTAACTTACGTGACACACGCTGTACGTTGGGCATCCCGGTTAAAGGTGTGCATAGGACAACATTGCACTCTACATGCATTTCGCTGCGGATGGACGCATGGACTTCATAGTATTCTGAGGTCCCACGCAAATTCTCCAAAACTGTGACAGTGCGTACTTCTTGTTTTGGCGGGGGAGCTGCCTCTACACACAGGCGTGTGTGTTTTTATTTCTACAAGGCAAACGTTGGGTTGCATATACAATTTTCATACTGTGCTTGCCCCTGTGTGTCACAGGTACCCCTATTTTCGAGGTCATAGTACCCTACATGTACCTCGCGTATGCACTGTTTGTGTTGCTGGGTGCCACAGCATACTGTGTAATGCTTTTACTTCACACATGGGCTACCGAGGGGTTGCGTAAACATTTATTTTTGCTTTTGGGGTGACTGTGCGGTACACGACCCGTTATTTTTACCCCAGGGTTTACATCGAGCCTAGCTGGAGCACAGTTGTATGTATTTTATCATGTACACTGCCCCACTGACTGAAATTGCCCAGGACAATTCATATTTGTGCCTCCCATTGCATAATTCCCTCAGTGTCATGAGTGAGAGGCCCAGAGGTGGGAAGGGGGGCAGAGGTGGACGAGGTGGCCGAGGTGGCCGATGAGCATGTGGTGGCCAGGGCCATGCAGGGAGAGCTGTATGCCCCATCCCCCAACAGGGTCAGGGACATGGAGCTGATTCTGATGTCCCGAGCACTCAGGATCCCGGGGCAGCATTGTCATCTGCTGCACCCACCAGCCAGGGTGAGGGAGCTGCAGGGGCAGCTGCATCACCCCGTGCCCAGGCTCAGGGGCCAACTGCCAGGCCTGTAAATGTCCTGGCACAGGTCCACAGAGACCCAGGTGCCATTGTCCCTGTCTCCAAGGGGGAGGGACGTGTTGGGAAAGTTGCCAACACAGCACCAGGGGTCACAGGGCAGTATTGTCATCTGCTGTCCAGACCAGCCACGGCCATGAGAGTGCGGTGGCAGCTGCAGCTACCCACACCCAAGCTCAGGGTCATCCAGCCAGGACTGTGGTGGTCCAGGCACAGGTCCACAGAGACCCATGCGCATATGTCCTTGTCACTAAAGGCAAGAGATGTGCGGTGCAGGTTACTGGCACCAGCACCGAGGTACAGATACCTGCCTGGGCAGCTACTGTCATGCCACCAGTGGCTGATGTCACAGCACAGTCCACCAGTACTCCCGCCCCTACTGACCCAAGTGGCCCCAGCCACTCAGTGTCTTCACGACCTTGCAAGAAGCAAAAGTGTGGAGGAACGGACAGGGCTCAAACCCCAAGCACGGCACAGCAGACCAACACGTCGAGGAAGAGGAGCTTCTGTGATAAGGAACTGGACATCATCGTCGAGTATGTGTTGGAAAATGAATAAGACATGCTTGTGCAGGTAGGGAGCACACATGCGCCTTCTCAGTGTATGGTCCCCTGGTAACGTGTCACGGATCGTATAAACGCCTTGGGCTATGAGAGGCGCACACCGCATGAGGTGATGAAGCGTTAGAATGACATCCAACGCAGAGCCAAAGACAAGCTGGGTTCCGCCTACGCCAATACTTTGGTGGCTGGACGTGGGCCAGCACAAGAGGACGATCAACTCACTCCACATGAAGTGATTGCAGTGATATGATCAATTTGGAGCAGGTTCAAGGCATGGGAGACCTGCCAAATTATGAGGACATATTCGGTGACTGTTGATACATGTGCGTCAGGGACATGTGCATGTCGCTTGGATGTAGTGTGATGATTGTCTACCAGATGTGCCTATATGTACATGAGTGGCAGAGGTGAGCCATGTGAATGTGGAGTGATCCGTGCTTATTATTGTGCTGACTGCATACAAACAAAGTGCCGCACAATGTGAAAATTCTCATCACCACACTGGGTCACTGATTGCATGTCACTCCCTGTCAAGCCTCTCTTGGGCCTCTTCCTGCTACAACCTGTGATGGCGGACGGCCTGTGATGAGCTTGCACTCCACAATCGCCTTCTCTCATCGCTACTGTGACGTCTCAGGTAGGTCACCCTGCCGGCTGCACTTCCTCTGAGGTTCACTCCCTTTCCTCTCCTTCCACTTGCAGATCACTGTTTGCAGAGTACAGTTAATTCCTATGGTGGACTACTACAAAGGCTTCTAGCGGGTTTATGTGCTTCTACTCTCTTCCCTCTGCAAGTCATCCCCGACTGCACTGTGGGGGTAGTCCTGTTCTCCTAGGGCCAGGTATCTCACTATGAATGTGATGTTGTCACTACATCACTGTGCCTACGTAGGCGGATTTCAAAGACCTGTGCATTGTCCACATGGCCATATTGGTCCTGGTGCTGCTGTTCGTTGATCTCCATCATTGACGTTTGATTCCTTCTCATGGTTTTAAATCATCCCTTTCCTCCTCCCTCAGCCTCAGTACCTACTATTTGGCAATTGTTTTGTGGTTCATGCCTATCTTCATCTGGGTCCTCCCCCTGGTACAGCCTCCCTACCTCGATGGAACTCATGGCGTGCCTTCTCTCGGGCTGTAGGCACTTGTATTGCTTCCTCATGTTTTGTGCTTTCTCTCCTCGTCTCCCTTGCTTTGGTCTGGGAGGACTGCAGGGATGAACTTGTCACTTGCCAAGACTCTGATCTGCAACACAGTCTTCTGAGCCAATGTTTGTACACATGCAGTGCCTCCTGGACATCTCCCGCACTTGGGGGTTCTTTCCTGTATCCCTATGACCCACTACCAACACTTGACACCTGATGTGTGCACATACCCTTCCCCTGGCATCATCCGGCAAAATTACAGTACAGGTTATGTAGTTATGTGTGCCTGGCTTCACTCTATTCAGCCACCATAGCTGCATTGTACATTGTGACACATTTGTGTTTCCGACTAGTGACTTCCATGAAAGTAACATGTTGGTCTCATCAATCTCCAGGACCCTCACAAGAGCTGAGGCCAGTAGTTTGCAAAAAATCAGGAAAGAGTGTGAGACTGAGCTAAAAAAGGACATCGCAAAACAGGTCTGGTAGACACATCTGAGAGGCATTTAAAGGTTTGTCCGGAGACTGGACGTAGAAGATGCCCAACAGCCGCTTGTTCAGAAAAGTTTACTATTCTCATGGCCGTGTTTGCAAGCATGGCTTACTCAAGAAGAGCAATGTGAGAAATTCCAAGAAGGAAATGCAAGTCTTACTGAAATGCAACTGACGTGCTCACATATTGCAACCTTGTGCCAGGAAATTACTCAGAAATATGCACCATTACAGGCCACACAATATTTGCTAATTTGCAGATGAGTACATGTGATGACACAAGTGATTAGAAAGATCTCCTGCACATAGTAAAAACGGATTACAAAAGATGTGATGGTTGCAAACAAAACCTAATATTGTGTATTTCTGATTCAAATGGTGTTACTAGCACCAAAAGCGGCCTAAATGG
The DNA here is from genome assembly GCF_040938575.1 of Ambystoma mexicanum. Taxonomy (NCBI): domain Eukaryota; kingdom Metazoa; phylum Chordata; class Amphibia; order Caudata; family Ambystomatidae; genus Ambystoma; species Ambystoma mexicanum. The sequence goes on from NC_090923.1 coordinate 118,680,892, forward strand.
AACCTAGGAGCCTGGCCTTTCCGGAGCGGGGATTGCATGGGCTGAAAGAGGACTATTCAAGGAGATTTGCAAGGACTATTTGGAGTTCCTGAAATGAGGCTCCACATTGTTCTGTTCAGTGGTCATCAACATGTAAGTCTTCCCGTTTGATCTAAAGGCTGACATGTTTTGGCATGTCTGTGTGAGTCTCCTCCCCCACGCCCTGCATCTCCCGCTCAACCGCTCTTAGGGTTACTTTGGTTGGGCAACTGCGTTATGGGTTAGTAATGCATATTTACTGTGTGCCATTGGTGTTCATTCACGCAACATGCAGTAGTGAATAATGGGTTGTTGTAATCATTATTCGTTGTATTAATGTGAATATGATTAATTTCTGTTTTGGCAAAGACTCTCGGCAGGAAACACAGTCTTTTTTGACGACTGAGGTTGTTCGGTTATTAAAGGACTGGAACTTAACCGGGTTGAGGGATAGCGATGATTCTGAGATGTAAAGGAAAGAAAGATATTTCTTGGGAGATTCGAATCTTGTTGTCTAGTCCCAGTTTGGGTTTGTTTCTCTTTTTTTTTAGGCTTTCTTTTTTCCTGCGTGTTAGTTTTGTTCATTTGTAAATTTGGCATTTTATTTAAATTTTTAACTTCTAAATGTATTTATTTCTCAGTAGTACAACGCTGTGAATTGAACTGATTTTGTGATATTATGAAATGTGTTAAAAGTCAATTTTGTTTATTTTTTGGCTATTGCACAATAAAACATTTTTTTTTTATTAATGTGAATACTAATACTTTTTAAAACAGGGGAAAGATTGTCCCAAAGTCTAAAATCTGCAAGGGAGTCTCTCACACTGCATGCAATAATCATTCCCCTCCAGTAGTCTTGGGGGTTGCCCAAATCCTAGCAAACTGTAGAAAGTCTCTTGAGCAGTCCATTGGGCTCTGGGGCCTGATAACCTAGCAGGAATTGAGCTTCCCAGTGATTTGGAGACATTGGGGCTGCTTTTCGTCGTTGGGTGAACTCATGGTGATCCTTATTGTCGCCATCAGCAGCAGTAGGAATAATTGCAGCGTTGCCACGAGAAGCAGTTTGAGCCAGGAGTCCATAGCCTCAACTCTTCTGACCTTGTCTCTGTCGACTGCTTCTGAACTTGCACCGCATCTGCTAGCCTGATCAACTGTTCTCTGCTGTTGTTGCCTCAAGCTTGTACCTCTACCTGCCTGCTCCAACTACCTTTGGCCTGAGTCTCGCCTGGTGCTCTGTGACCTCCTGACACTGTATAACTGAAACCTCAACAGTCTGTCCTTTCCTCCTAGTGACCACCTGTGCCACCTAATATTACATGCTCCTTCTGGTAACCAACCCCACCACCTGATTTCACCTAATCCTGATAACCACCTCCTCCTGATCAGCAACTCTCACCACCTGATGTCACTCCTGCCCCTGAGCCACAAAGGGCACGTTGTTGGCGCCACTGGTGTGGTGCTGTACAGGAGCCCTTTAACATTACTCTCGTCCGTCGTGTGGCCAAGCCCACCTGCTGATTTAACAGGCTGCGGGAACCCAGAGCAGCGAAGCCCACGAGCCTCAAAGGGAGTGGTGTTGGTGCTGCTGTTGTGCTGGGCAGGAGCCCTTTAACGTTGCTCTCATCTTTCGTGTGGCCACGCCCCTCTGCTGATTTAACAGGCTGCAGGAACTCGGAGCGTCAAAGCCGCAACCGGTTGCGTTGTTGGCATCACTGGTGTTAGCGCAGCGGGAGTAGCGGCAACCAACTTCTTCGCTTCTAAAGTAAGCTCTCCAGTGTTCATAGAACTTTCATATAACACTCAAAACGTTAAGGAAACTGTGGCCATTGCAAGTCCCATTTGAAGTTTTATGAACTTGCTTTTGATCCTCGAGGAAAGCCGATGCTGCTAGCCACCTTTCTGGTCTTTAAGAATAATTTCATCCACTTCTTCGAATAGTGACAGGCAGCCCACGAGGGTTGGCGTGGCAAGCCAGGCAAGTAAGGGGAGCAGGCATATAAAGGGGCTCTCTTAGCTCGTAGGAACTGAGCTGGGAGCTGTTGTGTTAACTGCACTGTCCTACCAGTCTGTACTTCGGCACTCGAAGGCATGAGAGCTAATACTTTTGCCAGCTTGCGGTTGAAGTACGTGTATTCTGGACTCAATTTGTATGTTCCTTTCTAGCAAGCGCTTTTGTGGATGATCCCAGTACTCTCATCTGCTCATCTCGGTTGGGTTTTGATCGTTACTGAAACTTTGTGTCCTGATGGGCCTCATTAAGAGGTTGACAGTAACCCGCTGGTGCTACTGGCAGCTTGCTGTCGACCTCGTAACACCATTTCCGCTGCCTGATTTCCCGGTGCAAGCCGGATTTTACAGGTGTTGACAGGCGCGGGATGTCAGCCGGCGGAAAATGTGAGTCCCCATTCCCCACGGGAATGAGGACATGGAAGTACTGACGGTGCCAGTGCTTCTGTGAAAATCATGCCTGCAAGTGCCGGTACTCTTAGCAGGAAAGACCTGCCGGGAGATCCGGCCCCTGCAGGCAATCTCGTAGTCTGGTAGTCCATAATAAGGGCATCAGTACGTTGCTACTGGCACCTTCTTTTCCAGACCACCAGACTTGGAATGACACCCACTGTCTTTGTGTCACAGAGTTTGAACATTGGACTTAGCTGTGCTTCGCGATTTATTTGTGATTTATTTCCCTGGATGTGATTCTTTGGACTGGATTGGAGTCTATTTCATTGAGGCTCCAGTTGGATGGTTTCCGCGTGTTGGGTTTTGATAATTCTACTGTCTATGTTTTAACTGGTTTTATATAATCAAAATTGTGTTCAGCTTTTATATGATCTGGTTGCGTTCACAGATCCCTACTGCATTTTATTGTTCTGGGCACTTTAGAATACATATTTTATATTCATATGTATATTTATCTGATTGTTTTATTATTAGTGCTTCTGCTGTACCACGTCCAAAAGAAAGGCGTTGATGTGCCCTACCCAATAGTAAAGCTGTTAAAAAGGCAGTAACTTTCACTAACCGTATTATTGAGGCCAATGCAATGTGAAGCGAAATCGCGAGCTTACGCTATGGGATTGAGCCCCTGAAGGTCCAAGTTACTGAAATACCCAAAGGAGGGAAAAAGGTGTGTGGGGGAGGGGCAAGCGGCATCTAAATGTGCAGTAGATGGCATCACAAAGTAAATAATTGTACCCTCCGTTTCCAATAGGGTAGTAAACCCATTTAGTAAACCTGGGCGGTAAAATGCCCATGCTAAGGTGTCCAAAGAGGACACGAGGAAAATGGCATCACAAACTTGAGCAGGTCAACAGTCCCAGTACCAGCATTAGTGGAGGTTGGGGGAATAGCTATGAGGTATGAAGTGCCCCAACCCCACCAGGCAGCACGCTGGTAAAACCTATAATATCCCTGTGGGATTAAATGTCCCTAGCCGGTTAACTGAGGGGTTAGGGGTGGCAACAGATAGGGTGGTTGAAGTAGATTGAGCAGGATCTAGGCCAGTTATGTCATGTTATATCAAAGGTTCTTATACCACGCACTGTTGCCACCTGCGTGGTTAGTTGTGCCAACAGAACACTCAGAGGATGCGACATAGCCCCCTGAGGTTGCAAGACGAAACCGGTTTCTCCCACTGGCTGACCAGGACGGGGAAAGCAGACAAGCAAAAAGTCCACCAAGGGCTCCTGGTAGTACCACGGACAAACCTGCCAAGGAGACAGTCTAGTGCTATTACCTGTGAGGGCTGTAGTCACTTGCTCAGTCTACTAGAGAAACTGATAGGCAATGTTGAGCTCTTAAGGTGGGATGTGGAGGTTATTAAAGAGAATCTTGAAGACCTCATGGCGCTTGTTGTGCTCAAGCCACCCACAGAGAGAGTGAACAGGCCATCCACATGCCGGCTTAGGGATGATAATGTGACAGTTGCATGGAGTACTGTTGTGAATGGTAGGGTGGCACATGTGGTGGAGATCATTGATTCTTTTGAGGCCAGGAGTCCTCAAAGGAGACCAGAAGAAGCCAGTGGGCAACAGGGGAGGATGCGTCCGGTATCGTCATCTATGCCACATACCGATAAGAATTGTTTTTATTTAGTAAATGTACCTAATCCTGTGCAGCCAAGACATGAAACTCAGTACAACCTCATTAACAAAGTGACACATTGGCTGAGAGTGAAAAGGGCTGTTACTCTATCCGTAATGATATAATTTCATGCGCACACATCAGGGGGGGAAGGGGTAGGGATACTGTCAGAGTGGACTCTGCTGGACCAGCTGGAGCTGGTGGATGAACAGTTGACTGAGGCTATATTACTCATGGAACAAAGGGTTCTGCCACCGCTGGGGCTCGAATTGTAATTAAGAATCCTGTCCCTAAGTATTTCTCTAACAGCAGAATTACTAACCACTCCCTTCCTCGAGAGCGTGCAAGAAGAAACTCCCCCATTCCCATTGATTGGTTGTCCCAAAATCATCCTGGGTAACTCTTCACCATATGTGCTCCATTAGACACCTCAGGCAATCCAGGTGCCCCCACCTCCATGAGAACTGCGGCTATCAGCCTGACCAAAGGTCAATAAGCTGTCCTGATTGGCTAGGCCGTAGAGCCTATTTCATGTGTAGCCCCTGCTTTGAGTAGTGCAGGGAGAGGCCTCCCCAGTGGAACCTTGGCTTGACGGGCCCCGCACTCCAGCCCAGTGCAATGGAACATATCTGGGGTCAACAAATATCTAATGGATAATGATTGGCTTGATTCTGTTCATACCCTTGGTATAATTAGCCTACAAGTCACCTGGGCAGTAAAACACTGCACCTCTAGGGGCAATCCACTTAAGTAATACCAGCAACGCAAGGTGCAGGCGGTAGGCCCAGTTGTGGGATTCTAATATAGTTTAGCTCTGCGCCATTCTCATCAATAAAGGTTCATGAGAATGGCTCAATGATCCTTCTAGAGCTTAATCTAAAGCTCTTTGATGGTAGTGAGGTCCTTTTTGTAAACTTATATGTTCGACAATCCGGGGGAGGAGGTTAGGAATATTAATCTTGCTTCAGGAAAGAGTTTCTGCTTGGAGGCCAAGGTGCAATAGTCCACTATGACCCCCTAGACATCATGGCATCATGGTAGGGATTGTGGATGTGGAGGGTTCTATTTGGGGTGTCCCCGAACCTGATGCATGTTAAGCTAAAAGGCAATACAAGAGTGCAGAAGCGGTTTCTGGTCTCATTATGGGGTCCAGCATGAGAGCTTGCAATGGCAGATTCCCCGGGGACAGCCCAGCGGCCCTCTTGTTTGATAGTGGCACCTAGAACATTCCGATATACTGCATATTAGTAAATCTCAAAGCCTGGGTGGTGCTAAGAGACTTTTCTATAGTGCCTAGAATAAAGATCGACCAGCATCCGCTGACTCTGAAGGTCGACGATGCACTGCTATACTTGGCCTCGAGCCAGACCATAGGTTCTAGTGTTGCTCTATCGATCACTGGGCACGCCAGGCGCACCATCAAGTGGTCATGAATGAATCTAGATGACGTTATGTGAGTGCTTATGGGTACATCTTCATAGAATTAGAGGACTTCTTCTCCACTGACTTGGGCAATTCTAATGGATCAAGAGCTATCCATGAGAAGATTACCAAAACCCTCATGGGACCCTTTACTAAACCACGCATGGAGGATACCCAAAATGCACAAGGCGGGCGCTCTGTTATGATGGATACTGCTGATGGTCCAAGAGCTTGGTGATCAGGCAGGCTAACTTGGTCCACGAGGATGGAAGGTCATCATTGCGCAAGGATAGAAGGAATTACCATTCTCTTGTCAAAAGCAAGAAAAAAGATTGGGTCAATCAGGTCTGGTGTTCTTTACTAGATGCTAGTGGTCACATGGACCCCAAGGAAATTTGGGTGGGTCGTACTGCCGATAGCTGCGGCTCCAGGGGTGTATATTAGGATCTTCCTGGGTTGAATACTTTACATATTTACATATTTACATATTTATATCGTGCAACCAGGACATACGCTTAGCATGGGCAAGAGGGAAGATTTTGTAGTCGGGCAGGCAATGGTAACAACTATACCCTATTAAAATTAACCTGCACGGAAGTTGGCACCGCCCTTAAGAATGAGAAACTGGGTAAAGCTCCGGGCTCAACAGCCTGATATGTGGATCCCCTATTTGACAAAGCTATTCAATTTGGTCCTCAAACATAATGGGGTCCCAGCCTTGTGGGTTCAGGCTGAACTAGTGCCCATCTTTAAAAAAGGCAGAAGGGATTTGCCCCAAAACCATAAACCATTATCCTTATTGGATACAAGGGGCACATCTTGGCAAGGTCAATTCTCCATCGCTTCGAGGTAGGGATTGAGGGGAAAGGGAGGTGTTTCATCGACTTAGATGCGCTTTTGACACTGTTCCTAGAGTGCACTTGTGGGAGACTTTCTTGAGCTTGGATATTCCAATTCCTCTGTTAAAAGCTCTTGTATTTGAATAATGAAGCTGTTATGAAGTGGGGAATTGGTGGCAGGATAAACCCAGCAATAGGCATTGACATGGGCGTGCACCAGGGCTGTGTCCTGGCACCGAAATGATTTTGTGTTTTTAATAATGGGGTCATTAAGGAACTCTTAAATCATCCAACGGATAACCTTGTCTTAGCAATTAGTAAAATACCAGTGTTAATGTTTGCAAACAATGCAGTCCTCCTTTCACTAACTCCAATGGGCCTCAAAAAGCCGTTGATAGTCTTCTGTGATTATTGCGATGTGACTGGATTAGCCATTAACGCCACAAAGACCAAAGCCCTAATTATGTCGGGGTAATAGACGGAAGGTAAGGTCGGCCTTAAACCTGTAGCAGAACAGTGGGCTCATAGAACAAGTAGAGGGGTATGACTTATTGGGTTTAAGGGTTACAGCCAATTGCAACTGGGATAGGTAGTTGGCTAAAGCTGGGGTTCCTTTGAGCAGGTATAGTGGGGCATTGGCGCAGTTCACTAGTGAACATTTGAATGGAGTGGTCCGAGTCTTGCTTGGGGCCTATAAGACACAGGCCAGGCAGGCTGCAACATTCGGAGCTGAGCTGTGGGGACACAAGAGGTGCCAAAACTTGTTGATAATCAAAAACAAATATCCGAAAAGTTTTCTTGACTTCCCTCTGAGTACCCCAAATCTCGCAGAGTTCATCGAGACTGCCAGAATCATACTGTAAACCCAGACTACTCTACTATTGGGTGAGTATGTGGACTGACCTGATGTCGTAAGAAGGAGGGAAAACAATGCCCTGGCTTATTCATATTAAACGTGAGCTATCTGACCTTGGGTTGAATGAGCTCTGGACCTGCCCTGAAGGCATGAACAACAACTGCAAGGTAACCATTAGGGGAATGCTTGAAGTTAAATATGAGCTGGACATTTTAACAATGATTAGCTAGTCGACTACATTGCTCCGGTATTGGAGTCTGAAGTCTCGTTTGAACAGGAATTGTACTTGGAATATCTAAGCCCCAAATGTACCAGAGCTTTATATTTTAAGCTATGGATTGGTACCTTGCCACTTGCTGATCTCTGTAACAAGTGGAACCTGAGAGTCTCAGCAGCTAGCCAGCATTGAGAGAATTTATCTGAGACAGTTCAATATTTTATCCTAATTTGCTCTGCTTATCTGGACCTTATAAAAAGGTTCCTAAGACCCTTCTTGAGAAAGATGTAGGCTAGAACTACTATAGAAGCAAAGAAGGGTTGTTTTGCAAACACACTGTGCACACAAACGGTATACAGATCAATTGGTTTGTAATTTAATCAGAAGGTGATGCAGCCTGACACGTGTTCCGAGCAACTGGCTCTTCCACTGAGGCTGCATAGTAAATGTACAATGAAGTAAAAAACTACAAATCATGTATACATGGTACGTATAACAGACCCAAACACAAAACAAAGCAGTTAGGTGGTCAAGCCCGACCATTGCAAATGATAATTCAATTCATAGGTTGTAAATTTACTATGCAGTCTCAGTAGAAGAGCCAGTTGCTCGAAACACGTGTCAGGCTGCATCTGTTAGAACTATGGATATACTTCTGAATATGCCCAAGTACGGAATCTGCAGAATCCACCAACCTGTTCAGACGACAGCAGCAAGCAGCATGAAGTAGTTAAGAATCCCCCTGGGAGCCTTATCACCTTCTTAGACACAGTGATAGGCAAAACTTCCAGGGAAACCCTCTGGGGTAAAAAACCCTGATCTATGTGGAAGAGGCTTGGCACGGTGTATGGTAGCTTCAGAGTCTTCGGTTCAGGGATCTGGGAAGTTGTATCGGATCCAATGGCAGTGGTATGAAGCATACAATCTGTCAAAAACTCCTCTCATAGGTCTATAGTGAGAGAGAAAGAGATGTTACTTCTAGATATAACTTCAGAGTAATGAATAGTGAACCCCGGGACACAACCCACCTGTTATGGATAAAGGATAGCTGTATTTAGTGCAGTGGTGGTTCTGAAGTCTTTCTGTTAGGGAAAGGAGAGAAGAGAATAAGACCAAGACCCTCTATTATGAAAGGTTTAAGACAGAAGGACAGAACCTACTTTGGAAGTGCTGGAGTGGAAGGCACACTGGAGTTCCACATGGAGAGGTTTTGTGTCCGGACAGGACCCGATCGTCTGAAGTAGGGCAAAGGCTCTACGGGAAATATAAGAGTTAGTACCAGAGTGGAAGAAGGATAAGATTGGGTGATTTATCGGGTAAGATTCTCTTACTGAAGTCCTCGAAAGGTAATCCTGGCAAAGGGAGGCGTTGGAAACAGTACGGGATCCAGAAGTTGAGACGTTTCTGTGGAAAGTGAATATCGATAGCCTTTTAGCGGAAGAGTGTTTGGGAACCGTGAAGAAACGGTTCCGAATTTCAAGGGAGAGATAGAAGGAAAGCTCCTAGGAACGGAACACTTACGGAGCGTCTTGCTGGAGAGTAGCGACCCATCGGATTGCAGAACTGCTGTCACTATATGAAGTCACGTGATCATCTGCCGGCATCCACACTGAACGTAAGCCTCCAGCGTCTACTGGTGAAGCGAAGCAGGCATACACAGCGGCCATCTTAGGAGGGTTCAGGAATAGAGCGCGGCATGCTCTGCTGCGAAGCCAAAGAGACCAACGGCGGTAATGGGACGTAACAGCATCACCTTCTGATTAAATTACAAACCAATTGATCTTTATACCGTTTGTGTGTGCAGTGTTTTTGCAAAACAACCCTTCTTTGTTTCACTTACCTGGTGGATAACTTGGCAGGTTTCCACTACCGCACTTGCCTGCAGCCCTTTCAAACCATTCACATTTTCTTGGTCCTCGCACTAAACCCTGCTGTCTTTTTCTGCCAACCTTCTGCTTTCTCATTTTGGGACTCAGAGGATCAGCAGCAGACCTCAACGTTCTAATTATATTATTTGCTCACAATGGCAACAGCAGCAGAGTATATATTGACCAGAGAAGGTGACATCAAATCATTATTTGCTCCTAGAGGATCTACCCTCAATCCATTTAAAAGACTGACATCAGAGTCTGAAGATCTTAGATCTAAGTTTATCAAACTAGAACGTCTCAGCATCAGAGAGATCAATACATTCTGGGAAAACAACCCTCACTCATTATTTAAAAGAACAGAAAATTCCTTGTGGTCTCCAGATATAAATTTTGCCAGACTTTGAAGATCCTGCTGATAATAACCTTGCTACGGAATGGGGAGCAAATTTATCAGCTAGCTCTAATAATATGCCCAAACTCCTCATTGAGCATACGAGTAGAGAACATAAACAAATTGTTATTGAAATAGATGCATTAAAAGAAGAAATAGGACTCGTTGACGCTCCCAGTGCTAACATTGAAAAAAAATATAAAACCTTATACACCCCTCTACGCAGACACCAAGACGAGGTTAAACTTTTAAAATCTTGCAAATTCTCTCGTGATGGTAGAGATTATCGAGACAATAGGGTGTACATGTACCAACCTAAATATGACGAAGTATCTTGGTCAAGAAACAGTAGCACAATGTCTCCGCCTGCTAGCTCTGAAGTAGATAGTGATGGTGAAAGACCCGACACTGACGGAGACTCCACCAATGCCTCAAATAGTATAGATTTGAATCCCTCTGATGACTCTGAGATCACATCAGGCAAACGTGCCATAACTACGCAACCCACTCCTTTTTTAGAGCAGATTCGAAGATACAAAAAAGGCAACCGTCAAGCCGCCCTAGCGGCCATGAAAAAAGTCAGGTTCTAAACACCTCTAATTACAGATACCACAACCCCAGACCCAAGCCTCTGGGCACAAGGGGTGGCCAATCCCACCGGCGTAAACGCCCCTCCCATGCAACGCAGAGTAACCAGGGCATCCTATCAGCAAACACTCAGGAATCAGACAAGATAGATCTGATACATAATTTGAGTAGCTATCCTCTCTCTCCAGATGAATGGTCTCTCTTGAATAAGGGATTGTCGTTCTCTCCAACAGATTCCAAGGAATATGTTCAGATCCAGATAGATCCGTTCAAATTTATTCGCAAAAAATAAAACTAAAAAAATACTTCCCAACTCAAGTAAGTACTTCAAATCTCAGCCCCAACCAGCTCTCCTTTCGGATGTCACATTGCAGACCATGCTCAGCACACAAGTGCTTATGTCCCTTGACGAATGTGAGATGTCATGAACCTACTTCAAGATTTGTACATTCAGCAGCAGAGTTTGAAAATAAATGAGTTATCAACCAAATCAAAATTTGTACCTGTGTTTCCTAAAGACAACCTTATTGACACATTTCACCAAGCAGTCATTAATGACATTCATAAAATGCAAGACACTCCCAATAAGAAGAATATATGCAAACACAATTTATCAAATCGAGAGCAAATGGCATTGCGTAAGCTAGCATCCAACGATAACTTAATCATCAAGGAGGCAGACGAGGGGGGCAATGTAGTGATTATGGATAAAGCTGACTACATTGCCATGGGAATCGAACATCTGAATTCTCCTGGGTGCTATGAGGCATTGGCATCCAACCCCACACCCCACTTAGGAACAGTAGTGAACACACTTGTGTCCAAATGGCACATTAGAGGTCTGATAACCGATGATGAGAAACAATTTCTAACTGTTGATGGCCCAGTGATGCCTACAGCCTACTTTCTACCCAAGATACACAAATCCTTCATGAAAATACCTGAGGGTAGACCGATCTTGAGTGGTGGGGGCGGCATTTTTGAACCCATCTCAATCTATATCAATGAATGTCTTGCACCTCTGGTAAATATCATCCCTACTTTCATTCGAGATACCATGCATATCTTACACATATTAGGCCAGCTTCCTGTGCTGCCAAATATGTTATTAGTGACGCTTGATGTGAAAGCTTTATACACCTCATTCGACCACCAGCAGGCAGTTGCCAGTGTTCACTACATTTTCCGTGAACATTCGGCCTCATTTTTCGAACATATCGAATTGGTTAAAGAATTGCTACTATGCGCACTCTCTAATAATGTGTTTTTATTTAACAACACCTATTAAAGGCAACTAATAGGTATAGCGATGGGAGCTAGCTATGCTCCAGCTCTTGCAAATATTTGTATGCACCACTATGAGCAACTATTTGTCTTTTCCAATGCTATATTTCTGCTGCATATTTATACGTGAAAAAGATATATAGACGATGTGATTCTGATTTGGAAAGGTTCCATAGATTGTCTTAATGAATTTGTGTCTCATCTTAACATCAACAAATGGGGCATACAGTTTACACATACTTTCAGCTACAGTAGCATTAATTTTTTGGATCTATCTATCAGCATATCTGATAACAAATTCGCAACTAAGAATTACTGCAAGTCTACATCAGTTAATGCTGTACTCCATGAGACTAGCTGTCACAAGAAATCAGTCTAAAAAACATACCTAAAGGTGAATTTGTACCTGCCAGACGCAATGGCTCATTAAATGAGGATTTTACTACGGAATGTGCCTTAATCGAACACAGATTCCTGGCAAGAGGTTATGACAAAAGCCTCCTTGATAAAGCAGAACGGGAGGTTAAATCTATGATGAGAGAGGATTTGCTTACTTCTATAGTACGTCCTCACAGTACACACAGCAACAAACTAAAATTCATCACCAGATATAATGCAGATAGTACTTGTCTGTATAACACAGTCAAAAGACATTGGCATATTCTCCAGTTAGACAGAGACATTAGTCCATGGTTAGATGCCGCACCTAACTTTATTTACACCAAAGCTAATAACCTTAAGAACATCCTTTCCTCTTCCTTCATGACAGAGAGTCGTTAGTTTTCTGGAGATGTCACTTGTTTATATGTACGAACTGTAATACTCATATATGGCACACACTCGTACAATATACACTTATGACACACACTCTTATTGTACACTTGCCAGACTCAAATCCTTACAACACACACACTTACTGCATACACACTTACATCACACTTTTACAACATGCATTTTTTATATGTACATGAAACATATTGGAGATGTAACTTGTTGACATGCACAAACTGTAAACCTTGCATATGCTAGACACCTACCAAACAGAGGTATACCTTACACCATACACTCTTAAAACACACTGGGCCTCATTACGAGTAGCGCGGTAAAAACTGAGTCATTACCGGCATGGAGGAACGAGCGGGTCCGTGCTCGTATGACGCCGCTAATAGCGGGTGATAACGAGTGCGCGAGCACGTCCGATCCCCCATGCCGGTAATGGCCATACCGGCATGCCGCTAAAGGCCCTCCAACCCCCCGATAGCGCCATCACGGGACCCGCCGATACCGCCACCGCCTAGGAGGAACCCCTAAATAACGACCCGGTAATACCAGCATGCTAATACTGGGCTCGTAATACCGGACCCGGAAATAACGTCATCCTGTCGGAACGGGAAATGGGCCGGCGGCCATCTTTAAAAACACAATCCATTGCAATCCTCCCAAACCACCAGTTGTTTCCAGGAGAGCTCTGTGGCAATACTTCGAGAATGTCTAAGGCAACCCGGAAGACCACCCCCCGGCTGCGGAAACAGCACTTTTCCGATGCTGAATTAAATATGCTAGCGGACACCCTTGCTGCATACGCTGATGTCATCAAATCCCAGAACCAAAGCGTGAGGTGCAGGAGCAGAAGAAGGACATCTGGCAGGAGGTAGCCCGGAAGGTGTCAGCTGTGGTAACGACCCCACGTAGTGTCAAGGATTGCAGGAAGAGGTGGGACGACCTCTGCCTGAGGGTGCGTAACATCATTGCAAGCAACAGGAGGGAGGCCATGGCGACAGGCGGGGGTCCCCACTCTCCTGTCAAAATGACCACCTGGGAGGAGACCGCAAGCACCTTCATAAATCCAGAGTCCATCGAGGGAATTGGGGAGATGGAGACAGGTGCGGCATCATCACCAGAAGGAGGTGAGTGACCCTGCAGATCCCTATAGGGGAAACCATGACGTAGCACAAGTGATGTGGAAGAGAGTCTAGGCAAGGCAATGCATGTCCCAACACCCACATGAACATATCCAAGTCCAGATGGCAGGCCAAACCCTGCCAGACAGAAATGCATGCTGAGTGCCAATCCCATAACCATCACACAAACCCCAATTCAACGGCATGCCACCTGCCATGCAGCAAATGCCAAAATGCCCCCTCAGACTACCCTGTGTGACACACCTGTAAGGCATGAATGCATGATTACATGAATAATGAACAGCACCATAGTATGCTTCTGGCATGTAACACCATCACTGATGCCCTGCATCTCTTCTACCCCCCAGGCACCGATGGAGAAGATGCCAGCCAAGACACCACCGCAAGGGCATCCACGTCCCGCCCAAAGAAAAGGGCTACCGGCACGACCACCTCCAGGGCAGCCACGCAGCCCACACCCACAGCCAGTTTGCCTGACACAGTCGAGTCCCAGCTGCCCACACCCACACCAGTGGAAGGGGAGTCCCTACAAGCACTGCCACCACTGAAGATGAGTATGTGGACCAGGAGGGAGTCACGGAAGTGACATGTCCAACCACCCCAAGCCCTGTGTCCACCCCCCCGCCCAAAACTCAGCCCTCATCCACCTACAGCAGTGCTGTTCCCTGCCTCCATGATTTGGACCTGAGCCCCTTCCTGGAGGACAGCACTGAAAATACAGGACCCGTGAGTGCACCACCCACCACTCCTGCTCCCACCAACACCCTCGAGTCACGTCTGGTGAGGGTGGAGGCCCGACAGGAGTCCATGTTGGAGCTCCTGCGGCAATACATAGCAGATGGCGAGGACCCCAGGCGGGAAATAGCCACTGCCATAGCGGGGACCACTGCCGCTATTACAGCGAACACAGCCAAAGTCAATGCGTCAGCAGTGCTGATGAGGGACTGTCTGGGGGCAATAACACAGGTACTAACATCCATCCTGCTCCACATGCAGCGGCCACGCCTTGCAGCAGGCGTGGAACCTGCCACCGACGCCTCATCAGCCACCACACCTGCTTCCTCAGTCCCCACCAGCCCTGTGCATCCTACCAGAAGGAGTGCAAGGCACACCGAAATGCTGCCCACGGACAGCAAAAAGTCCCGCAAGTAGTGTGGGCGGACAATGGGAGTGGGACACATTATTGGGGATGAATGGGAGCATTTGGTGGAGTTTATTGGGGGCGTTCGGGAGTTCACTGGGGGTGTTTGGGAGTTCACTGGGGGGGTTTGGGAGTTCACTGGGGGGGTTTGAGAGTTCATTGGGGTAGTTTGGGGGGGTTGTCACATTTTTGCAGTTTGATCGAATACACCTGTTGTGAGAAAAAACATAATGGCTGGACATTGGTGATTTGGTGTGTATCCATTTATTGCATGAAGGTGTTCAGTGCCCAAATCCCAACATTCCCTGTGTGCATGTCCACATGGACCCTGTGTGTCACTGACACATGTCTGTCAAAGTACCTGTGGTTCAGAAGTATTCGTGAATCAGTGATAGGCGTACTGCATGGCCATCCTGTGCATCACTCACTGGCAGGGGTGCTGCTTCACCTCTGTCTCCATCCTCATCATCCTCACCCGGTGCATGCATGTCAATGTCAGGTGGCAGTGGTACATGTTGTGCAGCATGACACAGGCCATGATGATCTTTGCCACCTTCTCAGGGCTATAAAGGAGTGCTCCACCAGACTTGCTTAGGTAGCGGAACCGCGCCTTCCACAGGCCAAAGGTCTGCTCAATCACAACACGGGTACGGGTGTGTACCCGATTGTACTCCTCTTCATGGCTGTTCTGTGGTTTACGCACAGGGGTAAGTAGCCACGGCCTCAAGGGATATCCTCCATCACCTGCAAGCAAATACAAATAGGTGTGTGTCTCTCTGAGCTGCCACCTTCAGGAATCACAGTCATGGCCGCAGCTATTTGGTGTGGACATGCATATGTCCCTGTACATATGCACGAATGTCATCTAGATGCATACTATACTGCTATGAGGTGCGGTAGTCTGGATGGCGTTCAATAGATGATGCAGGGTGAAATGATGCATGCTGAGGGGGATGTACTGTGGTTGTACGACAATGTTTAGCCTCCCATTTATGCTGTGTATACTACACTGTGCATGGGCACAGTAGCCACATTGGCACAGTTGCAATCCTGTTTAGTCATGCATTGCTTGACATACACATGGTGGTCAGGTTGTGCGTCTTACATGCGGTCATTGATATGCGTTAATGGTCAGATGTGAGTCCGTGGTAGGGATATGTTTGTGCTAGCATGCTTCAGGAGGGCATCCAGCACTTGGGTTAGCATGCGTGAAAATAGTGGTTGTGAAATGCCATGCAGCTGGCCCACTGTGTACTGGTAGGTGCCTGTGGCCAGGAAGTGGAGCACAGACACCACCTTTAGTAGCGGGGCAATGGCAGTGCATATTTCTATAAGGCTGGCAATGTCGGTGCCTATCATGTCCACTATGGTGGTGATGGTGTCCTGGTCCAACCGGTACAGGGTGTGGATCTGCTCAGGGGTTAGATTGAATGGACTGGGTCTGATGGGAGGGATTGGTGGCTGCCTACGAGGGACTACTGGCCGCACTGGTGGTAATTGCTGGGCTTGTCTCACCCTGCTTCTCCTCCTGCGTCTCCTCTGTGCTGCCTGTTGTTGCTGCTGTTGTTGTTGTTGTAGTTGCACAACCATTGAGTCCACCTCTGGTGATTGTGTGCACCTGTGGCAGTTGGCTTGATTGCTGATTGCTGTTTGCGGGTGGTCCGCGATGCCTGTATGGCCGGCATCGTGCAGCCCCTGATTACCGCCTTCGGGATGCCGGTATTTGCATGTCCGCGTGGGTTGTGATGTCCTCCTATTACCGGCATGCCGGTATTTTCTCCCTGAAGGGGCGCGTGTACGCGCACATTCTGGTATGAGGGGGCACGGTACGGACGGTGCCGGTATTGGTGGGTTGTCGGGTCGGAATGCCCCGGACCCGTTAACAATGCCGCTATTACCATTCCGCCTTCGTTTATTCATTACCTCCATTCTCATAATGAGGCCCACTGTTATGAAACACACACTTATGACAGACATGTATTCCAAGAGACTGAAGAAGACGTGCTAAATGAATGGACATGTTCTACACAACCTCGACATGTACATGCATCAAATGTACATTATGCACATGTACACTATTAGAGGTATATGAACTGGCATCTATATCAGCACTAACGTTGATGTTCATTTTCATGTGTACAGAACAAGTATACACGATGTAAATTCCATAAATGTATGAAATGTAAATGGTTTGGTTTATGTGCCATACGCTCACATATGTGCCATACGCTCACAGTCTGATACACTCACATGGCAAACACTCATACTACATACACTTTTGCAGCATCCAATCGTTAATTACCATACTGCCTGCAAAAAGAAATTGAAATTGCATATGAAAATAACCTTTTTGAATCTAGAGTTACAGTTAATCTCACCAAATGATAAAGTCTGTTAAGAGTGCGAATAACATAGTTAAGGTCCAAACACAGACTATATAACCTCTACAAATTCAATCATAGAACTCTGAAGTATGAGCACCCACTCCATACGACCACGCATCTAGCCTCAACACTCAATGAAGTATTCCTTCACTGTGTTACTCCTACTCTTTACATGCTGTAGCTAGATATTGTCCCTGCAATTGTATCATCGTTCTTCTTCTTCACAAGCAGTATGAGTGTGTATATAATGATACAAAAGCCACTGAATTACTACACTCCAGTAATTGTCGAGCACACACAGGGTAGGTATATAATAGTGCAAAATGAAAAGCCTTTCATAACGTGTCCAGGATGCACTACAGGGATCCTGACTGCTTTGTTGCATTTCTCATTAAACATCATAACTCGACAAAGGAGTATCTACAGGAGAGGCATAGACATGGATGAGGATCCAGAGGCGGGCAGATCTAATGGGGGTCCAGAAAATGATCATCAATGCCATATGTTGGGATTAAATATGTCTCACAGTACTACAACTTAATTGATGAATGCTGTTATGGAAATCCTCCTATCAAGGAAACAATTTTTTGTTTACCTCCTCAAGAAATGTCATACAGAACAGATTATTTTGTTTTATCCAGATGCTTACTCAAGAATGCACTCTTGCATAGATATGGTAATGCACTGTATTTCATGCCTTCTATCACCAAGTAAGCACCTTGGTGCTAATGTACAAAGGCACAGCGATGAAACTACTGAGAAGCAGAATGAGGCTGATCTCTGGCAAACAGTATGGATTAGAAATAGTTTTCCACTTTCATAAGCTTTTCTATTAGTCTTAATAACTCAGGGAGGAAGGTCCACAGGACGCCTGCCTGGACGGAAAATTATCTTTCAACAACTCTTGCCTTTTTGACATTGAATAATATGGTTTTATGTTCTAAACCTGGTATTGTCAGCTTGCAAGTGCAATTATGTGAAGAGATGTTTAGTTCTAGGCATCTAATTCAAGTTACCAAAATAGTTACACGCATACCTCCTATTGAGGTACAGCTCAGTCTATGGTTTCATTCTTTTCCAAATGTTTGTTCTCCCCTGAGTTTCTGTTCGCTGCTGAGTTTGCTTTCTCCCCTGAGTTTCCTCTCTCCCCGGAGTTTCCATTCTCTCCTGAGTTACTGTTCTCCCCTGAATTTCCGTTCTCCAATGAGTTTCCGTTCTCTCCTGAGTTTCCATTCTCCCATGAGTTTCCGTTCTCTGATGAGTTTCCGTTCTCCCCTGAATTTCCATTCTCTCGTATGTTTCATTTCTCTCATACATTTCGGTTCTCCCATGAGTTCTTGTTCTCCCTTGCCTTTCTGTTCTCTTCTGAGTTTCCATTCTCCGCTGTGCTTCCGTTTTCTCCTGAGTTTCCATTCCGTCTGGACTTTCCGTTCTCCCCTGAGTCCCCGTTCAGCCCTGAGTTTCTGTTCACTCCTGAGTTTCCGTTCTCCTCTGAGTTTCTGTTCTCTACTGAGTTTCCGTTTTCCCCTGAGTTTCCGTTCTTCCCTGCGTTTCCATTCTCCCATGAGTTTCCATTCTCCTCTGAGTTCCTGTTCTCTCCTGAGTTTCTGTTCCCTCCTGAGTTTCTGTTCTCGCCTAAGTTTCCGTTCTCCCCTGAGTTCCTGTTCTCCCCTGAGTTCCTGTTCCCTCCTGAGTTTCTGTTCTGGCCTGAGTTTCTGTTCTGGCCTGAGTTTCCGTTCTCCCCTGACTTTCTGCTCTCTCCTGAGTTTCTGTTCCCTCCTGAGTTTCTGTTCTCACCTACGTTTCTGTTCTCCCCTGAGTTCCTGTTCTCTCCTGAGTTTCTGTTCCCTCCTGAGTTTCTGTTCTGGCCTGAGTTTCCGTTCTCCCCTGAGTTTCTGTTCTCTACTGAGTTTCCGTTTTACCCTGAGTTTCTGTTCTCTACTGAGTTTCCGTTTTCCCCTGAGTTTCCGTTCTTCCCTGCGTTTCCATTCTCCCATGAGTTTCCATTCTCCCCTGAGTTCCTGTTCTCTCCTGAGTTTCTGTTCCCTCCTGAGTTTCTGTTCTCGCCTAAGTTTCCGTTCTCCCCTGAGTTCCTGTTCTCCCCTGAGTTCCTGTTCCCTCCTGAGTTTCTGTTCTGGCCTGAGTTTCTGTTCTGGCCTGAGTTTCCGTTCTCCCCTGACTTTCTGCTCTCTCCTGAGTTTCTGTTCCCTCCTGAGTTTCTGTTCTCACCTAAGTTTCCGTTCTCCCCTGAGTTCCTGTTCTCTCCTGAGTTTCTGTTCCCTCCTGAGTTTCTGTTCTGGCCTGAGTTTCCGTTCTCCCCTGAGTTTCTGTTCACTCCTGAGTTTCCGTTCTCCTCTGAGTTTCTGTTCTCTACTGAGTTTCCGTTTTCCCCTGAGTTTCCGTTCTTCCCTGCGTTTTTGCATTCTCCCATGAGTTTTCATTCTCCCCTGAGTTCCTGTTCTCTCCTGAGTTTCTGTTCCTTCCTGAGTTTCTGTTCTCGCCTAAGTTTCTGTTCTCCCCTGAGTTCCTGTTCTCTCCTGAGTTTCTGTTCCCTCCTGAGTTTCCGTTCTCCCCTGAGTTTCCGTTCTCCCCTGAGTTTCTGTTCTCCCCTGAGTTTGTCTTTTCACTGGCCCAATGTTAGTAAACCTGACAAAATATAGAGACTCAAAAGCCAAAGTAGCTCATGAGCTTGTTGTTGAGCCACAGAATAGAAAGCGAGGAAGAATTGGAGCCTAAGAAGAAGAGGAACTGTCAACCCGGCAGGTACTGGTGTGAGAGGACGGGCACGCAGCACAGTTCCACGCCGACAGCCAAGCGGGTGCCATGAGCAAGAGAAGGTGAACCTCCAGGATTGCTCCTCATTTTATTATCTTCAATTAAAAGATTTTTGTTCAGATGTAAGTGCATTGGTGTCTTCAGAAGGTTTCTCTTTGGAACATTCTAGAAAATCTGTCGACGGGGGGGGGGGGGCGATCAATTAAGATTGTTATTTTGTGTCCAATGCCGAAATGACATTTTATGTGTTTGTAGGACAGATTCACAATCTTTCTATTTATAATATTTCATGTTTGTAGACAACTAGTGGCACAGAAATGAGATTCAAAGGGAGGAGATAAAGTCTAGCTTTGATTAAATCGACACTATCATTTTGCAATATCTGCCCCTAATTCTATGTAGAGGCTCCGGGCGAGACTGTAGGAGCTGCTCATAGGAATCAATACATGTACAGAGAGCAATGCCAAAAGGATGCAGAGATTCAAGCAATGAGCTATCTGTTTTGCTATCAAGGTTCATCTTTTACATGATAACTGTATGCTCCTGAACTTGCAAGCAATCCCTCTCTCTGCAGTGCCTTCTACACCCACACAGATGATTGAAAGCAACACTTACCAAAGTATGACACACGGTTTCTCCCCTTACCAGCTCAAGGCTAGCTCAACTGAAGTGACTAGCTTCAAAAACCCTAGCAAGTAAAATGGAGAGATGGGCTTCAACTACAAAAAGGACAGATCCAACTGCAAAAAGAACAGATCCAGAACTGTGAAAATGGTTGTAAAGTGTAATGGAACTATTAGGAGTACGGGGAAAAAATAAAAATTAGACAATAATTTAAATAAATTCCTGTTAGTTCCTGCTGACTTTGACCATTGGTAGGAATATATTAGGAATCATTTGAAAAGGTATGCAAGATTATTCTGCTCCAGTTCATCTACCTTGCAGTTGCTTAATGTATATTAGTACCCGGCGAGGGCGCAATCAGAATGAAAGAACTATTCTGATTGGCCCTCACCGAGGCATTACCTGGCCGGGAATCCCTCGGCCGGGATTCCACGGCCATTGTTCCCGGCGGGGGGCGTGGTAGCCCCATAGCCAACGAGGAGGCTCGAAGCGGGGCCATCCCCGCTCCGAGCCTCCCCACGGCTGAGAAGCTGCCTTCGCCCCCGCTGGAGACTCAGGTATTTTTTTTTGTATTCCCTTCCCTCCCACCTCCCCGTCCTCCCCACCCCCCTTATCTTCAGCCTGCTTTGTCCCCGGTGGGGGACGATGGCAGCCTCCAGCTGTGTGGCGACTCGGAGCAGGGCCATCCCCGTTCTGAGTCTCCACACGGCTGGAGGATTCCATCGTTCCCCGCCAGGGACTCAGGTACGTTGTTTTTTTTCCCCTACCCTCCCTCCCTCCCGTCCATCCTCCCAACTCCACTTACCTTCTTTTTCTTCTGTTCCCAGCGCATCCGCTCCCAATGGCCACCAAACGGACTCCGTTTTCCCTTTCCCGGCGGCCATTTTCTTGGTTGTTAATTAAGCAATATGCCCCTCAAGACGGGGGGCATATTGCCCCTCGCTGCGGGATGACTGCCAATGGCCAAGACCAGTTCACCCCAGGATGGTATCGGTAGTTTCAGCCTGAGTTCTGACCAACTTGATTAGCCACAACACCAGCTACCGCCTCATGTAATGCCCCAGGGCCTTTGTTATATAACTATGGGCCCTGGGGCATTACCTGAGTCGGTAATGCCCCTGCCGCTTGGGGCATATTGCTTAATTAGCAGCCTGGGCTGCTGTTGTGGCTAATCAAGTTGCTCAGAACATGGGGCTGAAACTACTGATACCATCCTAGATTCAGAACAAGCTGTACACTGCTCACTTCCCACCCTCTGCCTCGCTAGTCGATCAGGCCTCCAGCACTTTCCCACTCAGCCACCCATTCCTCTCAATCTCTTCCAACGCCACTGTAACACTTAGCTCTTCCTGGACACCTCCCAACACTTCTGCAGCGCAGCTCCAAGGCGATGTAGCCTGCCCACGCTAGCCATGGAAATGAAAAATGGGCTCCACAGTGAGCCCGCTTCTATTTCCAGGGCAGCCATCTCAGGAGTATTATTTTTACAAAAAAAACAATGCGTCACATGCACAATTGGGTCCATTTTGTTAGACAAAATAATTGCTCTCAACACCCTGGTTAGCAAACAAGGGACTGGGGTTATAGCAATAATCCCCATTCCTGGGTGGCACTGGTCTTGACCATTACCACCCGGTACAGCCCATGGAATGGAGTAATATTGCTTCATTTCAGCAGATGCCCAATTGAATAGAAATTGGTCCTGAAATTAATCAGACTTGAAAAGATTGAATGCTGTTCAAAGATATTGAAATTAGCCCACCAGATGGAAGCTCAGTTGGTCATGAAACATAAGTCAATTTCCTCGGTAAGAATCTATTGCAAGATGATTGCATAAACTATTCTAGGCAATGCTTTTTTTGGCTGGCAGTAAATTGCAAGGGATGTAAACTCTTCATGAACCAAAGGTCACACGGATGACAGCAGAGGCATGGAGGCTAGACTACAGACGTCATCCCTGGCCCAGAGCCTGTGCTCCCTCACTTCTATCTGTCTTTTAACTTCCTTCCGGTACAACATTGTTACATCGCCAGGGTTTTTTCGTGAAGTTTTTTGCAGATCCTTTTCGCCTGAATAACTCATCGAAAAATATGGGGGAATGTGTGTAAGGGGATACAAGGTGAAGGTGATGTGGGAATAGGGACTACATAATTACTACATAAAAACATTCCAATAGGGGCCTGAACTCCTATTAGGTTAGGCCTGCCGGCAATTCAGTGCCCCTACCAGCAGACTCGCAGTGACCCGGTCCAGAAAGGTTGCGGTGACTTGTTACCGGCACCTGTATTTCCGGACCGGCTCACTCATAATGAGGCCCATTGTCTGTATGTTTAGCAATGAATTGTAAACTATTCTGATTTACCATTCATTAAAACATGTCAAAGTGTATAGCTGTGTGCGTCTCCACACCTCTTCTGGGTTTATAAACCCACAGTTTGCACCCGCCCCGCAGCATGTGAGGCATCTGCTCTGGGAGAACTTTCCCGGCTCAAAGTTGGGTTTGGTTGCAGCACTGCACTGTATCACAGAACTTCATTCCCTTTAGATCTTAGCGATATTCTGTAACTTGTGGAGACAAACATGGTTCTATCCTCTACATATCATCTTCAACCTACACATGGAACTACTGGGCCAAATAAGTCATGACTTAGCCATAAAGATCCACCATGACATGGAATGAGACTGGGGGTCTGGGACTTGATATTGGTGCACAGGATGATACACTTGGCTATCGTCAGGGTGGTAGGCCTTTTACATTTCCAAAGAACTTTCCACTATTTGCAAAATCCTCGGTCTGCATGTCTCACTAACATTTCTAACTAAAGAAGTGGTACCCGGGGGGAGGGGCCTTGAGAGTACAAAGTCTGCTCTAATGGAGAATATAAGCAGTTCTGGCATTTTGGTGGGGGCAGCAGCATTTCAACAGCATAAACAAGTTCTTCCATATTTATGTCATTCTATGGGGTGTTCCTTTTCCTCCGTATTCATAACTCCGTACTCGTGACCGCTGGACCAGAACATACGGAGCAGCTTCATTGGAAAGGGAAACTGGATGCCAGGCTGCATGTGTGCCCACTACCAGGCTTTTACTCAGCCAGAGCAGGAACAGTGGACCACCTTTCCACCCAAAACGATGTTTACTCTGTTTATGCCAGGGCTGGTCATTGGGCTAGCTCTCGCCGGAACCGAGATCCGGCCCCAGATGTGTAGCCGGATCTCGGGATCCGGCCAGAGTCAGCCGCCCCAAACCCCTGCTCTGCGCTGGGGAGAAGAAAGAAAAAAACACATTCCCGCAAACTGTAACTTCCTCTGGTGACCCCATGCAAGAGCTCACAAGAGGAAGTTAGTCCTCAGCCACGGCACAGTTTATTTATTTATTTTTATGTAATGTTTGCCGGATACATGGACCCAGATCATTTATTTATTTATGCAATGTGGGTCGGATACTCGTATCTGACAAACATTTCATAAATAAATATACAGGTATCCGACACACATTGCATAAATAAATACCCCTATTAACATCACACACGATGCAGCCACCGGACTGCTTTCAGAGAGGAGCTGCAGGAGCTGTGCTGGGTGGGGTTCAAGTAAATGAAAACGTTGATTATGGCGAACAGAAATCACCCTGTTTGAATAGTACCCAAGGGGAATTTTTTTAAAAATGAAATGGAATGCAAATTGTGCATTTTAAAGAATATTTACTCAGCAACACTGGTCAAAGCTATTATCCGCATAGAGAAGTAACTCATCACCAGTGCCATGGAAGTGGTTTAAAATGGAATTTATATATAGTTTGGAAAAGAAGCAGCATGATAGAAATAGTGCAGTTTTAAACTATTATTTTGGACATTTCCTTTGATCAGAGGTCCACTGCCAGCTCACTGCCAGCTCTGCCCCCCTTAACCCTGCCTCCTCAGGCACTGCCCGCCCAAAACTTAGCCCCACCCCAGCCCTTGTGGGTTCCTCCACCATTTTCTTTCCATTTCCACCACTGGTTGCTGCTCTTGACACCAGGGTGCAAAAGGTCTTGTTGGGGTACTTTTACCCCTTTGGGTAGACTTTGGCCAGGGTGCCTTGGATCATCACAGACACAGCCTTGGTTTCCAAGTGCAATCTGTTGGATCGCCCCTGCAGATGAACTGACTGAAGTACTCTTACGCCCCGTCCCCTTTCCTCCATACTGATGGGACATGAGCGCGTTGCATAGCAGAATCTTATAGAACTTTCTCGCAAGTCACGCTCTCACACCCGCTCACACCTGCCCCGCCCTGCGGATCCCCTCCTTTGCATGCCCCATGTCTGTCCCTTTCTGCACTTTGCAGCTGTGCCGTGTTGCGCCTACCGTGTCACATGCCCGATGGGTTCTGGCGCTGTGTTGCCCAGGAAGCTGCTCGTGGCCGATCTGATCCACCCGACCATTTTCACTACCCGGCACGGTCCAAGGCAAAGACAAGGAGGCAACATTACTCTCCATCAATTGCCCTCACCAAATCAACAGGAGAGTAGGAAAAGACCTTCGTCCTTACCAAGGATACAACCTCACGGGCATACACCTCACGGGCATACACCCATGCAGCGCACGGTAGGGATGACCGGATGAGGATGAGAGGACACGGAATACATGTGAGAATAGCATGTGTGGCTGATGCGTGAAAAAGGCAGGCCTGCACAGAATAAGGACAGCCACCTGACACATGCAGACGACTGAAAGCAGCATGGTCACACCAACTGAAGTACGCTGCTAACAGCCTTATGAGGGTTGAGTGGACAACACCCAGCAACCCACACAGTGAAATTCCCATATGGGGTTCCGCCACACAGGGAGGCTGACTGCTGGCCATACCAGGGTGCCACCTCAAAGACCCACAAGTTCTATGGGGAAGTGCCATACGAACCCTCCCCGGCACGGCAGAGAAACAGTTACTTAATTGATGTAAACAATTACTCACGGGCCCAGAGATGAAAGAGGGTTTCATTAAAAATATGACATCCGGAGATAAAACAAACCCTTCTGGGGGGTGGACAAATGATGGCCACACCAATACAAGAGGTACAGCCATGCTCGATCCAACAGATGTGGCCGAAGCCACTGGCTCATGTGATGAAAGGAATGAGGGCAGCCAATCTGTCAGGAATTTTCACAACAGAATATAGGATATTATGGAGCATTTTGAGCTGCAAATCCTGGAAGTTCCCTTCCTTCCCCGGATAGATCAGGCATACCAATGGACCTGGATGTTCTGGGAGAAGCCAGCAAAATATGGGGAAAACTACCTGATATGGCCGCAGTTGACCAGGTAGATGTCAGGAGCAGGCAGGTGTCAACAGGAAAGCTTTGCGCAGCCTGGGAGCCTCCAGCGCATTCGGCGATAGCCTTTGGCGCTGGACTAGGGAAAGACTCTGTGAGGCTCAGGCTTGAGTAGTGGAACAATGATCCCTTTGTGTAAGTATGAAAAACATTTAGACCGTGCTGGGAAAGGTCCATCAAAACCGTGCACTGCCCTGCTGGCTAGCAAATTGCAATAATACCTTATGGAATTGTATTGAAGAGTTTGCAGGAGACTTCAAAAATGAACAGGAAAAGGCGGTTCCTGACAGGCTTACGTGAGGCTAGACCGGTAGCACATGACCTATTGGAGTCAGTGGCCAGACAGGTCAAAATGGTGGCCAGAGGTATGTGTATTGGCCTGGGCCTGCGCAGGACCATACATGGCATGGAAAGCCAGCAGCCAACCTCTGGACTGCAGGGGGCAACACCCATGAACTGGCAAGGGTGTTTGCGCCCCACCACGAGCCAGTCTGAAAAGCCCATGGTTTGGTGTAAGATACTGTTGGGCCCATGGAATGTCAGTCGGCAGAGGAGGGTTGGGGTGGAGGGGTGAGCCTACATTTAACAATATGGAGTCAGATAACATCAGATCCATGGACCTTTTCATAATAGACAGACTCCTAAAATGAAAAGCGCTGGATGACATGGAGATTTTCCAGGGATACTACTCTAGATTCTTGGTCCATCCCAAGAAGGACTAACCGGGCTGGAGAACAATCTTCTGCATGTCTGGCTTCAATGACCCCCTCACTGACTTCTTTCCACCACCATCTCCTTTCTACCCTCTGACCTTTCCTCACCATTTGCTTCAACTATTACTGAAAGGAAATGTAAACCTTCTGTCATTCCCCCCTTTTTCTCCGACCTACAGTTCTCACTCTACTCCTTCATACCCGTTGCCTCTTGCACCAACACTGCCTTCTCCAACTTCCACTCCCTACTATATGACTCCTCCTACTCTCACTGATTACTTTCACCCCTAAGTCTCGACATCCTCAACCACGGGTCACCCACTTCATACGCTCTCTCGCACAGACATGCATCGGCTGCTGCGCAAATGAAGGCGTGCTCACTCGCATGAAAACCTGCAACTCTACCTATCTGCCCAAAACTCTCTCAAGTCCAGTCGTGATAGAGCGAAAAGTGAGTTTTACCTAACCCACATTGACTCTCCCTCCATCCATCCTCGCAGGCTACAGGGCACCCTAAACTCACTCCTCCTAAGTCTATGACTATCAACTCCCCTCTCACAGCTAATGACCTAGCTGAATACTTTGCTGCAAATATTTCCAAAATTAGAGACTCTCCTGACCTTTCTCACACTCCCTCCTCCTACATTTCACACTCTGTCTACACTACCATCATCCTCTGCCTCTATGTCCCACTTTAGTCACACAAATAGTGATGAAGTGCTATTTTTACTAATGAAGGCTAACCCCTTTTGTGCCCCATCAGACCCTCTTGCTCCTCAGCTTGTCAGGCCTATTGCCCTTTAGTGGCCTCTCACTCCTGGCTGACCTTTTCAAACTGTCATTTGACTCTGCTTGCTTTCCCTGTTTTGAAAACAGCCAGGTTCATCCCTCTCATAAAAAAGAAAGGGGCTGACATGAAACTACAGGCTAACTTTCATCCTGTGTCCCTCCTGCCACACTACTCTAAAGTGCTCGAACGGGTTGTGTTCAACCGTCTTGCCAATTGCTTAGACATCCACAACCTTTGAGACTCCTTACAAGCAGGTTTCCATTCTTGTCACTCCACGGAAATTGCTCTTAAGAATGTGTCCAGCTTCATTGTCTCTCCTAAGCACTCCAACCTATATCCATCCTAATTCTCCTTGGCCAGTCTGCTGCCTTTGACACTGCCAATCACTCTGATCTCCTTAGTATTCTTTCTTCTTGCGATTCACGATCAAGCCCTTGCCTTAATTGAATCCTACCTTGTACCTCACTGATTCACCTCACCTCACTGTCTCCTGGAGCAACAACACCTCTCAACTCACTCTCTAACTGCTGGTGCTCCACAAGGCACTGTCTTGGGTCCGCTCCTCTTTACACTCTACACCTCTGCCACTAATCTCCTCCTTTTGGTTCTTGTACCAACTCTTTGTGGATGACAGCCAAATCTTCTTCTCTTTTCCTAAACTATCCTCTGATCTCCCTATCAATATTTCCAATGGTCTCACTGCCATTACATATTGGATGGCTTTGCACTCTCTGATAAATTCTACCAAAACAGGGGTGCTCATCTTCCCTGCCAAAGGCATTTTCTCATCTATTCTTCTGCCTATCTAGTTTCCACATGCCATTCTCCCCTACTATTCTTCAGCTAGAAACCTTGGCATCATCTATGACCATTCTCACACCTTCTCTACTTTCATCTCTAAAACTGGAACAGCAGCTCTCCTCAACCTCCTAAAATTTTCAGGAAATCCGGTACCTCCTTCCTTTCAACCCCCCACAAAGCATCTCTTAACCACTTTTGTCCTCTCTAAACTGGACTTCTGTCCCAACATGCTCTTGGGTCCCCAACCAAGCTTTCTGTCCTCTCGACAAGATCATTCACTTTGCTACCAGGACCTCTTTGTATTCCCTCACTTCACACCTACTTCCTTGCATCGTCACCAGGCCGGATGGCTGACCATGCAAAACAGGGCCAGATTTAAATGTCTTCTCCTGGCTCACAAATCTATCCACAGTAAGGCGCCACTGTATCTATCCTCCTCTATCCAAATCTACAAGCCTTCTCGTAATCTATGTCCTTCCTCTCACTTCAGCGCTTTCTCTCTTCTTGCTCCACCTGCATGGAATTCTCTTCCCCAGGACATCCAAGAAACAGTCCACATGGATTTGTTCAAAACCAAACTAAAAGCCTACCTCCTCACCTCAGTTACCCTCTTATCCTACCTCTCATCTACCTGCTTGCTAAAGGTTTTCCCTCACCCCTACCCTGCCTCTGTCCCTCACCTCCTCTGCCTCCACACTAGCACTTCAGCCATCATGGTCACATCCCGAGCATAGCTGGCCAAACCGCCTTCCTGCACTTAATGACCAATGTGCATTGTCTTTAATATGTGTATGTCCAATTATTTATTGTTTCCGGTGACTGTTCCTTTTACTCCCCTGTCACTCAAACTCGCCCCATTGTAAGAAGCTCACTGCTTCCCATCAAATCTGATTTCTTATCTATTGAGTGTTCTTTTGTGATCGTTCCTTTCAACTCTGTCCCGCTCCAAGACCCCACGAAGGCCCTCAGGGAGCCTTCCTCTCCCCCCTCTACCTTTCGCCCCTCTCCATGCTCATCCGTTCCCACAATCTTACATGTTACAACTAGGCTAATGACAATCAGATCATACTCAAGTTTCCCAACACCCCCTCCTTGCCCCACCCAGACCTGGAATCCTGCCTCTCATATCACAAATAAAATAAAAAAATGCAAAATCAATGCCGTCTCCAGATCATGCACCTTCCACCTCTGCATCCATAGCTCTTCTACCCCCATAGAGTCTCCACAATCATGGCCATCATCCTCTCATGCCTAGACTACTCTAACTCCCATTACCTAGGCGCACCTACCTACCAACTCAAAACTCCAACGGATGAAAAACTTTTCTGCAAGGCTCCTCTTTGCCTTTTCCCCCAGAGAACACATCTCCCCCACCCAGTGGCGTAACACACAATGTGGTGGCCCCCTGCAAGCAATGCTGAGACCCCCCACCCACCCAACTCAGCAACAAATCACGGGTCACGCCACACTCTGGGCCGGCCTAGATTATCATGCTTGCGCAATACGCACAAATGTGCTGTTGAAGGGGTATGCCGCACACTGCACTAGGAGAAAGATATAAATATGTGTTTTAATGCAATATACAGCACACTTTCTGAGAAATATTGGCTAAAAAGCTAGAGTGTTTGCAGTGGTTTTGTAGGGTAACAACAATCCAATACATGCAAGTCACCAACAGTGCACAGGAACATTAATGCTTTGCTATTAAATATGCCATGCCACAATGAAAACATGTCCGACTGACTGCACAATGTAGACCAGTGTAGACACATAATAACATCACAGTAAAGCATGCCATGCCACATTTAGACATACCTAGACTGGTTGCACCAAAATGCCAGTCGAAGCAATAACACTCATTAAGAAAAAAGCACACATTCAAGCCTGCGTCTCTGTGGCCTCTAACAACACTGTCAAACTCTTTAAAATCTGCAAGTAACTGGTCAATCCTGTTTCGGTCTTTACCTCTCCTGTTCCTTCCCAGGCCTTCTTTATGGCTCTGTTCTCTCCTGCTAAAACTCAGGACATCCTGTCCTCCATCTCCTCTTTCTTTCTTGGCCCCCCCTTGGGCCATCTCTAATCCTCTTCCTCCCTTCTCCTCTTTCTCCCTGACAATACCTGATGAGGTTCCAAGACAAGCCTGATCGATGAACTTTCCCCTCACCCCTTAACCACTCCCTGGTGCATCCACTCCTCAAGAAGCCATCTGCCTTTCCTGCCTGCCCGGAAAACTATCACCCAATCTCCATCACCCCTTTCCTGACCACACTGTTGGAAAAGCTGGCCATCTCCCAGCTTACTCTTCACACTGAATCTGTCGGTTGCTCCTTGACATCAGTTTGGCTTCAGAGCTGGCAGATGCATGAAAACTGCTCTTCTGAACACCCGCGAAAATCTGCTCCCTAACCTTGATTAAACCATTCCTTCTGTCCTCATCCTCCTTGATATTTCCTCTACTTTCGACACGGTCAACCATGCCATCCTGATCAATCGACTCCATGAGAACCTGGACATCACGAATCAGGCCCTTGAGTGGGTGACCTCCTTCCTCTTGGACCTCCTCTCCCAGGTGCCACTTGGTCCCTTTCTCTCTGCCATATCTCTATATACCTGTGGCGTTCCCCAGGGCTCTATCCTCTCACCCTGGTTTTTCAACCTCTGCTTGGCCCCTTTGGCCCACCTGATCTCTACCTTCTCCTCTTATGAGGATGACACTCAGGGTCCCCTCAGACTCCTCTCCTCTCTCTCAGATTCCTCACTGTCTATCCGGGATTCAAGATTGGTGTGCCTCCAATGATCTCTCCATTAATGCCAGTAAGATGGAGATCCTTCTCATTGGGACCCCTGGCCCTGCTTGCCCTCTACCAGTCCCACTACAAGCTGCTACTCCTCAAAGGGACTCTTCCCTTTCTCACCTTCCCCCAGAAGCTCACTATCTCCAGAACCCTGGTTCTCTCTAGGCTGAACTAGTGCAACAGCCTCTTTCTCAACCTGCCTTCCTCTACTCTTTACCCTCTGCAACTAATCTAGAACAGGACTGCGAGATGTATCCTTGGCCTCAAGCCCATGGATCGTATCTCTCCAGCCCTGAAATCTCTCCACTGGCAGACTGCTCATAAACAATCACTGGGACGAGGAAGAATATGGCTAGGAGTAATGAAGATTACCAATAAATAATCAAGGCATTAAACACAAGTAGTGGTGCAACACCATTGAGTTGACTGGGATTCAGCACTCCTCCCCACCTCCATTTCAATGTTAGTACCTGCATTCAAATGCCACATTTTTTAGGCAATGGAAATCGTGATGTGGGTTTAGTACTTGCATGCCAGGGAGTGACTGGAAGAGAGGGAACAGGAGACCACTCAATTCTCGCAGCAGTCCACAACTGGGAGCTTTCAACCTTAAAGGAGAGAGTTAACTGCTTGTAACATTGAAGCTGCACTAGAATAGCCTCACTAAAATGCGTAAAGAAATTAGATGCCCCCACACAAATAAGTTTGCCCCTCCCCCACAGCCCGTGAAGTTAGTGCCTCTCCCAACATTTGAAGGGTTAGCCCCCCCGAAATGTAGGTTTTGTTGCACCCCTGTACGCAAGCACACAGACAATTCACCATATACACATGCACACCCAGCCATCCATACATTAAAGTGGGCACTCTTTCACCACATAGGCACATACACCCAGGCACCCACCCATACATTTATTTGTGCCCCCTTTCACCATACAGGCACACCCAAGCATCCATCCATACATTTAAGTGTGCACCCTTTCACCACATAGGCACACACACCCAGGCACCCACCCATACATTTAATTGTGCCCCCTTTCACCATACACTCACACAGGCAGCCACCTACACATTTACGTGTGCACCCTTTCACCATGCAGGCACACCCAGGCAGTCACCCGTACATTTAAGTGTGCATCCATCATGGGGTTGAGGGGAGCCCTATTACTTCAAAAAGATATTGGGCCTCATTACGAGAATGGAGGTAATGAAAAAAGGAAGGCGGAATGGTAATACCGGCATCGTTAACGGGTCTGGGGCATTACGACCCGACAACCCGCCAATACCGCCATCGCCCGTATCGTGCCCCCTCATACCGCCATGGGTGCGTACACGCGCCCATTCGGGGATTAAATACTGGGATGAGGGTAATAGGAGGACATCACAACCCACGCAGGCATGCAAATACAGGCATCCCGAAGGCGGTAATTAGGGCCTGAACGATGGCGGCCATACAGGCATTGCAGAACACCCGTAAACAGCAATCAGTAATCAAGCCAACTGACACAGGTCCACACAATCACCACAGGTGGAATCAATAGAGCCTGGCCCAGTATAAAAGGAGTACACCCACACACCACACCCCTTCCTACACCAAAATGATACCACTAGCTGTTGCAATCATGGTGCTGGAGGACATGCCTATACTGCTACAACTACAGCAACAACAGCAACTACAACAACAACTACAGCAGCACCAACAGGCAGCAAAGAGGAGACGCAGGAGTAGAAGGAGGGTGAGACAGGCCCAGCAATTACCACCAGTGCAGCCAGTAGTACCTCGTAGGCAGCCACCAATCCCTCTCATCAGACCCAGTCCATCTAACCCCTAACCAGATCCACACCCTGTACCAGTTGGACCGGGACACCATCACCACCATAGTGGAAATGATAGGCAATGACATTGCCTGCCTCATAGAAATACGCACTGCCATCCCCCCGCTACTAAAGGTGGTGTCTGTGCTCCACTTCCTGGCCACAGGCACCTACCAGCACACAGTAGGGCAACTGCATGGCATTTCACAACCATTATTTTCACGCATGCTGCACCAAGTGCTGGATGCCCTCCTGAAGCACGCTAGCACCCACATATCCCTACCACGGACTGCTCAGGAGATAGCCAACACCAAAGTAGGCTTCAATTCACTGGCAGGCATGCCCAATTGTGTTGGTGCCCTGGACTGCACCCATGTAGAATTGGTAATCCCCCATGCCGTAGAGACGGTGTACCGCAATCGCAAGCAATACCACTCCATCAATCTGCAGATGGTATGCGACTCCAGCAAGATCATCACACATTGCTGCACCCGATTTCCCGGATCAACACATGATGCCGTGGTGCTGCGTAACTCCACGCTACCCCGTCACATTGAGTGACATGCTGGACAACGTGCCTAGCTGCTTGGTGAGTTGCATGACTGGCCCATGGCAGTGCTTCGGGGTAGTGATGTGTTGGGATGCATACTCCACCTGTGTGGGAATGGGGGGATGCATACTCCACCTGTGTGGGAATGGGGGGGTGCATACTCCACATGGGTGGTTATGGACAGTGAGTGGAGAATGCACGCAGAGCTAAACACTCCTGACCTGAACCTACCAACCCCAACATGACACATCACTGGCACACATTTGACCAATTACGTATATGAATGACAACATGTAAGACACACAACCTGGCCACCATGGGTATGTCAAGCAATGCATGACTAAACAGGATTGCAACTGTGCCAATGTGGCTAGTGTGACCATGCACAGCGTAGTATACACAGCAAAAATGGGAGGCAAAACATCGTCCTACAACCACAGTACATCCGCATCAGCATACATGATTACATCCTACATCATCTGTACAACGCCATCCAGACTACCACGCCATATTCCAGTATAGAATGCATCTAAACAATATTTGTGCATACGTACAGGGACATGTGCAGGTCGACAGCAAATAGCTGCGGCCTTGACTGTGTATCCTGAGGTGGCAGCTCAGAGTGACTCACATAGACCTATCTGTATTTGCTTGCAGGTGATTGAGGATATCCCTTGAAGCCGTGGCTACTTACCCTTGTGCAGAACCCGCGGAACAGCCATGAAGCGGGGTACAATCGGGTACATACCCGTACCAGTGTTGTGATTGAGCAGACCTTTGGCCTTTTGAAGGCGCTGTTCCGCTGTCTACGCAGGTCTGGTGGAGCACTCCTTTATGCACCTGAGAAGGTGGCAAAGATCACCATGGCCTGTGTCATCCTGCACAACATGTGCGTCCGGAGAAATGTACCACTGCCACCTGACATTGACATACATGCACCGGGTGAGGATGATGAGGATGAAGATAGAGGAGAAGCAGCACCCCTGCCAGTACGTGATGCACAGGATGGCCGTGCAGTACGCCAATCACTGATTGACAAATACTTCTGACCCACAGGGACCTTGACAGATATGTGTCAGTGACACATTGTACACTGTGTCCATGTGGACATGCACACAGGGAATGTGGGGAGTTGGGTACTGTACACCGTCATTAATTAAATGGATACACACGAAAGGAAGAATGTCCAGCCATTGAAAGTTTTTTAACACAACGGGTATATTGATATCAACTGAAGAAAGTGCAACCCCCCCAAACTCTCCAATGAACAACCCAAACCCCCAATGAACTCCCAAAAACACCCAATGAACTCCCAAAACCCCCCCAATGAACTCCCCCTAATTCACCCATTCACCGCCAACACCATGTGAGCCACTCCCATAGTTCTCCAACACTATTTCCCGGACTTCTTGATGTCCGGGGGCAGCATTTCAGAGTGCCTCGCACTACGTCTTGTTAGACGTACAGGGCTGAAGGGTGCAGAGGAAGTGGGGGCAGAGGAAGTGGGTGTGGTGGATGGGGTGGAAGCCGTGGGGATTTCCATGTCTGGTGCGGGTTGTGGCTGCTGCATGTGCAGCAGGATGGAAGTGAGGGCCTGCGTGAAGGCTCCCAGACTGTCTCTCATCAACAATGCGGAGGCATTGACGGCGGCAGTGCTTGCCGCTATGGCGGCTGTGGTCTCTGCTATGGCCTGGGCTATCCCACGCCTCGAGTCCTCCCCTTCGGCGATATATTATCTGAGCAGGTCCAACATAGAGTCCTGTCTGGCCTCCACCCTCGCTAGCCGTGCTTCAAGGTTGTTGGTGGGAGCAGCAGTAGTCGAGGGTGCTGTGACTGGGCCTGAAATGGCAGTGCTGTCCTCGGGGAGGCTGCTGAGATCAGAATCTTGCAGCAAGCGATCCGCACTGCTGCAGGTGGGTGAGAGCTGAGTGTGGGGTGTGGGGTGGACACGGGGCTTGGGGAGCGTGTACATGGCACATGGGTCTGTCCATCCTGGTCCACATACTCCTCCACAGCGGTATCAGTGTTGCTCTGTGGGTCAACTGCCTCGCCTTCCACTGGTGTAGCCAGCTCAGTGTCCACGGTGTCAGGCACCCCAGTGTTGGTGTGGGCTGCGTGGCTGCCCTGGAGGTGGTATTGTCGGTGGCCGTTGTCTTTGGAAGGGATGTGGATGCCGTTGTGGTTGGATCCTCACTGGCATCTTCTCCATTGGTGCCTGTAGAAGAGATGCAGGGCATCAGTGACGGTGTTACATGCTAGATGCATTATATAGTGCTGTGGAGTATTTCATTTATCATGCATATATATCTTACAGGTGTGTCACACAGGGTAGTATGAAGGAGCATTTTGGCGTTTGATGCATGGCAGGTGGCATGCCGTTGTGTTGGGGATTGTGTGATGTATTACATGGGCATGGTCCATGTGTATTTGCTGTGTGTTGGTAATGGGATTGGCACTCAGCATGCATTTCAGTGTGGCAGGGTTGGGCCCTCCATCTGCACAAGGATATGTTCATGTGTGTGTTGGATCATGCATTGCCTTACCTACACTCTCTTCCACATCACTTGTGCTACGTCATGGTTTCCCCTACAGGGATATCCAGGGTCACTCACCTCCATCTGCAGATACTACCCTGTTTGCTTTCAGAGTCTGTTACAGCCTAAACATTTGAGTGATACCTTTGTAGTACACCCTGACAAATAACTTGTTACTCGAAACTAATTATTAATTAAACCCACAGCAGTGCAGACCCTCTTGTTTTAGTCTAGTTCTTAATCCCTTTCCTCACTGCTTATGGGATAATTCCCCCCTTTTTCTTTGTGTGAGTGGGGACCCCCGCCTGTGGCCATAGCCTCCCTCCTGTTGCTGGCCAGGATATTCCGAACCCTGAGGCGGAGGTCATCCCACCTCTTTTTGCAGTCCTTCACTGTCTGTGGGGTGGTGCCGACTGCCGACACCTTGAGGGCTACCTCCACCCAGATCTCTTTTTTGCGCTGCTGCACCTCCCTCTTCAGGTTCTGCAGGTTGATCTCATCCGCATGTGCGGCAAGGGTGTCTGTCAGCATATTAAGTTCTTCATCTGAAAAACGCTTTTTGCGGAGGCGGGGGGTTGTTTTCCGGGTAGCCTTTGACATGGTGAAGGGATTGGCACTGGTCTCTCCTGAATACAACTGGTGGTTTGGGAGGATGGCAATGGATTGTATTTTTAGAGATGTCCGCCGGCGCATTTCCCGTTCCGACGCAATGACGTTACTTCCGGGTCCAGTATTACGAGCCCGTTATTAGCATGCTGTGATTACCAGGTCGGTATTAAGGGGTGCCTCCTAGGTGGAGGTGGTATCGGCGGAACCCGTGATGGCGCTATGGGCGGGTTGGAGGGCCTTTAGCGCCATGACGGTATGGCCGTTACCGGCAT
The DNA here is from genome assembly GCF_040938575.1 of Ambystoma mexicanum. NCBI lineage: Eukaryota > Metazoa > Chordata > Amphibia > Caudata > Ambystomatidae > Ambystoma > Ambystoma mexicanum. The sequence goes on from NC_090923.1 coordinate 118,717,497, forward strand.
GGGGGTTAGCGCGTGCTCGCGCACTCATAATCGCCCGCTATTAGCAGCGTCATATGAGCACAGACCTGCTAGTTCCTCCATGCCGGTAATGGACCCGTTTTACAGCGCTTCTCATAATTAGGCCCATTGTTTCTTTTTGAAGTCACTCTGACTTCATAAAGAAATTATTTCTGTTAAGGACCGAACCTTAACAGAAATAGTTCATTTATGGATGCAGAGTGACTTAAAAAATAAATGGTTTGGCTCCCTCCACCCCATCACATACATGAAGGCCTCCAGCCGAGGGTCTTCCATAGCATGGGGTGTGGGATACCTCGGCTTCAAAAATAAAGTTTTTTTTGTAGTCACTCTGCCTTCATAAAGAAATGATTTCTGTTACAGAAATAATTTCTTTATGAATGCAGAGTGAAATCAAAAGGAAAAGAAAATATTTTTATTTTGAAATAAAATATATATATTTTTTTCTCCAAGTGGGGCCCCCCTCCCAGAACATGTGCTGGTGGTGCTCCCTGCACCACAGGGGCTGCGGGGCCCCCGTCACGCCAGTGCCCCCACCCTCAAGACACTTCACTGGCTGCCCATCAGCTGATGGGCCTCTTTCAAAAACATGTGCATTACCCACCGCGCCATTCACAAGAAAGGCCCGGAGTTCCTCCAAAACAAGCCCTACCAGAATCCTCAGATCAGTCTCTGCACACCGTCTGGTAGTCCCCCCTTTTCATGTTCTCTCAATTAGGAGGCACCTGTTTCTCAGTCCTTGCTCAGTCCTTCCAGAAACTGGTTGCAAGGACCAGTTTCTGGAACTTCCTCCCCCTTGCTCTTCCACTCATAGAGGACCACCTGGCCTTCAGGAAAGCCCTCAAAATCTAGCTGTTCTGTCTGACTTCCTGATTTCCCTGTGACCACCACCCCACCTCTCGCACAGAAGTTTCATCCAGCAGTCCAGCCCTGTACGCTCCCCTCACCAGTCCCTTTGTCAGCTACTAGCCTCTTCTAACCTTCAACCGCTTTGCTCTACTACCTCCAGCCCTTCTTGGGGGCCACCAACAACACATGGAGGACGCATAAAGGTACTCCAGTAACTTGCATCTGTAACGAGTCCTGTCAGTAGACCGGGTATTGCACTCGAATGACCTTGGACGGTGGGAAATTACATCACACTTAAAATGCGCCTTGGAAAAATCACGCTGATCATCCGGGAAGAGCACAATCAGGCACATTGGATCCCCTGTTCGTGGTTGGCACTGCCCGTAACTCTTAAGCACAGGAAGGGGGGGCCAAGCCGCTGCATGTAATCATGAAATGGACACCTTGTTTCTAATTAGAAGGAACTAGGGATGGCAATCTCTACTCTAAGAACCTCTCAGAGAGTGAGTATTGTGCATTAATCGAGCACTTAATTCGCCTGTGAAACGTAGCACTGCTCCTTGTACATAGATGGAACCCAGGAAGTAGACGTTGCTGTTTGTACAGCTAAACCATTTCTCCTCACGCGCACCACACCTATGCAACTTAGTGGAAGCCACAGTCTCACTCCACAAACCCTGCACTCACATATTACACAAACACTATTGCACAGCGCCTTTGCCATAAGAATGAAGCTACTTTTAATGACAAAAATTCTAACTGTAACTTCCTATATAACTATCTCCTAAACATAATCCCCCCTCTAGTCCATAGTATACCTCTGCTGCGCACATACACACACCAGTTAGACATGGGCAACTACCATGGTCTTGTCCACCCTGACATAACTTTAATGGTCGAAATGCACTCACGCATAATAGCACCTGCCAATTATCCCAAATTCTTGGACTCCGGTCCAACCGAAGGCGTTCAACCGACAGCACGTGGGAGCAATAATTATGGTGAAAGGCGCCATACAAATGACAAAATGAATCAATGAATGAACAACCTGACAACATGCAATTCTACCTAAAAGCCAACAGTATAATTGGCATTCATTGTCTGAAAGGCTGCTGCTCTCCCATCCAGGTCTGGATGCCAAAGGCTTACCTGAAACTGGACCTCAATCGTGGGGACATAACGAAGCGCAGCCGAGCCCGAAAGTGGCAGTTACAAATGAAATTTGAGGGATTCACACCCCAAGTCAATCCCTGTTATTTACCACTGACTGTGACCTCGCCTTCAAGCTCACATACCCAAGAGCTCCCAGACAGACCGGGGCAGGTTCTCACTCCTCCTCAGATTAAAGCCCCCATTCACAACGTAGACTTTAGAACAGTTCACCAAGCTCTGCTCCTCCGTAGTGGGGCAGGCGGACGAACGCTGTGAGTGATATTTGCAGAAGCCCGCCTCACAAGTGTCCCAGCGTCCACCACACACCCCTGAAAGTTGTCCAGCAGGCCTTAGCCAACCTCATCACAGATGTGAGGAAATGCAATCACATCTTCATTGTCCACAAGTGACACTGGCCACCCCTCCAGACCATCACAGGCCTCAGGACAGCCTGCTTCCCCTAGAAAGCAATGAGGACCAACGCCCAGTTTACCTGGCTGAAACAAACTCACCACCCCCTGAGGCACCAGCAAGGGGGGGGCAGGGGAACCACGGCCTCCCTTATAAAAACTCTGCCCCCCGACCCCTCCACCGGTCCGCCTGCCTCTTATGAATGCAAGTTTGTGTGCCACCCCAATGACATTATCTGACCACTCCTATGAAAAATGTCTGAGGGCGCCACTGACCACCCCTGTGTTGGGGGCTGTCCCGGTCCACCGGGCAGCCCCATACTCGTGTCGGGTAGCACCCGACACAACACGCTGGAGTGCGGCGATCACGCCGCACGATGAAGGGTGGGGGTTCATCCCACCCGCTCCGGGACACCGGAGCGCCACACATGGCCGGCTGGCAACCGGCTTACCGCGGCCCCGGCTCTGGGGGCACCCAGGCCGGGGTCGCCACCCTGGCCCGACTCACAGGGCCAGGGAGACACACAGGGACGGCGTTGCCCGGCAGGGGCACCGTCCGGACGGCGTTGCCCGGCAGGGGCACCGTCCTGGAGCTGGGCCCCTTCCTTGGGCCCAGCGCACGTGGTGGGGCGCCTCCATGGCGCTGACACAAACACACACACCACGGAGTCTCGCTGGTCTCGACTGCCGAGCCGGAAGCGGCTCGGACCTTTTATTAAGATGGTCACATGGGTAACCATGTGACCATGACACAATACCTTAGACGATACCATGGCCCCTTGCAGGGGTGCCATGCAACACTCCTCCTTTTTCATAACAACAAACGAAAAACCCCAAAATCCCCACCTAACCACAACAACTACTATTTGAGCCACTCTACTACTTTGCACACCCTTTATTAACCTGGGTGAGTGGCTCTCATGTCACTAAACAGCACCAGTGAGGGCTACTGGCACCACATAAAGCACTCGGAGCCTGCAGGTGGGCACCACACAACATTGCCCACTAACTGGACCATTTTTAAGCAAGTCCATGTCTGCCGGCTCACAGTCTTCCGGGGAATGTCACTCATGATGGCCATCTTCCGTATGGAGTCGCCGGAAGCCAGCTCGCACCCTCACCAGAGTTCATTTAGGACAGTCACAACACCGTCACACAACACCGGCAAAGCCGCACCTGGGTAGACCCAGGGGCCACATCGGCCAAGTCCAAAGTCTTCGGAGGAGGCCCCCTCCGCACGCCTCCTTTCCTCTCCTTCATGCCTGCCGTTTATTTGCCGTTGGAGGAAAGCCGGTAGCCCCCCTTCGTTGTTGCAGCTGCAGCCGCCACCACTCCTCTTTTCCTTACTCCTCGGAGTGGGCGCACACACACACCCTCGCGGGCCGTCCCCCTTCAGATGGGAATGGGGACAGCGGAGGGGCAGCTGACTTCCCCACTGCGGCGGATGCCGCTCCATTGCCAGCAGGGGCAGGGCGGGCAGCTCCTCTGCCCGCTCCTCAGAGCGAGCACTCCCCTATTTTTTCTCATCGCGGGCCCAGCTGATAATGGGCCCGCCTCTTTTTTTTTTTCTTTTCCGGCGGCGATGTTTGCCGCGGCCTGCGGGTGGGGGGGGGCAGGCAGCTCTCCGCCCGCTCCTCGGGGCGAGCACTCGAGCACTCTACTGTGCTTGCGAGCCCAGCCGGTGCTGGGCCCGCCTCCTTTGTTCCTTTTGCAGGCCCTGTTGGATTCGGGCCTGCAACACATTTTTTTTTTTCCTGCGGCGCAGTTGGCCGCCCCTTGTCCCCGCGGCTTACGGGTGGGGGAGGGGCAGGGCCTCTGCCTCTTGCGGCCGACGCCGCGACTTCTCCACATCGCGGGGCCCGTTGGAGTTGGGCCCGCACGCCTATGTTCGCTCCTCCTCATCGCGGGTGGGGGAGGGGCAGCGCCTCCTCACCGCGGCCGACGCCGCGGGCCCTCTCACGCAGGGGAAGGGAAAAAGCCAGCATCCCCGCTCCTGCCGGCGATGGTAGGGGCCCTCTTCCTCTCTTGCGGCCGACGCCGCCCATGCGTCTCTCCCCCCCCGCGCCGCGGCGGAGTCCACATCCAAGGTGGGGGAGGGGCGCAGCACGCACGCGCCGATGCCGCCACCTTCACCCATCACCTTCAGGGGACGGGCGGGCAGCCCGCCATCCTCCATACCATCCGGGGCCACCTCACATCCTTGCGGCCCAGCCGCGGACTCCCTCCATCTCGCCATCACTTCTACGCGGGCCCAGATGTAGATGGGCCCGCCACACCAAGATCTTTCGGGGCACGCAAAGGCCCGTTCCTCGTCGCCATTGTTGGGGGCTGTCCCGGTCCACCGGGCAGCCCCATACTCGTGTCGGGTAGCACCCGACACAACACGCTGGAGTGCGGCGATCACGCCGCACGATGAAGGGTGGGGGTTCATCCCACCCGCTCCGGGACACCGGAGCGCCACACATGGCCGGCTGGCAACCGGCTTACCGCGGCCCCGGCTCTGGGGGCACCCAGGCCGGGGTCGCCACCCTGGCCCGACTCACAGGGCCAGGGAGACACACAGGGACGGCGTTGCCCGGCAGGGGCACCGTCCGGACGGCGTTGCCCGGCAGGGGCACCGTCCTGGAGCTGGGCCCCTTCCTTGGGCCCAGCGCACGTGGTGGGGCGCCTCCATGGCGCTGACACAAACACACACACCACGGAGTCTCGCTGGTCTCGACTGCCGAGCCGGAAGCGGCTCGGACCTTTTATTAAGATGGTCACATGGGTAACCATGTGACCATGACACAATACCTTAGACGATACCATGGCCCCTTGCAGGGGTGCCATGCAACACCCTGGAGGTCAGCACTGCATTCATAGCTGTGGTGGCCCGCCGCCGGTCACCGGGGCGGGTCACAGATGGTGTCGGGGGCACCCGACACAGCACCCAGACGCTGCACTCGCGCAGCGTATTAATTTCAGGGACCACCCTGATTAGTCTGGAGCACTGAACCAATTACTACACGGCTGGGGGCACCCAGCAATAAGAAGCCCAGGCCGGACCTCCAGGATAGGCCCGATCACGCAGCAGTGGGACCAAAATAAACAGACTCAGACATGAGTTGCCGTTTCCTGGGGCTCTGCTGCACTAACTCGTGCGTGCCAGCAGTGCCCGGTTTTATAAGAGAAGCGTCATGACAATGTTATGACGCTCTCTCAACTTAACCACTAGACCCACACACAACAATAGCCACAGCACTGCTGGGCATCGCAAGCGAGAGAAAGGGGGAAATCCGGCCATGCCACTCGCCCACTTTCTAGAACAGCAGACTGGCCCTCTCTCTCGAGTACTTTAGGAAGGAAATAAACACTGCTTTTCAAAGAACACCTTCCTGCGGGCTGAGGTTCTCACGCATCTTCACCTCCTCCACCCTCCACCTGCCACTCCCATCCCGCACATCCCGCCCCTGACCTGACTCCCTGTCCCCTCCCCCTTCACAGTCATCCTGAATACACTCGGACAAACTATGCCAATTGCGTTCTCTCGACACATTTACAGTGCAACGTGGTCCTTTCTCTTCAATGCCCTTAGGATGTGTGCATACGTCCTGCTGTCTGCAGGAAAGCATTGCAGTCTCAGCAATTAAAGGGTTAAGCAACTGAGCGAGCTAGTGGGCGAACGCCGTGACTGCTAATTGCACATGGATTCGAGCAGAGGTGATAGTGACCCCATGGCCACACCACTCTTGGAATTATTAGATTTCGCAGTACAGCGCCACAGTGCATTGCGACTCTGTACTGCACAGGACATGGACATTTGAATGCGTTTTGAACAGGAAGTTCACATCGGCCCACAATAGTTTCTGGTAAGTACAGCTGCATACATGTAACGACCACATCATCATGGGGGCCATTGCAGTAGGGGGAGTGCGTTCCCTCCGATCAAAACAAAGGAGTGAAAATCACATTGTGAAACTCGTCACCGCGTGCGCGTCAGTGCAGTTTCAAGAAATCGACCACATGCTTTCATTTCATTGTAGTCTGGCATCAGCGCCAGGCTGCCGCCTACACATTGCGCTCAATTTACAATAACGTTCTCGAGGCGCCTCCTTGCAACTGCCTCATGGATCCCACATACTATCAAAACATGAGGCGTTGATGTGAAGCAGGCCATCACCGAACATGGAACATTTCTTTTGTTTACTAGAAATCATTTAAGCAATTGCTCATACACTCCACCTCTTTCCTTCAAATATTTAATTGCGAGGGGGTTTGGCTGAGTGGGGGTGTTCTCGAACATTCTCTAATTTAATTTCACACAGGTCTAATTGTAAACGCCCATTTTCGTTTCCACGCATTGTAATTCACCCGCTTGTCTGCTGATTTTCCTGCAATATAGGATTTTAAAAGCGATTGGATTGGCCAGAATTTTCTAACAGTTGAAGCTACAGGAACGGGTTCACTTGCATTAGGCCTCCTGCGATAGGTAGGGCATGTGAAAGGGAAATCGCGTCTCATCCGGATTTTGCTCTTTACCTGAGCATATGGCATGACACAGACCGTCCATGCTGCGTCACAGCAGGGGGCTGAGACAGTTAAGCTGGCCTTGTCTGTCAGTGCATTCTGTGTAGGTTGACCAGACCTACCGGTTTTCCCGGAACAGTCCCGGGAAATCACCCTCCGTCCCGGGGTCCCGTGAGCTTTTTAATTTTAGAAACCCGTCACAGGTTTGGAAGGGTGGGTGACTACGGTCCGGGTTTTTGCTGAAATCCCGAAATCAGTTCCCAGCGCTTTTCACGCCCCCATTTCCCACCCCTTTCCCCTCCCCGGAACTCTCCTCCAATGAGAGGAGTGTGCCTGTGAGCACACCCACTCCCCAGCCACAGCAACAGGCCAGCAACGTAGAAATATGACTACAGTTTTATTTGTATTTACTTTAGTCCTACTTCTATGTCTACATGTCCTGTCCCGTTTTTGTTTTTCAAATCTGGTCCCCCTAATGCCGTTGAGTGCTGCATTGACAGAGCAAATGGTGCACCAGGAAGACGACCGTGTCTGTGGGCCAGCAGTCCCTCAAGAAAGGAAGGAGGGCACTGAGAAGAGAAGCCCACAGGACAGGATGGTGAAATCCTAGACAAGGCATATGACATTAAATGGCTTACATCATCCTGCATAAGGTCTGGGGGGGCTGGGTGGGTCAGTGACTGCATGCACCTCCTAAGGCCCTCTTTCCTGATGGGCGTGTAGTGCCCCAAGATTTTCTGATTAGCAGGCTTCATTCCAGGGATTTTCCCTGAATAGTAATTGTAGAGGGTCATCAGTGTTGAGGCGGAAAAGGGGATCTTGTTGCTTTGTCGCCAAGTACCCCAAAGCTCTCTCTACGCGTGCACTGGAGCAGTGAGGGTCCCAGCACACAGATTACGGAATGCAGTATGTACAAGGTAGAGGCAGACATCATATCCCTTTCTTTGGTAAATGAAAGATGGATGGACACTGTGATGAATGGAGTTCATAGTCCTTGAACTTTGAAGACCCTCTTTTCCCCCATCTTCTGTTTAACTCTCAATGCCCTCTATTCACCATAATTTCTTGCCGGCATCTCCACTTCTTACTGCTCTCCCCTGCTTTCCTGCTTGTAATATGTAGCCATCTTGCACAACAACCACTTGGTAAGGAGTTTATGACCTGTTTGTAGCCTTTTTCGAGGGATTTATGTTTGTTTTCACAGTGATTTACATTCCGTTTTTTTAGCTGGTCTGCTTCTAGAGTGTTCTGCCTTTGTGGTCTAGCCCATTGTTTCTGGTCTTTTTCCTTTCCCCTCACATCCCCATATTGTGAGAGGAATATCCAGCAATTGGATGAGGAAGTCGGGTATTCCTAGCCTTTTGTTTTTGCAACCCTTGTTTACTGCTATCCCTTTTTTTCCTACTCGTAGTCTGTAGCCATCCTGTACAATAACCACTTGGTAAGGAGGTTAGGGCCTGTTTGGTGCCTTTTTGAAGGGATATATCTGTGTTTTACTGTGATTTCTGGTCCGTTTTCTGATCTGGATTGCTTCTAGAGTGCACAGTCTTTGTGGTGTAGTCCTTTGTTGGTTTCTGGCCTTTTTTCTTTCCCCCTCCCACTCTCCATTTCTGAAGCATTGCTTATAGGGCAGCCACTGCCCGGACAGCCAGGCGAAGGTCAGAGGATAAGGGTGATTTTGCTCCCTGTTTGCCTGGCACCCTATCACTGCATGAACCCATACATTTCCATCAACAGCGACTTTCAGTCAAGGGACGCCTACTGTGAAGCTAAGCACTCTATATTTTGCCACACTTGCATTTTGATCGTACACCCCGAGGGCAACGACTTAACGAGTTTGGGGAGAGGGAGCCTGATGAGGGAGATGATGTTTTCTTTACAGGAGTTGTCAGCGCAGCTGGGTGAGACTGAGATAGTGTGGTCCAAAATCATTCTGAGGAGGGAATGGAGGGCTGCCGAGAATCACTCAGCGGTGGAGAAATCAAGGAGGAAACTGAATTGCACTATGGCAAAATTCAGCAGGGGCAGAGGTTTCCCCCACATCAGGCACAGCTTGATCAACCTGAAGTCCCCGGAATACTACTTGAAAGATGGAGTGCATTTGTCGGCACCGGGGATGGACCCGTTTTTCTGGAATGTGTGCACCAAGCTCTTGGAACTTTGAAGAAGGGGAAGGGGGAGCCGCAGTGGGCGGTAACCCACCTTCGGCATGGCAGTGGTTTAGCAACCAGTGACAAGAGACCGACACCGAATGAGCCATTGCTAAGCCAGAAGGGTCTTTGCTCTTTCTGACCAGTGCCTCTTGGGAGCCTAAGCGGCGGGGGCATCTGGGGGTAGCAATGATGGCTCAGTTTCCCCAACAAACGGTGCTCTCTCAGCTTAGGAACACCTGCAGGGGTAGGCAGGTCTCAGACTCAAAGGTTTGGGAGAGTTGTGCCTAGTATGTACTTTGCTGGGAAAAGGGGGATGCAGGTTTTGGACACGGAGCAGTCGCCACACCTTCTAAGCTATTTTCACTATTGTTTGCTGTGTTTTATTATGGGTGAAAATAAATCTGCGGCCTTTTTATGCCAAAAAGAAGACATGTTTCATTCTGCACCTTACTGGTGGGGAAAGAAAGGGGCTGAGAGAATGAGCAAGGGTGATATATGTTGCCATAATGATGGACCGATGCCCAGGTTCTGAAGGTGACGCCGGAAAATTCTAAACAAAATGGAGGAGGCACGCTGATAACCAGGGTAGGGGCCTCCCTCCCCCCTGGGTAAGGGGGAGGGGACAAGCACGCCAAAGCGCTCGGAAAGCCTGCGAAGGGCAACAAAAGAAAGGGGCGGGCCAAGCCCCATATAAGCGGCAGGCGTCCTTCTGGAAAGAGCTTTCAGCTTTCAGCAGAAGGACGCCCGCCGCTGCAGGAGGAATTCATTTTCCACCCACCCACCCGGCATGAGGGACAGCTATGGCAAGCCTGCCGTTGATGTTGCAGGACGGCGAGGCAGTGTTTTGGCAACCAGTGACAAGAGGCTGACTCCGAATGAGCCATTGCTAAGCCGGAAGGATCTTTGCTCTTTCGGACCAGCACCTCTTGGGAGCCTAAGTGGTGGGGGCGTCAGGGGGTAGCAATGAGGGCTCAGCTTCCCCCCCAACAAACGGTGCTCTCTCAACCCAGGAACACCTTCAGGGGCAGGCGGGTCTCAGACGCAAAGGGTTGGGAGAGTTGTGCCTAGTATGGACTTTGCTGGGAAAAGGGGGAAGCAGGTTTTGGACACAGAGCAGTCGCCGCACCTTCTGAGCTATTTTCACTATTGTTTGCTGTTTTGTATTATGTGTGAAAATAAATCTGTGGCCTTTTTATGCCAAAAAGAAGACATGTCTCATTCTGCACCTTACTGGTGGGGAAAGGAAGGGGCTGAGAGAATGAGCAAGGGTGATGTATGTTGCATAATGATGGACTGGTGCCCAGGTTATGCTATTTGCACAGGTATTCGAGAAGAGGTGACAGTGACCCCATGGCCACACCACTCTTGGATATATTAGATTTCACAGTACAGCGCCACAGCGCATTACTACTTTGTACTGCACAGGACATGGACATTTGAAGAAGCTTCGAACAGGAAGTTCACATCAGCCCACAATAGTTTCTGGTAAGTACAGCTGCAGGCATGTAATGACCACATAATCATGGGGGCCATTGCAGTAGGGGCAGTGTGTTCCCTTCGATCAAAACAAATGAGTGAAAATCACATTGTGAAAGGGAGTTGACCGGGCAACTCGTCACTGGGTCCTCGTCAGTGCGGACTCGAGAAATCTACCACGTTATTTTATTGCATTGTTGTCTGGCATCAGTTCCAGTCTGCCGCCTACACATTGCGCTCAATTTACAATAAAGATCTCGAGGCGCCTCCTTGCAACTGCCTCATGCATCCCACATACTATTGAAACATGAGTCGTTGATGTGAAGCAGGCCTTACATCACTGAACATGGAACATTTCTTTTGTTTACTAGAAATCATTTAAGCAATTGCTCATTCACACCACCTCTTTCCTTCAAAGATTTCATTGTGAGGGGGTTTGGCTGAGTGGGGGGACTTCTCGAACATTCTCTAATTGAATTTCACACAGGTCTAATTGTAAAAGCCCATTTTCATTTCCACGCATTGTAATTCGCCCGCTCTATGCTGTTTTTCCTGTAACAGGATTTTAAAAGCGATTGGATGGGCCACAATGTTATAACAAGTGAGGCTAGAGGAACAGGTTGACTTGTAGTAGATCTGCTGCGGTAGGTATGGCATGTGAAAGGGAAATTGCGCCTCACCTGGCTTTTGCTCTTTACCTGAGCATATGGCATGACCAGACCATCCATGCTGCGTCACAGCAGGGGGCTGAGACAGTAAAGCTGGCCTTGTGTCTGTCAGTGCATGCTGTGTAGGGTGACCCGATGTACCGGTTTTCCTGGTACAGTCCCAGGAAAGCACCCTCTGTCCCAGGGTCACAAGAGTTTTTTAATTTTATAAACCCTGTCACGGGTTTATAAGGGTGGGTGGCTACGGTCACGGTTTTTGCCGGGACCCGATTTAGAAATCCCAAAATCAGGTCCCAGCGCTTTTCACGCCCCTATTTCCTACACCCTTCCTCTCCCCAGAGCTCTCCTCCAATGAGAAGGGTGTGCCTGTGAGCACACACCCTCCCCAGACACGGCAACAGGCCAGCAACGTAGAAGTATGATTACAGTTTTATTTGTATTTACTTTAGTCCTACTTCTATGTCTATGGTTTTCTAAATCTGGTCACCTTAATGCCGTCGAGTGCTGCAGTCACAGAGCAAATCAAAGACCTGTGAGGAATTGGTGCACCAGGCAGACGACCGTGTCTGTGGGCCAGCAGCCCCTCAAGAAAGGAAGGAGGGCATTGAGAAGAGAAGCCCAAAGGACAGGATGGTGAAATCCTAGACCAGGCATATGACATTAAATGGCTAACATCATCTTGCATAAAGTCTGGGGGGGGCGGGTGGGTCAGGGCCCAAGGCCCCTTTCATGAAAGGCGTGCCGTGCCCCCAAGATTTTCTGATTAGCAGGCTTCATTCCAGGGATTATCTCTGATTAGTAATTGAAGAGGGTCAGTGTTGAAGCAGGAACAGGGATAATTTCTTGTTGCTTTGTTGGCTAGTACCCCAAAGCTCACTCTACGTCTGCACTGGAGCAGTGGGGGTCCCAGTGCACAGATTACAGAATGTAGTATGTAGAGGGTAGAAGCAGACGTCATATGCCTTTCTTTGGTAAAGGAAAGATAGATGGCCACTGTGTTGAATGGAATTCAAAAGTCCTTGAACTTTGAAGGCCCTCTTTTGCCCCATCTTCTGTTTAAGTATTCTCACTCTTTCTAAATGCCCTATATTCACCATCTTTTCTTGCCGGCATCTCCACTTCTTACTGCTCTCCCCTGCTTTCCTGCTTGTAATGTGTAGCCATCCTGCACAACAACCACTTGGTAAGGAGTTTACAACCTGTTTGTAGCCTTTTTGAAGGGATAAATGTTTGTTTTTACTGTGATTTACATTCAATTTATTTTAGCTGGTCTGCTCCTAGAGTGTTCTGCCTTTGTGGTCTAGTCCTTTGTTTGTTTCAGGTCTTTTTCCTTTCCCCTCACACACCCATAGCAATTGGATGAGTAAGTCGGGTATCCTAGCCTTTTGTCTTTGCAACCCTTTCTTACTGCTCTCCCTTTTTTCCTACTTGTAGTCTGTAGCCATCCTGTACAATAACCACTTGGTAAGGAGTTTAGCGCCTGTTTGGTGCCTTTTTGAAGGGATTTATTTGTGTTTTACTGTGATTTCCGTCCGTTTTCTGATCTGGACTGCTTCTAGAGTGCACTGTCTATGTGGTTTAGTCCTTTGTTGGTTTCTGGCCTTTTTTCACTCCGCCTCCCACTCTCCATTTCTTAAGCATTGCTCGTAGGGCAGAAACTGCCCGCGCAGCCAGGCGAAGGTCATAGGATACGGGCAATTTTGGTCCCTGTTTGCCTGCATGACCCGATATATCTCCATCAACAGCGACTTTCAGTCAAGGGACGCCTTCTGTGACTCTTACCAGTCTATATTTTCCCACACTTGCGTTTGCCTCGCACAGTTTTCCCAATTGAGGCTTGCTACTTTGAATCTCACCACTGTTATTTTGCCACACCCCGGAGTGTTCTAAATATAGGTTTGCTACTTTGAATCTCGCCACTGTTATATTGTAACACACGTACACTTTGCCTTTAATGATGCAAGTCTGGCATGTTTAATCACACCTCTGCAATATTTTGCCACACGCACATTTGGAATCACTGCAGGGTCTGGGCTCCTGAGGCACCGTTCCAGAACCAGGTAAAACTGCATTGGCTTCAGTCCTCCACCCCTAAGAGCCCAAATGAGTAACTTACACCCTCCCACTAAGATAGCACCTCCATACTCACAACCTCCCACTATGGCTAACAGCTCCAGAATTAGATGTTTCAATTGGCACTCCAGAAAGTACCCCATAACCCTGTCAGACACCATCCTTGCATGTCGCCATCACCCTCCCAACCTAGCACTCATAAGATGCAACAACCAACCCCCCTTCCTGCCGAGTCAACCCACCCCTCAGCACTCCTTCGATCATCCACTATACTCACACAGGTCGTCTTTCCAGCTCTCTCCCTCCAACCAGGCCTACCACCCTTTTGGCCACTCCACTTCCACCCCAACTAGCTTCACCTGCCCACTAGTACCGCAACCACCCCACTCAGATCGTGCTTTGCCTCTCTAAGCACTGTACGTCACCTCCACCCGCCACTCAGCAGACCCTCCAACTCTTGCCCACATGCCTGCAGCACCCTCAAAATACCTAAAGAATAGACACCTGGACTCTAGCACCATTCCTATCAATCACAACTCCCCCTACCTACAAACCAGATATAATAATAACAACTCTCACAACTACACCCGCACCTCCTCCCCACACCTCCAAACCCAGTCAAATCATTACTTAACCTGCTAAATAGGCCACATGGCTCTTCTGCCAATAACCCCACCCCACACACCTCGAGGTGACTGTCACCAGACTCCTCTCTCCCAACTGGAAATCCAATCCCACCTCAGAGAACTTCCTCCCCCTCAACCTCCTCTAACACTACAGAATCCATCTCCACTAACCGATGTCATCTCAGCACACTGCATACACTCTCATCCTGTGTAGCCTGATTACCATCCAACATCCAGAGCTCTTCCACCATTCCAGCCCTTAACACATATCCACCAATAACGTGAAGGTCCATTATCTCTTCACCCTCCACCGGAGCCCTACTGACTCCCTCTGTAGACACCCTTCACACACACACATCACGCACCATGCACCGATAGCAGACCTTAATAGCTTGTTGTTGTTATATAAATACCTCCTAACATAACATAACTTCTGATTGTGTACCCTGCAACGTCACCTTCTCTATGAGTGTTCTTCATGGATGGGCAGACTTGTGGATCCTGCAGTATATTGCTACATCTTTTGCAATCTATGTCTCCCCTCATAATGTAGTTTCTTCCCAATTTGATCATGTCTCACTGGAGGGCCATAGTTTGACTCTGTCGCATGAAGCCTAAGTAGCACCCACTGTCTGCTCAGTATAGTGAGCAGTCAAGTGCTGGTTGGTTGACTCTGTACGGTGTATCTTGAACACTGCGGCTACTTCCTTTCTGTAAGTTGGACAACCAGAGTGGTATGAGATTTTAACCTTCTATGCTCGTCCTCATCAAATGGAAAAGGCTCTCTCTATTGAGGTTTGCAAGGAGTTTGTCTGTTTTTATATGTTGGCTGGTAATCGTGGCAGATAGTCATCCAGTTGGCTGTTTCTTCATCTTGGCATGTGCCTTATTCAGCTTTGTGTCAGGCGGGCCAGAAGCGTAGACAGGTTAGGGCCTGAGCGGCCAAGGCCCACACAAATTCTGTAAATGCCCATTCAGCAGCGCTGTGTGCGGATTTACAGATGTTAATGTCGCTGTGGTGGTCCAAACTACATTAGCTTCAGTTAAAAAGGTTGTGCTAATACTTCATTGAGCTAAGTACCATTCATTCAACCTAACAAATCAATTACAACTACTAGTTGTGTTAGAGAGTGATTAGCCTGCAGTACTCACATCAAGTGACACTAGCCCACGTCACAACAAATAAAACATATATTGAGATATGAGACCATGTGTGCTACTCCCTAGCCAATAAGAGTATCCTTTCATAATCAACAGTGTTCCAAAAATTATTGATGCATTTCTCTTTACTTGTTAGCCAACACATGTTTCGACCTAAACACTCAGGTCTTCCTCAGTGCGTTCAAAAACATTTGTTTGGTTATTGAATTATACCAACTGTGCCACAGCTAACCGTGTACTAGCTTCACCATAGTGCATAAGACAAAATCCTGGGTTTCTACTTGCCAGAAAACCCTGAACTTCAAAATCTAGATGACTGCTCTAAAAATGTCTGGCTAGATAATTTGTCATAATCCATTGATTTAACACATCCAATTCAAATGGTAGAATCCCTCCTATTCCAAGCTTCTAAACACTATAGCTCAATGTTAACATGTAGATATATCGTGTCAGAAGAAAAGAAGATCATTGATTTAAGAATGAGTGTGTTAGGCCCATCGTCTAAGTGGCAAGTATGCAGCATTATATTTGAATTGGATGCATTGGTAGAGCTAGTACACGGTTAGCTTTGGCAGAGTTGGTATAATTCGATAACCAACCAAACGTTTTTGAATGCCCTGAGGAAGACCTGAGTGTTTAGGTCGAAACACGTGTTTGCTACCCATTAAAGAGAAATGCACCAAAAATGGGCAGGTCATTTGTGATTTGTAAAACTACTTCATGGCACCTTCCAAGAGAGGGAGAGGGAAAAAACATGCAGAGCAAAACACAGCAAAAATCTTTCACATTTCTTGTATGTGCAGGGGAAGGGAAAAAAGGCAAATGCATTAGTAAATGGTTAAGTGGAAAGTATTTAGGGGCACAGAGAGGGAGAGTGCAGTAAGAGCAAAGTAATCTCATATGGGGCGACGGTGGAAAGAGTAACATGAGCCAGTACAGGCAGCAGTGTGTAGGAATGATCCAGAATTGCCATGACGCCATCAGTAGAAGAGATGAGAGGTATAGAGTTGACAAGCAGAAAAAGGAACTGTATACCCTTTATCTGTGAGAACACCTCGTTAGCATTTTCGATCCATGGGTACGCTTTCACTTTCTTCAAGAGTTTCCTTAGGTGCTCTGTTTTCATTGAGAATTATTTTGCTAATTTAGAGTTGTACTCTGTCAGTCCCATGAACGATTTAACCTGATCTTTGGGTCCATGGGGTGGAGAATCCCATCTCACCTCTACCAAGTCTTTTTTGGGTTGAGCCCCAGCCAACAAAAGTAGCATATCTAAAATAGGCTTCTTCCTGTTTCAGTAATTGCTCAAAGTACTTCCAGACCTTTAGGCCATAATCCCGTTGGGATGGGACTAAGCCTGATTTGCATATGGTCTTTCCCCTTTTTTAATGGCTTGGCAAGAGAAGAACGATAGTCTCGAGGGTTGCCGAGAGCATTTCCAGAGGTTAAGATGAATTCTAAACCTTACAGCCATCACCTCTTTTGTTTTGCTTAGTCACCGCGAGTAAGACGGATATTCCCAGACGTGGGTCGTCTGCCTGCTGGGCACAGAGACCCAAGCTACTCCTTGCTGATGATGCCCAAAAAAACAGAAACATGTCTGGGGATGTTTGTGGTCTCGTGAAAAGGGATGTGACAAACTAGTTCGGGCTGTACTTCCCCTTTTGGGGTCGGACCAAACCTGATTTGCATACAGTCTTTCGCCTTCTGTAATGGCTTGGCAGGCAAAGAATGATGGTCTGGAGTGTTGCCCAAAGCATTGCCAGAGGTTAAGATTAATTAAACACCTTACAGCCATCACCTGTTTTGTTTTGCTGAATCCTGTAACATGCACAATGTCCAGCGCACTGGTGTGAGTTCCTGCTGTTGCCCCGTACATAGGCTAGTATATTAATCTGGGAGACTCTCCCCAGAATAAGATCCACCATGCTGTGAAACACAGCAGTACTGACGAAAGTCTAAATCGCATGCAAATGTAGCTGTATATTCCAAAATTGCACTGAGTGATTGTGCAATGCATTTGTAATCTAGTTTGGCCGGGTCGGGACAATAGCTCAGGGAGCAAAGGGTTTGCCTTGGAAGCAAGAGCATGCTGAGCAGCATAGGTTTGAATCCCGATCCCACACTCACAGACTGGTTTCTGGGAGTAAGCGTGTTATAGAAAATGTATTAATTAGGCATAATTGCAGAGGAATAGTGATGAAGGAGGATTGTGGAGCTCTGTGTACTGTGATGGTCTTATTTTGCTGGTGCACCATACAAGATGTGTTTAAGCACTGTTGATTGACCCCAGGACGTGCACAGGTGACGCAACCCAAACAGGGAAACAGGGTTGTGTCCCAATGTAGGGGAGGTCTTCAAATTACAGGTGAGTGGAGCGGCAGCCAAGGTGACCCCCCTGGAAGTCACGTGACACGTGCAATAGAGGGGGCCTTTGTAGCCTCAGTTGATGAAGCAGCCAGTCAGATAGCACAGCGAGCTGAGCGCTCGTTCTGACATCTGTGCGCAGCTTGCTGATGCAGGTTCGAATCCCGGCAGGGCCAACTCAGCCTTTCATCTGAGGTCGATATATTGAATACCAGGCCCAGGCAATCATGCCTAAACCCAGCCCAGCCTACACTGCCAGGCTCTGATTGGCCCTCATTGGCCCTCGTACCTCTTACATTGCCCAATCACGCGATTAGCAAGGTCCAGGGAAACAAGGCTGAGACCTGTCCCGAGCCGTACACGCCGTCAGCCAGACCCCTTGCCCCTTGCCCCACCCTCAACACATGTAATTAAGGTAAATCTTATACCCTACATTGTTGTCCCACCTCTTGCCGTGAAAGACGCTCGCTTCATCTCCCATGCCTTACTGCCATTGGGCCTCGGAAACCCACACTCAATTAATATGTGACCAACATTAAGCCTAAGACGTAGTAACCAGCACGGCCGCTAAAGCCTTCTACCACGTCACGGTGACACACCGTCATGTCACATTGCAATGCATTGTCTGCCTCCTGCCGCTTTTCCAACTACACTTTAAACGTGTACTGTACAATTCTGAATGTGCCGTTTGTAGATGTTTAATCTATACCATTGCTTACTTTATTGATAGTGCACATCAAGTAATTAAGGGACGACCCCCAATGTGTATCATTTAACCTCTCTGCACTACTATATATGTCGCCTCTTCCGCCCGGCTCAGCGCTAGGATGACTCACGTCAGCCAGCACAATGAGCGTTATCCCCTTGCTTCGCGACCTGCTCACAGCGCCACTGGCAAACGTATCCTGCCTTCTCTGCCCATTTGCCTCTCGCGGCTTCTAACTGCTCTCACTTGCCATCCAAACTGGCTCACTGAGCTTACCTGCCTCTTGTTTGCGCTCATTTAGCCCTGGCGAATTTGTTCTCTGTGCACTGTCTCTCATTTGCCTCGTGATTGTGTTCACTAGGCCATGTGCATCTGCTCCCTGCACACTATTCTCATTTGCCACTTGTTTGTGCTCATACTGCCTATGTGAACTGGTACTCTACGCATTGTCTCCCTTTTGCTTCTTGACTTTGCTCACATTGCCCATTTGAACCGGTGCTCTGTGCACTGTTTTCACCGGCCATTTGATTGTGTCATACGGCCCAGTTGTATCCCCTCACTGTTATTACTTGACAACTGACTGTGCTTATACTGCCCGTGACACGTGATTCTGTTCACTGTGTTCACCGGCCACCTTCTTGGATTCTATTTAGTGTTCGCAGCCACTATATATTACCACTTGCCAAACATGTCAAACCAACACGTTATTTACAGGGTAACGGTTGCTATTTTACTCCTCTCAACTAGTATCTCAGAATACTGTGACTGGCTGCTCCTTCCAATTGAGGCTGAACAAGTTTCACCTATCCTGCCAAAAATGGCAGATAATAACTCTAGTCTTGCCCAACCTAATCACCTACTTGCCACAGGTTCAGGAGCCTATGCAACTTTCCCATGTACAACCAATGATAGAAATCTCAAACTCCGCACTAGACTTGCCAAACTGTATGAACCGCTTATGAGATCACTACCCTCAATGAACAAGAAAATAAATTTCCCCGTTGGTGAGAAGGCGAATAACTCTAACCAGCCCACCTCCTCGTCTGCTCGTCGTGCCAATGCCACTCAGCATAAGGTACATAATAAGGTGCATAAACTGAAGCTAATTAACCATAACTCACTCACGCCCATCCAGGTCACAGTTAGAACAGAGGCACACCTCCTTAAAGGAGCACTCTTAAACGTTAGATCTCTTGTTGCCCATGCTACGGACATCGTTGACCTAATATCTGAAGGTAATTTGGACTTCCTTACCATAACAGAGTCCTGGCTACACAGTGCTGCAGGGCCCTCGTGAAGCTAGCTATCCCAGATGGCTACACAATATCCAGACACGATAGTGATGGAACCCGAGGTGGAGGTATCGCCATCATATCCAGAGCAAGCCTCTTACTGAGACTAGCTCCCCCACAAACTATGCAATCATGTGAAATCCTCACTGCCAAATTCCCCCTAACGAATTCCCAGTCACTCACTATCCATTTAATTTATAGACCACCTGGTCCTCTTGGGACATTTGAGGAGGACATGCACGGTATACTAGCTGACAACCTTAAAATGACTACCCAACTACTACTACTAGGTCATTTTAATCTAGGTTTCAACGATCCAGCGGATAAGCATGCCCTCAAAATAGCCAATATCCTCACAGCCCTAGGCCTGTCTCAAAAAATTAACAAACCCACCCACATTAAAGGGAGAACCTTAGACTGGGTAGCCGATTATAACTGCAATGCCACAATCACCTCCATTACGCCGAAACTGTGGCCAGACCTTGTGTCTTTCACATTATCAACCACCGGACCACCCCCAACGGCCCCTCAAATGTCCCCACCTTGCCCAACTAGAAATAAAAAGAATACCAGAGCTGACAAAGTGATACCCGCTACTCTCCCCACTTTAAATTCACTGTTAACTTAGACTCTGGTACTCTGGTCCATGAATAGAACAAAATTATGCTCCCCACATTGGATACAATTGCTCCACTTAAACTTAGAGCAAGTAAACCTAAAGCCCATCTAAACAAGTGGTTCACCCCACAACTAAAGGACCTACGCCTCTTTAAAAGGAAGTGTGAAACTACCTGGAGACTGTGCCCTTCTAATGAGAACAAAACTAGGCTAACTACAACTTCCATGCAATACAAAAACGAAATCTGCCTAGCAAAACGAAATTCCTATAACAAACGTATTGCCAAATCTAACTCCAGCATGAAAGAATTATTCACCATACTAAAAGAATTAGTGTCCCCGATTCCCACACCTGACATTTGCATTAAAAATAAGACCTGGAGCTCAGATATTCAACATGTACTGTCCAATAAAATGAATACCCTCCAAAATAAAATAAAGCAAAACAAAGTTACCTTGAACTCACAGGCTCAATCCAACACCCCCCTACCCAACTAGTGAAAAACCCATTGACCAGACTACAAGATTCCGCTTCACTAAAACTTCTATTTTAGAGGTAGAGAAAGTCATCTTATGTCTCAAGCCATCTAATTGTAAAGGCGACCTTTGTCCTGCTCAGATTATAAAAGATGCTGCCAGTGACCTGTCACCTTTCATAGCTAAACTGATCAATGCCTCTTTCTCCTCTGGCACCATTCCCTCCAACCTAAAACAATCATGGGTACTCCCACTTCTAAAGAAGCAAACCTTAGACCTGCTCATTCCTACTAATTACCGCCCTATCACAACGGTACCATTCCTACTCAAAATTCTTGACAAGGTCGCATACACCCAGATTAAAAAATATCTCGAACTGCTTAAGCTCTTGGGAGCAAGACAATCTGGCTTCCAACCATTACATGGGACGGAAACCGCCCTTATCGACCTAAAAACCCAGGTTGACGAGTTGAGAGATAAAGGTAAGACAGCCCTCCTCCTACTGTTGGATCTCTCAGCTGCATTCGACTTAGTGGATCACAAGGTCCTATGTGGCCACCTCGACTCAGCAGCCCACTTTTCTACAGAGGCCAGCAGATGGATATAATCATTCCTGAGTGAGAGAACCATGGGGGTCTTCTCCCCATCGGCAGCAGCGGACCCTGCCCCTATCACATGTGGTGTACCCCAGGGCTCTTTTGTCTCCCCTACCTTATATAATATATTCACCAAGCCCTTGTTCGATGATCTGGACCTTCTGGGTATCACCTACACTAACTATGCAGATGATACTCAGATTCTCCTCCCTCTTTCTGGGGATTATGGCAAGGACTCAGCATTGGTGAATAGAGTGTATCGCATCATCCAGGCATGGATGGCTACTCACGGTCTATGCCTGAATGATGATAAGAAAGAGCTGATAATCCTGGGTACCCACTCTAACCTTAATAAACTAGGCCTTGAATACTCTTCCTGCACCATCGATGGAAACATCATCAGGGTATCCAAGGAGTTAAAGACCCTTGGCTTTTACCTTGATTCAACCATGTCCTTCGAAAAACAAGTGAAATCCCTGGCCTCCACCACAATTTACACCTGTAAGCTCATCAGGGTAGGCAAGCCTTTCCTTGAAATGACAGCTGTATGATCCTGGCTAGAGCATTAATACTCTCCAGGTTAGATTACTGCAATGCTCTATACAGTGGCGCCAATAAAGCCATTATCCAGAGGCTACAAACTCTTCAAAATAACGCCTTAAGAGCTGCACTAGGCTTGAATAGAAGAGAACATATCTCCTCTACCAGATGCCAACATAAATGGCTCTCCACCTACAGTAAAATTCTCCTAAAAATGGTCTCCCTGACCCACAAAACATTAAATAATGCTGCCCCTAGCTACCTTGTAAATAGACTAAACAGAAGAACGTCTACCAGACCGACGAGAGCTAGCAACGCCAACTGCCTCGTGGTACCGAGATTCAGACTCACCAAGATTGGCAGTAATAGCTTTCCTGTGAAGGCGTCCAAACGTTGGAACTCCTTGCCACATGAGCTTAGAGTAGATCAATGACATCTACACTTCAGAAAGAACTATATTAACCTGCTCAACTTGACTGACCATTAGTTTGTACTACTGTATTATCCTATCCTGGCTGCCCCTGCCTATTATATTGTAACACGGACTATGTAATCTGTCTTTTAACTGTACATTTGTATATATATGCCCACTGTAATATTATCTGCAATTATATTTGTCTTACTGTAACCTACTTGTAACCCTGTAAGCTTTGCATTTCCTTACTGCTGCGCCCTGTTACCTATGGGTTTGGTGCGCATTAGAAATCAATAAACAAACAAACAAACAAACAAACATTATGTGGCATTGTAATATCAACTGTTATTTCAGCGCTTAGATACTAGTGGGTTTGTGGCGCTATATAAAAACTGGTTATATTACTATGAGGCGATGACAGCTCGATTTGAGCGGTACAGCAGGAAAATGTAATGGGGTCTGATTGCCATGTTAGAAAAGGTTTATAACTGTCAGAGATCTGGTGGATGGGACACTGAAACATTGTGATGGTATGAAATGCAAAGGTTAAAAATCCAAGCACTAAAATAACTCCTTTTTGGGAAACGCCCAAGGAATCTTAAAATGAAATGAGTGTTCTTGAAAAAGCTCCAGGTCTCGTACTGAAACAGGTGACGGCCCATGCCTTTGTCAAAATTTAAAAGAGCCTTTATCAGGCATCTCTGATTGATGATGAAAGAAATGCATAATTTTTTGGGGTGCATTTAAAGGCCCCAAACAGAAGTCCCTTTCACCTGAATGGCAGGATCTTAAACACAGAAACAAAACGGCTTTTGTTGTTTTTCAAGTAAAATTAAAGAGCCATGTGGTAAGGGGCCTACCTGTCATTACCAATGGATAAGCAGCATTTTAATTTACAAAGGAAGAAGGAATCAATGATCCCTGTCACATGGAAATCAGTATTTTTAAACATTGTCAAAAAATACCCTGCACAGCTGTGTGCAAATAAAAGCAGTTTGAAAAAGTGAGAAAAAAAGTATTACTCTTCTCAGAAAATTGCCATGTGCGGGTTGACAGAAAGCAATGTGTATTATGTTTCACCTACACAACTCTAGTGACATTTGAAGAGACACTTTGTCTTCATGGGAAATGTCAGCCCCAGGCAAACCCTTTTGCTGGCTGTGGGAAAAACCTCACAAGGAAATTTCCCACTCATAGCCTGGATGTCACATTTCCCATCTAATGGCCAATAGCAACAAAATGTCCTGCTAAAGGTGCCAAAATTCAGTGTTCTCCATACCTGCTGGTTCTGAAAGCATTGACTTCAAGAAAAGTTACCCTTGACTGGAGCATGACTAATATGTGTGAAAATGGACGCACACACTTGAAAGAGCAATCATCCAACACAAAGGAGACTGACAAAAAAACTCTGGGTACAGGCTGACCCAGTGAAAACAAATGGCCGGAAGGCAGATAAAGGGCAATTTGTCCCACATGAAGATTCACCATTAATTTATAAGGACTTTTGTCATTTAGGCCTTTTTCTCAGCAACTATAAGGTGATTGATTTCATTTTTGTACAATTTATTATGTAATTTCTAGGCGATTTTGGGGATATAAAATTCATCTACCTGTGACTCCGGGAACTGTTATGGGCAGTTAGACTAGGTTTCTGTCTGATCTGAACATGTTCCAAATGTGAGAGTTAGTGAGCGGGTGGAAAATGAAATTAGAGATATGCTTAAAAACTTACATTTCATAACTGTTGTGCTTTTTATGGAAATGGCAGAAAGGTGCCACATGGCCGTGCTACATGGTATGGATTTGGTGGTCGGCTTATCTAATTCTCCACGATTAGCTGAATCAGAAAATATGTTTATTATGGCAGTTGCTAGTAAAATTATGAAGTTGTGATACATAACTAGTTTTTGCCAAAAAGTTGAAAGGAGAGCAAAGGGTAATTACAAATAGGAATTGCCATATGTTGCTCCAGACCCCTAAACCAATCCTGACTTGGAGGCTGGGTTTGGGGGGATCGAGAAGGGTAACTGTCCAATCCTAGTGGCATAAAGTATTGCAGGGACTTTCCCAAGATTGTAAAATTGGTGGTGTCATCACTGTTATATAAGGGAGAAAGAAAGACAGAGAGGGGAGAAAGAAAAACACACACAGGAGACATACTATCAGGGAGGCTGCTGAAACTTACCATCTGACAGTTGTAAGGAGACACCAGAGGAGATTGCTGAGAGTGCATCTGGGTGGAGCTGTCTATCTCTAGGAAATAAATAAATAAATATAAAATAATAAAATAAATAAGGCCTCAAAGATGACAGGGTCCTATGGAGGAGAGCGGGAGGCCATCTTTGAGAGTGGAGTGACCAGACTACTGCCTTATCTTTCCAGAGTGTCCTGAGATGCAGCTGGCTTTCCTGAACCTTAAACAGAGGCTTGCTATGTAAGTAGAACTGCGCCCTGGGAAACCAAAAGGTAGGGGAGTCTGCTTGCCTTGAATCCTTCCCCTTTTTATAGTGGTTGAGAGGGGGGGGGGGCAAAACTGTGTAGATCCTTAGCTTATTTAACCAAAAATATTAATTTAATTAATTCCCCAGTGTGTGCTGAAAGCTATTGCCTATACATTAATAGGGTAATCCTTGCTGTCATGCCGTCCACAACTTCTAGAAGAAAGAGGGGTGTCTTTGTTCTTAAATCCGTCCAACCTTTTAATCCAGCTTCCCCAACACAGGCCTTTCAGGAAGAGGAGTCTGAAATCAAAATTTCCCAAAGCATTCCAATTTTTCTGTCTGACTTCCCAACAAAGACCATAGCAAGGGGGAGGTGGTCCTGAAAACAAAACGCTAAATCACCCTGTGTTTATTTCAAACCGAAAGTATTGGCAAAATCAAAATTGTCATATGTATTTGTATCAATCTTGAAATCCTTCTGCTCACCTTTTAAGCCTGCAGGAAAATCAGAATCACAGAACATTACCCAATAATTGCCTTCGTGATTGATCAGTGTAATTATTTTGTGAATTGAAATTTGTGAAGAATTGTGATTGTGTTCTTTTTAATTTCACTTTTGTGATTGATTTATGCGGAGAGAAGTTGATTGTGTTGTGCCACGGATAAAGTGGTGTTTGACATTGCATGCTAATTTCTATTACTTTTAATTTAAATAAATACCAATATATTTCCCATACACCGGCCTGGTTCTTGGCTCATTGTTGGCTCAGGGGAGAGGGATCCAAGGGCATGATAGGTGTCTGAGATAGGGCTAAAGAAAGGATCTGTTAAACAGTTGTTGCATAACTACTTGAGTGGGGAGGGAAGGAACTCCCCATATTGAGGGTGGCTCCTCAATAAACCGTTATGATTTCAACACTTTAACAAGGGACTATTGTCCTCTTTTTCTAAATATTGGAGCAAGCGCAAGGCTAAGTGGATGTGGAGTCTAATAAAATGTAAAGAGAGAGAAAATAATTCTGCACCGCTGGGCTAGGAAGGGCGTGTCTGGGAGTTTAGAAAGGAGAAAGTCTTTGGTTTATGTGGGAACCAATTAAGCTCTTTTACGGGAGAATACTGGACTCATTTGCTGGAAAACAAAGGGGGAGGAGACCGGGAAGCAAGAGAAGACCACATCCAGAGAAGGCCACAGAGATTAAAGTGTGAAAATAGCCTGTATTTTCAGAACTTCTCTATATAGCCTTTCTCTCCTACAGATTATGGGCCTCATTATGAGTCAGGCGTTAAGGGGTTAACGGCGCCGTAAACGGCGCCGACCCTTAACGCCTGATTACAAGGTCCCTTTGCGGGATGGTGATTTTAACACCTGCTTTTTGCAGGCGTTAAAATCCATGGCGCTAAGGGACCATGGTGCTAATTACGCCACCGTAATTTACGGTGGTGTAATTAGCGCCTTCCCCACTGCCATTATGCCCTATGGGGCAAAAATGGGAATGGGGAAGGGTAAAATGGGAAATGGGGATTTACCGCCCCACTCACCTTGGAATGGGGCGGTAAATCCGCCATCCACCATGGTTTAAACGTAGTTTACACCATGGTGGTAAGGGTACGACCCAGGCGGTAACTTACCGCCTGGGTCGTAATGAGGCCCTATGTGTGTTCACAACATTGTAAAGACAGGCATGAATAATTGGGCCAACAATACAGATCCACAATAGCTGTATAACCAACTGCCATTTTTATTTTCACTTTCTGTAGCTCAGCCACGTCCAAAGATCGGCTTGAACGAAGAGTTGAAGAGATGAACGCTGGACCATGGAGATCAAAATGAAGGTGCAATTACAGAAAGAGGGAGACAGTTACAGAACATGTCAGCTATCACAAGGGTGATTCAAGGCGCTAGGCATAAATAAACTGGCACAATTACTAGACTCTAATTTGGTGCATGAAGGCTACACAAGAAACCTGAAACCAATAGCTGAGAAGGGACAAAACATAGAAGAAAAATAGGACTACAAATCCCATCAGCCCTATCCAGCATAGTTAATGCTGGATAACCATGGGAGAGACAAAGATCACAGAGAACGGCTCTATTTCCATGTTATCTTGTGTTGACCACGAGCTTTTGATATTCTTTTGACACATTCCATTATTTATGAATGGAAATGAGTGAAATTATTCATGTACAATACAATTCCGATGACTTTGAGGCATTATTGTGCCTTTAGGGTCTAAATGTAGTGAGATTAACATTTACTGTAGCATTAAGAAATTCCAAGTGATCCCCGGCTGTTCAGAAGTTTGGGCCACACTGGAGACCGAGTTAAGATTGGAAATAGTTACTGTGTAATTATTTCCCAATGCATAAAGAGTGGTGAATAATTTAATGGAACTAACACTGCCGCTCGGCAAGATGAACCATTCGCAGGAGTGGAGGATGTACTTTGTGACATCTCAGACGGTGTTACAAGCTTTGGCGAACTGTCGCCACTTGGTAATATGTTATGTTAAGTTGACTTATACCGCGCACTGTTACCATATGTATGGGTCTCGAGGCGCTATCCCTAAGATCTTGGCGAGCCCAGATATCTTGGTCAGCTTGTAAAAGAAACAAGAAAAAGAAGAAATGTGATTAGGTGCACCAAATCCATTTTTTATTTGAATTTTGCACAGTGCACATTTCTGTGAGAGGATAATACATAATAAGTCATAGCAGACATCCCTTTCACTGAGTGACACAACCTTCCTGAGTTCTTGGTGGTATGCACCTCATGTTTCCAGTGGGTTCCATGTCTGCCTGCGGAGAGAGGGAACCACTAGACTAGATAGGGGTTTGCGCCAGTTGCTTCTTCTTGTGTGGATGGTTATCACCCATGGGAGGTATAATGGAGTGTACAGCTTGCTTTTGGAGATCTAAATTCACACAGTTGCTGAGGTTCCCTCGCCTTTAAAACCGAGCGGTAGACAAGCTATGTGGGTGCCACGAAGCGCAAAAGATTAGACCCGTAGGTTTACAAAATCGCTGCCACTGCATCCTAACATGGTGCTCTCAGCTGAAGTCTTTAAAGGGTATAGCTTAACTGTGGTCTACAACCTGCGGCTCTCCAGATGTTTTGGACTATG
Source organism: Ambystoma mexicanum (assembly GCF_040938575.1). NCBI lineage: Eukaryota > Metazoa > Chordata > Amphibia > Caudata > Ambystomatidae > Ambystoma > Ambystoma mexicanum. The sequence continues at coordinate 118,745,164 of NC_090923.1, forward strand.
ACACCCATGATCCCTCACCATTTAGCATGCGGGCTGGTGGTAGTTGTAGATCAAAACATCTGGCGAGTCAAACGCTGCAGATCCCCTGTCTAAGACATCATTAAGATCCTGCCGCATGGGCACAACACACTGGGAGTGAACCAACGGATTTGGTGGCCCACTTGCCCTCCACTATGAACCACAATAGTGGCGGCAAGTCTAGTGGGCTTTGCATAATACATCCGGTTAATAGAAAAACATACTGGGTTAGTGATTAACGAGAAGAAATCTATAAGCACATTCTGTGGAAAAGTTTTATATAGTATGTCCAATGATCCATCAAGTTGAGGCTAGTATGAAAAGAAAGCATGACTCCCCGGCAGAGATAATGCTGTGAAGTTGAATAAAAGGGCTTTGTTGAGAAAGTGAACTCGCTTGCAGTGTATTATGTTACAAATCCCCACTAAAATTACAAAAAAAGACAATGCAAAAATAGAGATGTTGCACCACAAGCCATTGCAGTCAACCAGCCATTAAAAGTGGTTTTCAATCACATACAAATCCAAGTTTTGATGCCTTTTATTGGACTAACTGAACATTTTATAACTCGATGATAGATTAGATTTTTAAGTCCGGCTGGTAGTCACATGCATTTAAAATAAAATGTTATTTTACTTGCAAGCAATTGAAAAAACATTTTTTTAGCAAAAAGAAGAAGGAGGCAGAGAAACAAAAACAAGCCAACACAAAATACAATTAAGACAAACACTAAATGTGTCAACACTGGTCGAGGTGCTGATTTGTCAGTTAAATTCAATCCAAAAATGGTCTCCTCTTTGTCCGTTAAAAACCGTCAAAAAGTATGACACAGAATTTTCCAACCATTTGATGGCAGTACCTGGCAAATGCCTAGGAAATACCTCAAGACAAAACTGTTGGCTCTGTCACTGCTTGTTTTAACGGGACTAAATCAAGCGGCTGAAGGCACACTTGGTTAAGACATTTTTATCACACAAGTAATCATCTACAGCTGCAATTAAGCCATTAACTCTCAGCAGACCTCTGAGAAATAAAACTGCCAGGCTACATCTTGATGCTACTGATTGCTAAAGATAGCTCAAAGGGATCCCAGTAGGATGTGTTTTTTTGGGGCGGGGCAGGTAGTGTCTTGGAATGGCCATAAGGATTAGCATGACCCTGGGCAGTCAATGGGTGGGTCAATAAACAAACAACACCCACACTCTGTGTGTCCCTCCTCATTTGTCATCTCCCTCCTACCTGTACTCTAATGCAATAGTTGTGGCTTATAGGTGACACTAAAAATGACTTTGAGAACATTCCATCTGGAAAAAGGGGTGGTGGAGTTGTAGGTGATAGGGGAGGGCTTTTGTTATGACTGAACCTGAATGTTGACTTGACCTGAGTTTTTGAAGATCTTGATTGATGTCTCTGGCTGAGTGATGTCATGTGTGGAATGTTGGATGAGTGGAATGTTGTCTGGTGTGAGTGTTCCGCCCTTGGCAGTTGGAAACCATGTAGGTTGGGTGGTGGGAGCCAGTGGGCTCTCTTCCTGCTCCTATACTTGTCCTGTCAGCTAATGTACCTGTTTAATGTGACTTAATAGATATGAAATAACGCCTTACCACAGCTGCCAGAAGAACTTCTATCTTAACAATATTTCCCCGAACAAAACAGTGTCCCTCTCCCCTGGACACATCAGTGCGTTTATGGACGTGTTGACAACAGGCACTGGCTGCGCAGCAGGGGGCCCCTCTCAAAATATAGGCAGCACAGCGCTGACTATCAGGCCCCATACTGGGTATGGGAAACCAGTGCACGGACCCACACCTTGAGAGCAGTGGGGGGGAATCGCATGGCGCTTCCCAAATGACTCTGGCACCAAATTCACTCTCCCCTCACGTTGGGGTGCCATGAGCTGCAGCGCACCCTGATTGGGAAACGGCTGTCATGAAGCAGTCACTATTGCTAGTAAGAGGGAGAGAGCACTTACTCTCCTGAAGAACCTTCCCCTCCTTCTAGCCCTGGGTGGTGGGACAACTTCACTGGGGGGAAGTGGGGCCTCTCCTTCTTCTTTCACTACTCATACTGCTCCTGCGTGCACACCCCGCAGCACCTTACTTGAGTTATTCTTTCTTGTCCATCTCTCCACTTGCTCTTTCACCTCCTGGTCCATTACTTCATCAGCTTTCCTCTCCTTCACTTCCAGGGCCTGGATCAAGACCAGCTCGCCGCCAGTTTGTTAAAATAGAGGTTCTACAGGCAGCTGAAGTAAGGCATATATGGTCGGGATCCACAAACCCACTATCGATCCATTAGGACAGCCATCCCTCTCCTCATTCCTGGAACGTCCATGGTGTGTTTGCACCCCTTGTTATGTCCAACATCATTTTTCCCTTTGCTTCGAAAGCACATTGTCGCATTAATCAGTGGGACTACAGACACCAGACCTGCCTTATCTTCCACCCATGTCAGCGGTTTGGAGTACTTAGCCCAAGATTTCAAATGTTCATCATTTACCTTCTGTACTCCTTGCAATGCTTCTTTCCTCAGCAGATGAGCTATACACGACATCATTCCATCTTCCCATCCTTTGTTTGTATGCACTCGTCCATAGATCAGCAGTTGTGATTGTTCCCAGCATCCAAGGATCCCAGTCTTCTCTGTCATGTCAGAACAGCTAATTCTTTTCATTTCTTCAACAATCACCTCATATTGTCATGCAGCAGGATACACAAGCATTCTGTCTGTCCATCATCCAGGCTCTTTCTCCATTTGTGTCGTCTTGATGTCATCATCCTGGTATGGAAATGACTGTCTTGATCTCCATTGCAAGGTTGACCAGGTCCCTTGAAACTGTCCTCTAGTAGTGAATGCTGCTAGATGACTGAGGCACCTTGCATATTGTGCTGACATCTCTTTTGAAATGTACGTCTTCACTGTATTCATGACATAGGGCATGAGAGAGCAGACATATCAATTTTCATCAAATGCTCTCTCCCCAACTCTTTTCATGTGCTGATACCACATATTAGCAGCATTATCAAGGTAGGTATATATGCCCTGGTCATCTTCTTCTGCATCCCTCCTATGTGGCCTGACCTGCCCATAGAGGTTAAAGAAGTCATCATCCTTTGTACTCATACTTGGAAAAATCATAGTTGTTTGTTCAATGGGACCAAAATGTAAGATACTGAAAGATAAAATGAATACACATGCAAATATTTATCATGCATAGAAGCCTGGAGAAACATTTGGTGTGCCATTCCACTACTTGTTGAACTCGTGCTCTTTCTATAATCACATTATCCTCTTCTCAAATCATTTTTAATACAGGTATTCAATTTTGCATCTGTAGCTGCACAATCTGCTCAATAATCGCTATTAAGAGTCTTCGTATCACTGGACCATTTTTGGGATCATGTAGAAAGGTGTGAATATTGACATTTCCCCTAACAAGGGCAGGGTAGGACTGAAGTATAACAACTAAAATAGCAACTGCAAGCCTGTGTGTGCCACTGTCAGCAGGTATCATGTATTTATCATTGAAACAGATATTCTCCTAAATATGAATCTGGGTATTGATCTCTCTTCCAATTTCTATTCAGGAACTGATGATTCGGCATAATACTGATGCAATTTTTACTCTTTCAAGGAATTTCTAAAAGGTATGTTTTCAGCCTCTGGAATTCTCTGCAAGTCTTATGCACTCCCTACTCTGAGTTTAAATGAATTCCAGTTCAAAAGAAATATGTGCTAATCACACGCTGTTTTATCTTCGTTCTTCTTGGTCATTGATCGAGTCTACACATGCAGAAATTCTTCTTCTAGTCTTGCTTCTTGATCAACGGGCGTTGGAGGGAGGGTCTCGCCTTTGTAGATCTTTACATCTCCTTAATGCAGCCAAGCTTGTCTTCCCAATACCTTAACTGCAGAAGGGGAGACTTCTTCAACACTAAAGGGACCATTAAACCTAGGATCGTGCCACTTGCAAGTAAAATCTTTGATACGGATTAAATCACCAACATATAACTTTGGCGGTGGCAATAGTTCACTTGGGTTGGTTACTGGACTGTCCTCTTCCGTGCTTCTTGACCTTTTCCTCCAATGCTTGACTTGATCTGCAATGAAAGAAACACTAGTAGTCATACAAGTCAAATAATCATGCATTACATCACCTAGAGCCTTCGCTACATTCTGGGCATAACGCCTGACTCTAGGTGGAGATGTAATTAATGGGGAGTAAGGTGGTGGTTAGAACCTGGCTGATTTTGAAGAGCATATAAGGCTAGGGATAGGCAATGTAGCCATCCCTTCTTCAAAGCTAATTTGATCTTGGCTATCCTCTCCTTGAGGAGGCCATTGAGTCTCTCACATATCCTATATGCTTGTGGATTATAAGCAGAAGAAAATGTATGCTTTATGCTCAGTAGAAGCCCTATTTGTTCAAATAGCTTATTATCAAAATGTGGTTGATTTTCAGATGTTAGCACTTCGCACACACCCCATCTTGGAAATACTTTGCACACTGAAAACCTTGCTGCGCAAGTGGCATCAGAGTGTGCACATGGACTGGCTTCAATCCACCTGGAGAGGGACACACTACCACTAATAGATACCTGCACCCATTACATGTTTGCAACATAATAACTTAATCGATATGTAAATGTTGAAACGGACCATTCGGTTGAGGTATTACTCCTCTGATTGTTCTCTGTGTATGCTCAGCATTAAACCTTTGACACACAATGCAATTCAACATGAACTGTGCAACGTGTTCCAATAAATAGGGAATTAACCAGTCTTCTGCAATTGTGGCAGCAAGACTTTCTTTGGTTAGATGCGTAGGGTTACACAGCTGCTCAAGCGCGACTTAACAATGCCACTGGCATCACTGGCTTTCCAGTGCTTTCCGGTCTCCATAATAGGTCCAGTCTCCATAAAAGGGAGGCTATTAATTCAGTTAGCCCATCAAGTCATAACCTTTTTTCTTTCTCAAAAGTATCAGAAGAGACGGTCTATTCACTACTCTCTAAGCTGAAACCCACTAAGGATAACTTATTTGCGATACCATCAGTGGTAGCCAAACAACTGGTGTCAGATATCTCCCCTGTTATTAACAATTTTGTTAACAAATCACTATCTACAGGGATTGTACCAGCAAATCTAAAAAAGGCAGTCCTCACTCCACTGCTGAAGAAAGCAAATTTAGACCCCACAAATTTACAGAATTGCAGACTAGTAGCAAGATTACCATGGCTGGCAAAAATCCTGAAAGATTTTGCAACAGTACAATTACAGGAACACGTGGAAAAAGAGAAATTCTAGATCTTTTACAATCAGGTTTTCGACCAGGATTTGATACAGAGACTGCATTGTTGACAGTCTGGGGTGATCTTTTGGAGACGGCAGATCAAGGGGATTTGTCACTGTTGATTATGTTGGATTTATCTGCCGCATTTGATACAGTAGACTACAATATACTGTTGAGTCGCTTAGAGGAGGTCGGGAAAGTCCCTACACAAGCTTTAAAGTGGTTTAGGTCATTCTTGACCGGAAGAGAACAGAGTGTTAAAGTAGAGGGATTCCTTTCTGAGTCCCTCAGCAATCCTGTGGTGTCCCAAAAGGCTCTTCTCTCTCTCTTCTTATCTTCAACTTGTATATAAAACCTCTCATGATATCTTGAGGAAACATTGAGTCAAACTTCATTCATATGCGGATGACACTCAGATATTCGTGAGAGTGGAGAGATCGGAGGAGACTTTCGAAATAATGGAACAATGCCTTAAGGAGGTACAAACTTGGATGAGTGCTAACCAGCTGTTGTTAAACACTAATAAGACGGACGTAGCACTGTTTGGCTCCAAATATCACCTGCAACAGAATAAACAGGTGTTGCCACCTTGTTTCCTGGGCTCTCAATTGGAACTCTCCCCAAAAATAAAAGATCTGGGCTGTATCTGGGTAAATATTATGGGGAGCGGAGGCTAGGTTAGTGTAAATGTTCAATCTGTTTTCTTGACATTACGGATGCTTAGACAAATTCTCCCATTTTAGCAAACAACGACCAGGCCATAGTCGTGGGAAGTCTCATTAACTCCCGACTGGACTACTGAAATGCTCTGCTTACAGGAATTCCAGCTTTCCAACTACGCAGATTGCAACTAGCACAAATGTGGCAGTTAGATTGGTTTTTAGGGTGACAAACTCTTCCCCCATCTCCAATCTAAGACGCTCTCTTCATTGGGTAGCGGTGAAAGAACGCATAGATTTCAAGATTTGATGTCTTATGTGCAAATGCGTGAACCAGCTAGCACCCAGCTACTTGATGGATAAAATCAAGATCTATACTCTATGCCGCAAACTGTACTCATGCAATAAGTTGCTGCTACATGTACCATGGTCGAGACAACTGAATAAAGGAGACCGAAGATTTGGAGTTTATGCCGAGAACTATTTGAGAACAGTAAACTTTGATCCTGTTCCGAAAGGCGGCGAAGACCTATCATTTCTGCTAACTGTAATTTCTAAGCAGTTTTTACTGGTGAAATGCTCCTAAATGATAAGGGCCTCACAGAGAGATGAGCTGTACTCATTCAATACATCTGCGCCCAGATACAATTAGTTTTCATCAGGTGCGCGATTACAAATAAATCAAATCAAATCAAATAAAGCTTCTGAGGAGAATAAAGAACACCCCTACGTTTCCATAGCTCTTGCTCTTCGTGTGGTGCTGTAGAAATCAAGACTCGGAGCAGGTTGTTTTTTTTTTGCTGTAATAAGGCTTTATTCAATTAAAGTGTAACCAAAAGAAATTATAGTCCATTAACTCCTTGAAAGTTACTTCACTCTCAGGTAGCCTTCCAGGGATGTAACTTAGCACTCCTAAGTTTCCTTTGTGTCCGGATAGGCCCACCAGTCGTTCCTTCTCTCCTCGTCCTCTCCGTATGACTAGAAAAAGCAACAACAAACTGTAGATCAGTTCCCGGGCTTTTATTTAATGTAATTGACTTGTTTCCCCCCAATGGAAACCTTCCCTGTCTATTGGGCTTCCCATTGGATGATTCAGCCATGTCCCGCCTCCATTAAAGGCTGCCGTCGGCTTTTCTAACACCTGGTTCAATCACATTAAATAAAAGCCCGGGAACTGATCTACAGTTTGTTTTTGCTTTTTCTAGTCATACGGAGAGGACGAGGAGAGAAGGAACGACTGGTGGGCCTATCCGGACACAAAGGAAATTTAGGAGTGCTAAGTTACATCCCTGGAAGGCTACCTGAGAGTGAAGTAACTTTCAAGGAGTTAATGGACTATAATTTCTTTTGGTTACACTTTATTTGAATAAAGCCTTATTACAGCAAAAAAAAAACAACCTGGTCCGAGTCTTGATTTCTACAGCACCACACGAAGAGCAAGATCTATGGAAACGTAGGGGTGTTCTTTATTCTCCTCAGAAGCTTTATTAGATCTCCCGCTTGTCAGGGGAAATCCGCTCCCAGTTCTGGTCGCTCCGTGAGGCCCCCCCCTTGGAAGACCCCGGCCACTCTCCTCCCACCCTCCACATGGGCCAACACATCCCAGCCCCTGCAGAGCGGGCCGCCTCTCCGAGCAAGCCGTCTCTCCCTCCGCGTCTCCCCTGACGACGAGAGGAGCTCGGCAGGCTGTGTGGGTCTGCGCTCCGCAGCTGCCCGCGTCTCCTGCAGGCTCGCCGCCACCAGCCCGAACCCCATGCCATAACCCTCGACTCCGGAGCCGGCGAAGACAGGTAAGGATATGCGGGATGGAGCTGCCCTTTCCGTATCGTGGCCGACTTCCACGAGGCCGTGAAGTCCCGCTACCCCATTCACTTCGGGTTCCGCTTCACAGGTGGTTTTCCCTGAATCTCTATTAGTTGCGTAATTGAGAGCATATTAAACCCTTCTCATACCGGCATGCTTCTACTCAAAGTTTTTTAGTATCTTCAGTATCAAAAATCGAAATTTCTGAAGAATATGCAACTCTTTTGGCTTCTATGTCTGCGGCTTTGTTTGTGTGAGAGATATGGCCTGTTCGCTTAGTATGTGCTGTGAATTTTACGACCGCTATGGCTACTGGAAGTTGTAGTGCCTTAATGAACGTGTACAATAAAGAAGAATGTTGCACTAGAGTGCCGTCTTCGCAGAGGTAACCCCTCCTTTTCCAGCATGACAGCCCTGCGTGTACGGTTGACGTCACATAGGCAGAGTCACTGTACACTGATAAATTCCTGCCATTCGTGTTTCTCAAGCCTAACAATAAGCGCTACTAATTGTGCGTCTTGTGCTGAAAAGTAAGGCGGTAGTCTTGCACTAGCCACTACCTCAAATTCACCATTTAATCTGTGTCTTACAACTGCGGAGCTGAATGCCTCTCCCAACTAGTTTGATTAATTTTCGAAGAACCATCAATAAAGAGAATTGCCCCTCCAGCTAGAACATTTTCTTTCACACATGGTATATAATCATAGAATTCAACATAATATGAAAAGTCATGCAAATGATCACCTTCTTCTACAGGTTCAGCTACAAACATGGCTGGGTTCACTATTTTACACCTCACTACCCGATGGCTGGCTTGGAAATCATAACTTCCTAAGATGTAGCTATCTGTGATGTTAATGTGCCCTTGGGTTTCTCTAAAATGACAAATAAGGCGTGCTCCACATAAAGAGTCGCGCGACAGCCATGGAAATATTTGTGGACTTCTCAATTGCAAATGCGGCAGCAACCAAAGATAATTTGCATTGGAAATATCCCCTCATAACAGGATCTAAAATCCCACTGTAGTACGCCAAAGGTTTGAACCCTAATGGTGTCCTTTGTGTGAGTACTGCTGTCATTACTGACCCATTAGTATGTGAAAGTAAATAAAATTCTTCGCTATAATTGGGAATTCCCAAAACTGGAGCTGTGCACATTGCTCTTTTTAATTCCTCAAATCCTTCCTCCATTTCTTCAGTCCATTCTATCTTATCCTTACTAACTTGTGCTTTCTTTAACGCTTGCAAAAGTGGCTTGGTATACGTGCTGTAGTCAAAAACCCAGGCCCTGCAATAACTGTACAATCCCAGAAACTGCAGAATTTGCCTCACTGTGTTTGGCTTTGGTGTTTTCATAATAGCCTCAGCTGTTTCTGGTGTCACTTTCTTTCCTTCATATGAAATTAACTGACCTATGTAAAATACTTCTTCCTGACAATACTGTAATTTCTCTTTGTCCAACTTGTATCCCTTGTTTGCCAATATACTCATTAACTGAACAGAGTCTTGTCTGCATTCATCCTCTGTTTCACTGCAAATCAATATGTCATCTATATACTGAATTGACGCACTCTTGAGATCAATGTTGCCAAAATCCATCTGTAGGACCCTGTAAAAGATCAATGGGGACTCACAATACCCTTGAGGTAAACAAGTATATTTCAGTCTCTTTTGTCTGAACATAAAGTAAGTAAGGTCTTGTGAGTCTTTGTGCAACAAGATCGAGAAAAACACATTTTTCAAATTGATCACAGTGAAATACTTAGCTCCAACTGGGATACTACACAATATTGTTGATGGATTAGGAACTAATGGAAATTCAGCATCTACGAGAGGGTGCAAATCCTGGTTAAATCTCCATGACCCTCCTTTAGATTTTTTAATCAGCTACACTGCAGTATTGCACAAGGATTCCGATGGCACTAGTATTCCCTGATTCATTAGTGCTGAAATAATCTCAAATCAGCTTCTCGAGACATAGGGTACTGTTTTGTTCATGGTAAAATTCTCTGGGCTGCATGTGCGCTATACAAATGCAAATAAATAAATAAATCAAATCGCTCCTGGCTTGAGTTTGATTTTAACTTCTCCTATTCCCTTCAATAGGCCCATGACATAAGGCCCCGTAGTCCACAGGACACTTGCCACCTTTTCTAGATCTTCTTGAAAGAATGCTGGTCGTTGGCGCATTATCGCCATTCTCTGTGGGAATTCCCGTTTGTCGATCTTTATCCAGTACCTAATGCTTATAAAAACAGTACCTCGTTATCGATATGTTCATCTCTGAACATATCTTCATCAGTTATGTCAGTCAATCTGTATCCTTCCTCAAGAGCTATCACTGTCCTCCATGCTCTGCCTTCATCATCTACTCCTTCAAGCATTGCTATTTCTCCTCGTACTACAGCTGCTTCTAGTTCCATATGAATAGTCTGTCCTTTTTCCTCATCCATACGTACTTGTGTTCTAAATAAGAACTCATCAGGTATCCTCACAATCTTCCCCATTAATCCAGGTAGCCATGTTCATAAAATGCTTACCCCATACATAAAACCTCTGGATCTACTGGGACTCCTCGTAGAGCCACTTTCCCTGTAAATGCTAGTATGAACTCTCTTACAATAATAATAATAATAATAATAATAATAATAATAATTTAGCATTTATATAGCACTACGAACCCTCAGGCATCTGAGCGCTGCTTATTATTATCCACGATGTGGGGTGATCATTTATCGACCTTGGAATGATGAAAGGCTGAGTTTTGTCCTGCCGGGATTCGAACCTGCTTCTGCGGATGCTAAAGGGAGCGCTCTACCCGCTGTGCTATCGGACCGATTTACGTTTAAATAGTGTATTTCTGGAGTGGAGCACACTATTCCCTGATCAGTGAATGAAATCATCAAGTTAAGTTTTGTCATCAAATCTCTTGCAGGATGTTAACTGGCTCCTGTCGTGAATATAATAAGGGAACAGACATGTCACATTCTCCTGTAGTAACAGGTAATTTATCAGTGAAAGGAACTAAATTCTTAGCTCCAGAGAACCCTTGAGCATTCATGGCAATGCCTGATATTGGATATTTTCCCGCTCTTGTACAGGAAAGAGTCGACCCTGTTTCTACAAGAAAAGAAAAAGATTTGTCTCCTATCATCACATCGACCCTTGGTTCCTCTTGGAGGGCTGGTGTCACTGATAGTACTGAACACATCAAGTCACCCTGTGAGCTGTCCTATTGAGGGCACAAATTCATCCCTGTCCCTGTAAAAGGGTTTCCTCCTACCACAGTGACACCCTCTGTCCTAGGTGTCATTATTTGCCCCGTGTTCACATTCTGCTGGGTTTGCATAGGTGCTTGTTGTGACTGTCCCTGCAGTGGGTGCATTTGTACCGGTCCCTACTGTTGTGCCTGCTTACCTGTGGCACCTGTGCCTGATAGGATGTATGATGCTGGGCAAAGCCCTCTCGTATTTGTGTGCTGGATGGCGGTGGATAAGCTGTCCTCCCCTCTTGAAAGTTGTCCGTTTTGTTGCCTTTTCCCTCAGCTCCTACATTTGTGCGCAATATGCCCGGTCATCCCTCAATTCCAACATAATTAGGGTGGCCTTCTGGCAAACCCTCCTTGAGTGTTTTGACTTCCATTCTGGGCATTTTTAAATCCGCCTTGGGCATTCCAAAATCCGCCTTGGGCGTTCTGAAATCCACCTCCTCTTTCTCTGAACCCTACACTGCTACCTCTTGGCCAAAACCCATACCTACTTTGATCCATTGGGTGTGCATTATTCACCTGTGACATACCCATTATGTCTTGTGTTCCCACTCCTTCTCCACTTGTCAATACTACCCCTTCTATAGGAAACTCGGAAAATTTCTTCTGAACTAAATTAGCTTTCTCAATCTTTCTGTTCTTATCTTACATTGTATTCTTCTCTTGTAACAACTGACAATGATGCACAATGGTTAACTGTATCCCAGCCATGACTTTGCTTCAATCCCTACTTCTTTTTTCATTTGTCTCTGTACCGGTTCTGGCAATCCCTGACACAAAATATGATAAAATAGTGCCACTGTCTTTTCCCACAGTTCACGCGTTTCAGGCTGCAATTTCTCCTGAATATCCTGAATGTAAGCAATGGGGTCTTCATCTTTCTTCATTTTAGGTGTCACAATTGCATCCAAATCTGACGTGTAAGGATATTGTACTGAGAGCCGGCGCTCCATCGTGCGCGGTGTTATGTGCTGTAACACCTGCATATCCTGCATGTCTCCATATGTTGTCAGCTCTCTCCCCAAGAATTGCTGCCAGTAGACCTTTTATGTCTCCTACGGGCAGCGTGTTTCCTCCTGTCATTTTCTCTAATTTGTATATCCATTTCCCAACCCCCGAAGTCAAACGAGGAAGCTTACATTTTAAGTTATTCTTATCCATCTGGAGCCATGGAATATATTTAGTCTTGCCCCCCCCTTTTCTAACAAGGGGAACTGTGAGAACCCCATCCCATAGTCGAATCCCACCAGTCTTCTATCTATGACAGGGGTAATCATACCTATTCATCTTCTTGCTGGTAATGACCTTAACCTATTCACATGTGTTGGCGACGCTCCTTTCTCGCTACAGGATTGTCTTCGGGGAAGCTCAGGATATGATATGGGATCTGGGATCTGGTGTTCTTTCCTTAGGGTGTTCAAGATCTCACCATTTTACCTCTTTATCCATCTGTTGATTTCCCAGGTGAGCGCACGCACCCTCTCCCCGTCTGACATTGCTAGACCCCAACTAGTGTGACTATCATCCCCCACGTCTCAATCTAAATGTAATCTTCTATTATCTTTTAGATATTGGGGATCGGCTCCCTCGAGTTCCATACTTACTATCCTATCTTATTTGCTGAAATAGTTTATCGATCCTTTCTCCAATATTTTCTGCATCATATCTTTCCTCTTATAGTGCCACTCTAGATTTTCTCGCACTACTTCCTTTATCGGAAGAACCTCACTTGTTCTATCCCATCTTATTTCCTTGCTTGGCCTCATTCATTCCTTAAGAATGAGACTGGCATCCAGACCTTGCTGCCTTCTATTCTGTTTTATCTCTTCATCCAATTCCATTTGCTTTCTTGCTTACCTTCTTGCCTTTTCTTCCTCATGCCTTCGTTCTTCCCTTCTTACTTCCTGTCTTCGTTCTTCTTCTTCTCTCCTGTAATCTTTTGTCCTTCACTCTTTGTGCTTCTTCTTCCTCTCTCTTCCTTTCTATCCCATCTCTTTCTTCTATCTCTTTCTTTCTACTGCCATACTTCTTTTGTTCCTCTGCCCGCTTTTTGACTTACTCTTGTTCCTCCCTATATATCTGTTCCCGTCGATCTCTGCTTTTTCCCCTTTGCTCACCCTCCCTCAATCTCCTTTCTCGTTCCCTGTCCTTCTTTTCTCGCTCATCTTTGTCTTCTCTTTGCCTAACCTCCTCAATGCTTTTCCCATCTAACTTGAATACTATCTGTCCACCAATCCATTTGTTCTGTACAGGCATTACCTCATCAGCCCTATCATTTTCTCCTTTCCATCTTTTAATTTCTCAGTCTATGTCTGTCTATATATTCGATCTCTCGCCGCCTTCTTCCTTATCTCGTATGAACTTACATGCATCTTCCTTCCTTTTGCTCTCTTCTGGACTATCATCACTCCTGTAAGCGGGGGGGGGTCATACGTTAAGTTTATTTATTTATTTATTTTATTTATAACATTGTTATACGCCCAGACCCGGAGGTATCACAATAATAATAATAATAATAATAATAATAATAATAATAATAATAATTTACGGCAAAGGTTACAGAAGAGTTTGGCTTGTCTGGTTACAAAAATGAGAGCAATACAAAAATTAACATATTCAGCTGGAAAGGAGTAAACAATAGTAGTAGTGCACAAAGGACTTTAGAGTTACAGGGTAACAACAGCTGAGTTAGCGCAAGGAACATATCACAGAGTTAGTATTTATTAAAGAGCCAGGTTTTAATAAAAATCTTAAAGCGCTGGTGTGAGAGCTCATTCCTGATGTGTGAAGAGAGGGAGTTCCAGATTTTGGGTGCCGCTGCTGGAAAGCTGTTTACTCCTGTGCTAGTGGTTTTGAACCTTGATACAGTTAGTTGGGTGTTGGTGTCAGATCTGAGAGTTCTCAAAGAGCTTTTTTGCGAGCTAGTGAGGTAGGTTGGGGCTGTTTTGGTGACACATTTATGGGTGACGCATAGCGATTTGAATAGGATTCTGGAGTATATGGGCAACCAGTGTGCTTCTCTCCAGATGTGGGTTACTATACATGTCGCTGCTTTCAATTCCTTAAAGGATAAACTCCTATCTTGTCTGTATCTGAACTCTTAATCTCGGGCAAAGTAAGAGGAGCTGAGGGCTCAATGCCCTCCCCTTTATGCTAATTAAGCATCCACTACTCTGTTGGTAGGTCTTCTTTTCCTTTTTGGTACATTTTCCATGGTTCTAAAACTGCCAGTCTTTTCCCTAATTTCTTCCCTCTTTACGAAGCGTGCACATATGTAGTCATGTGATATGATATGATATGATATGATATGGCATTTGTAACACGCCTATACACAAGTGTTTCAAGGCGCGACGAGGCAGGGAGGGGGGAGAAAGGGAAGATAGACAACGATCTTACTAGGCCAGGTGTCATTCAGATCGCGCAAGTGCATGGGAAGAGGGGAAGGGAAAGTGCAAGGGGAAAGGGAGAGGGGAAAGTGCAGTACAGGGGTAGTAGAATAACAAGATAAATAATAAAGGGCCAGCTGGTGGCAAGTGCAAGTGCAGACAGGTTCTGGGAAGGGGGCTGAAGGGATACAGAGACAGTCCCGCAGTGCAGGGGTTTCCAGGGAGGCACTGCAGGGGGAGAGTGGCTGGGCCAGGAACCGAGATCAGTGAGAGTGGCCCAGTTGCAGATTCAGTGCAGATTCATTCAGGAATTTAGCTGGGGAGAGGGGGACAGAAAGCAGAAGCAAAGAGGAAGGTTTTGAGGTGCTTCCGGAACCAGAGATGGTTCTCATCAAGTTTCAGGGAGGCAGGAAGGCTGTTCCAGAGGGAGGCCCCTGCCGCTGAGAGAGATCTACCCCCAACTCGTTGCCTGGAGAAGCGGCTGACCCTGAGGGAGCTGGAGGCAGATGAGCGAAGAGCTCGAGAAGGAAGATATTTAGGAAGGGAGAGTTGAAGGTATTTTGGCCCCAGGCTCCAGAAGGCCTTGTGGACAATGCAGAGGGTTTTGAACTTAATCCTCGCAGCCACTGGGAGCCAGTGCAGATATTTCCGTCCTGGGGAGATACGCTCCCTGGGCTTGAGGCCAAGGACAAGTCTCGCAGTCCTGTTCTGGATGAGTTGCAGGGGGCGGAGAGTAGAGGCAGGCAGATTTAGATAGAGGCTGTTACAGTAGTCTAGCTTAGAGAGAACCAGGGCTCTGGAGACAGTGAGCTTCTGGGGGAAGGAGAGGAAATGAAGAATACCTCTGAGGAGGTGCAGCTGGTAGTGTGACTTCTTAGAGATGTCAGAAATGTGAGGATAGAAGGAGAGTGTGGAGTCGAAGATGACCCCAAGGTTTTTTGCCTTGCAGGTAGGAGCAGGAAGAGGGCCAAGAGAGGCCGGCCAGAGAGCTGCAGGGAAGGAGGGAGTGGGTGTGCCAATGAGTAGAATCTGAGTCTTAATGGCATTAAGGCAGAGGTCACTGGCGGCGCACCACTCCTGGATAGCAGACAGACAGTCAGAGATGAGGGAAGGAGAGGAGGAGGCCGAGGGTAGCCTGAAAATGAGCTGGGAATCATCCTCATAGCACTGAAAGTTGGGGCAGAGAGCGGCGATGCGGTGGGCAAGGAGTGCCAGATATTGGTTGAACAGCCAGGGAGAGAGGTAAAATCCCTGGGGGACACCACAGGTAGAGAAAAAGATGTCAGAGAGGAAGGACCCCAGTTGGACCTGGGAGGGTCGATTGGAGAGGAAAGAAGTCAGCCACGCCAGAGCCTGACCAGTGATACCCAGGTTATCACAGAGACGGTTGAGCAGGATGGCATGGTTGACAGTATCAAAGGCAAAAGAGAGATCAAGCAAGATGAGAACACACTGAGTGTTAGATTCAAGGTTGGAGAGCAGGTCTTCACGGATGTTCAGGAGAGCGGTTTCCGTGCTTCTGGCAGCTCTGAAGCCAGACTGATGGTCATGAAGGCAACCCACAGATTCAGCATGGAGATTAAGCTGGGAGATGGCCAGTTTCTCCAGGAGATTGCCCAGGAAGGGAGTTATGGAGATTGGGCGATAGTTAGCCGGGAAGGAGGGGTCGGCAGAGGGTGTCTTAAGAAGAGGGTGCACAAGGGAGTGCTTAAGGGGGGATGGGAAGACTCCAGTGGCGAAGGAGTGATTGCAGAAGTCATCCAGGGCAGGAGCCAGGGAGTTGATGTGGTCCTTGATAGTTTTGGAGGAACAGGGGTGAACCTGTTTCGACCAGACTTTCATAGATCGGACTTGTCTGGAAACCTCATCAGCAGAGAAAAGGGGAAAGGCAGAGAAAGAAGGAGGAGGGTTGGCTGCAGAAGGGCCAGAGGAAGAGAAAGGAAGAGGGTGGGAGGTGATAGGAGCAGAGTGAGGACAGGATGTCCTGAGTTTTTGAAATGAAGTGAGAACCAAGTGCCGTGCAGAGGGCCTTGTGAGGGGACAGGAGAGGTAGAGACTGCAGCAGGATTGGCCAGTTCCTTGCAGATTTTAAAGAGTTCAGCCGAGTTGTTAGATGCTGCAGAGATGGGTACTTGGATAAGGGCTCTCTTCTTGGTGAGAACGGAGAGCCGGTATTGCCTTTGGAGCAGGCGGCAGGCCAGTTTGTCAGAGGATGAACATGAAGCACGCCATTTCCTCTCTGCCACCCTGCACTTGCGTTTTAGGGTGACAAAATCTGAGTCATACCAGGAGTTACATTTGGCTTTGGGCTTCATGCGTTGTGTTGTAATACTGCTTTTGACAGTGATCCCCCTTGTGGCCATGGCCTGAACATTTGATCAGTTATACCCTTTACCCATTCTGCACTGTACTTTTTGAGATTTGGTGCATGCCTTGGCAGTGTCTTACAAAGGTGCATGACAGGCGTGTCCTCCATAATGACAAGTCACAATTGACTGTTAACACTTACCAGATCATTAATAAACTCTCTATCTCAAGGCCACTCAGCCACCACTTTTAATCTCAAATCAACAAATATGAGCAAGCACCCTCAATCGCTGCTCAATCCTCCTTCGTTTCAACAACCTGTCTTCTGATTGGCGCTAATGGTTTACTACACCTTAACTGCAAACAATGTTACTTCCAACTTTCACAGCTTATTACTTTTCAAAACTTCACTCAACAAATAATACTTAAAATAATAACAAACTGCATATTAATAACCCCCGTGAACAACTTCCCTTCATTTATAACCATTTATAATAAAGGCTATCATTCTCACGCCTCTACTTATATTACCCTGGGCAGGGTTTAAGACATCACCTTTCACAGTCGTGACTGTGCGTATCATCTCTCTTAATATTCTGATTGGAATTTCAGACGTCCTCTTCTATCTCCCTTGAAACAGGATTGCTTAGGCGTTCCTTTATTTCCCCAAAATTTCCCGTTAGTCAAAAATATCACAATCCCGCCCCTTTATATTTCCATTTCCCTCAGTCTACTTACATCCATAATCAACTCGAGGCCTTCGGTATCGACTCCTCCTCCAATCCAACCACTTCGCCTTCTGTCCAAGGAGTGCTTGTGGAAACCAGGCACGGATTTCTTCAAAGAGGAACCTGCCCAACATCTCGATTCTTCTTGCAAGTTTATTTCTATCGGCCGCTCTCCACAGGAAACTCTGCGATCTTCCAGCTAATGGCAGAGGATGCCCGATCGTCCGAAACTCTGGAGCCAAACTGGTTTGGATCTGAAACCATCTGCACTGCTACCATGCGAGTTTATGGCCCTTTGGAATGTGCATATGGTAATGATGCGATTACACCAGAATAATTCTGAGTCCAAATAACCGAACCAACTCAAGGAGATGGCAAGGTGCTGTTTTATTAACAATTATCTAAAACAGGGAGGTTATAACGAACATCAACGGAGGGACGATCAGTCTCTCAATGATCGCCACAAAAAATACAATTCTTATACCTGAATATACGTCAGAGTGATGTCATACTATGTGGCAATAGTGAAAACCTATCAAGGGTTGGGATTGGTTAAGGAAAACATCTAGATATACATTTACATAGAAGCTAGGATTGTTATTGGCTGTTCTTTATCGGGTGGACAACGTATGCCTACCTCTTAAAACATGTCACTTTAGAAACATTCGGTGCGCAGATTCTCATTGGTCTTACAAGCTATAAGGTCCTTTGTTATAGGGACTAATACAATTGGTTGGCATGCTTCTGTCTTGTCTGGAACATTCGGTTAATTTAGCAGCACGTAAGCCAAGACCCAGGTGCAGGGACATAGGACATGAAGTTACCTCATAACCAAGTTGCCTTGCATCTCTGATCACACATGCCTTCTGCCATGAAATTGTCTTTGTACTTGACCTTGTAGAGTATTCTCGTCTTTGAGAATGCACGGGAGTGAGGGCACTCGCTATCATGTCTCGAACTTCAAGTTCAAGTTCAAGCTCTATTTCCATCCTTGCTCACGTGACAGGAGACCACTATCTGGTCCATTTTTCAGCTTTTAAATGCTCTAAATGAATGCAAAATTGGCATTCTTTGTGTTCTTTCTTGCACCTTAACGTGAGAAGATTAATCCTCTGAACACTCATTCTTCAGAAAAGATAGCTGACCTTGATTCTAGGATCTTGACTTCAGGCCAGGCAGCCTCGCCACGCAGCTCCATGAGCTTGATATTCAGTTGAGACACAGCTTTCCATTCACCCTTTGTGATTTCTGGTGTACTTATTTCATGATACCAATGTCCAGTTTCTATGCAATTGCGTTTCGCATGCATTCTATTCACTACTCATAGCTAGATTCTATGATAACTTGATCTACCTTGCGTTTCAGCATATGTACATTCATGGAACTTTTTTTTTCTGAAACATTTTGTGCACGTGTAATCTTCTTCTTTTACACTTGGAAGTTTACTCGGTTCTTTAGTTCATCATTAGTTTCTTCAGGGTCCAAACATTATCTTCAGTTAATATCTCGGAATGTTCTGCACACTTTCTCATGACGTCATCAGTCATTTGCTTAGTTCTCTCTCATATTCCTTCAGGGAGTTCCTCCTGCAGGTTATCATCACTTTGAGGGTACAACCAAGAAACCTTGCGGCTATGGAAATTAGCAGACAAGCCAGATGACCAACAGCCTGTCAATCGTATAAGTGGTTAAGCTGCAGACTCAGAGCCACTTGCTACTATATGATGGTAAACAGATCGTCTGGTTCTATTTTGCATGTAAATCAGTGATTAAATCCTACTTACCCCAAGGACAATTATGAGGTAAACATCTCAGTGGATAAGTCTGTCCAAGTAGAGGCAGGTTATAGCAACAAATTGCTGATCGGCCTGTACGTAACTCAGTGTAGTCACCTCAAACCGAGAATGTTTGGGGAAAAGAAACCGCTGTATGAGTACTAATCATTCAATACAACACTGTGGTAGAGAGGTCACAAAGGAGGGGAAAAGATAAATATAATTGCAAAAGCAATTTGAGAAAGAATGCTCACCCTCCAAGTTGTCTTGTGATGCTTTGGGCCTACCCTGCTATTATTATGGCCTGACCAATCCGTGGACAATTGCACACACCATACTGTGGGGCAGATGGCAAACAGCAAAGAATGACCCATTATATTTTAAATTGGCAACGCTGCCATAATCATATTGTGGGACAAATAGCTATAGGAAACAGTCGCAGTTAATGACAACATATTGCCAGTTTTGGAAGCAAGTACATAGGACTGGCAGTGTGGGCGTAGACTAACGGCCAAAGTAAAAAATGTCCCTGTGAGGTGATTACCGTGCCGTAATCGTGTAATGAAACACACATCTGTCATAATGGGTGCCGGCTATCGCAGCATGTTGCTTATTTACTAAGGACATATGAATGGGGCAAGGGCAAATACTACAGCCCAAAATATGGTACAGTCCCACAACCAAAGTCGTCTCCTTATTTTAGTGATTAAAACGAGCCCCATGTGTCAGGAACACGTATATAAAATAAGATATTAATTGTTGCAGCACCTCACGTGTTCTCCATCGCAGGTATCCGTCAGAATGCCTGCTTCAAATGGTAAAAACAGCTGCGCATTAGGTACCCGTATCCTTATACATCCTACGTACCGAGTCACATGCCCACAGACTGAGAGTGAACATGGGCAATAAAACAGGATTATGATGGCAACAGTCAATCGCTGTCTTTAAATGAAAATGAACTTGTTGTCGCTACCGCGAACATCAGGTTTTTTCCTACAAAAAGTGTTGAGATATTGCAGAGCTCCTTGCCCAGGGGGATTCGAGCAACAGTATAGTGAACAGTGAGTCTAGTGATTGTATATATATGCCTACTACAAACCTGGTGGTGGGAGAGGTAAATTAAACCTCATAAACCCCAAACCAACTAAGCACATGGGAAATGCCGTAACGTTTGTCAGATCAAAGTTTCAATATTATGGGCCGTACTCTCCTTGGGTCCTGCAATTAAATCCTGCACACATAGTCTAGGACCAACAGAATCTGACCTGAAACAATGTCCCCTATGTCAGAAACTAAATTGCATATGCATTGTGCTGATCCGGTGGCGAATCCCCTAGAGCGTTGCCAAGATAGTATAGCCGGGCCACAAAGTGGAGAGTAGGCCTATACTATATTAATTAGTTCCTGTATCAACCCAAGGTGATTATCTGGGTACAAGGATGTGGGCCCAAAATGGGGTATAGGAAGACAATTCCCCATGGCCCGAGATTGATACTGAGGCTCAATAGAGTCAAGTATCACTTGGACCCTTGATGTGGAAAAAGGGGGTTTTGGATAGATGATATTGAATAAATTGTGTTTACTACATACAAATTTCATCTGGTACTACAATATATGCTGCTGCCACTCGGTTTACCAGTGCTGTGGAAGGGCCTCATTAAGGCCACTTTCTATGGTGTCCAATCGGTGCATCATCTTGCCTCTGATACATTTAACTGTTGGCCCGTACGAGTGCTCTTTTGTAAGGCTTCAAGTACCTACCATGACAAATCATCAGTAGAATGTCCATACTCCATATAATGGGATACCAACGGTGCATTTATGTTCTTACACCTTATATAGGACCTGTGTTCCACGATTCTCGTGTGTACAGATCTTGACATTTGTCCCACGTATTTCAGTCCACAAGGACATTCCACACAATAGATGACATTAGGAGTCTTGCAGTTAGTATGTGCACGTAAAACCCATTGCCTACCTCGTACTTAAAATTCCTTGATTCATTTGCTGTACCAACAAAGAGAACATCCACCACATGGGAAGGGACCTGTCAAGGGACATAGATCCCAACCTGTCATAGTATTCCTGGTCTCCCGTGGACCAGAGTGGACAAACATATCCTTAAGATTTTTCTGTCTTGTCATAGCAAACAAGGGAAAATGTTTGTCTGTCAATTCAAGTCTGATAAGCGGACAACATTTCTTGATGACCTTCTTTATAACGTGTGTGTGGTGTATGGGAACACACATACCAAATTATCTTCCTTCCATGGTTCCTTTGGGGTTAATAGAGTTTCCTCAGGTGGATATCTGGCACTTTTTACAGCTGTCCTCACCAGTTTGTTGGGATATCCTCTAGCCACCAACCGTTCTTTCAGATTGTGTACATGGATTGCATAGTCCAAGATGGATGCACAATTTCTCCTTAGTCAAAGAAATTGGCCATACGGTAGGTTATCCTTTACACTCCTAGGGTGGAAGCTGGTAAAATGGAGCAAGGTATTACTATTGGTAGGCTTTCTGAATAGGGAACACTACAGTGTCTCGTTCCTCACTACAAGAGTCAGGTCCAAAAAGTGAATCTCACTGATGCTGGTGTTGATAGTGAACTTTATTTTCATGTGGCGTTGGTTAAGCCATAGAAAGAAGTTTTGAACAGTGTCTGCCGGGCCTTGCCATATCAAAAAAATGTCATCGATACAACAACACCACAGTTGGATGTAATCCAGGAAAGGGTTAGTATTTGTAAGAACGAAGTGGTGTTCCCACATTGCCTTATACAGAATAGCGAGGCTGTGCGCAAATGTGGCGCCCATCGCTGTGCCTTGGGTTTGTAGGTAGAATTTATCTTTTTATTTGAAGTCGTTTTTTTCAAGGGCAATAGTTAGCATTTCCAAAATGAATTCCGCTGAGATATCCCGAGGCAGTGGTTCAGTAACAAATATCTCACGTATACATTGGATTGCCACCTCCTCCGGGATACTCGTATAGAGTGCCTGTATGTCCAAGGTGACCAAGATTTCCTCATTTGATTTAAAGGGCCTGCCCTCGACTAGTTGTATCACTGACATGCTGTTACATATGTAAGTGTCAGTTTTTTGGCTGAGGGGCTGTATTTAGAGATCGGATCCAAAACTGAACCACAGCCCGCAACTATAGGGTGCCCTGGGGGTTTATTGGCATCCTTATGGATCTTCGGTATTGCGTAGAATGCATTGGTACATCCCTCTGATGTGTAGAGAAATTCAAATTCATCATTGGTGAGCCACCATCGCTCCAGGGTAAAAGTTGTTACTGTCTGTATCTCCTTCTTAAGGTCGCTACAAGGATCGTTCCTTCGTTTCTTGTAACTGTCATCCTCTTTAAGGTGAGCCATCACCATGTCATGATACTGTAAATGGTTAAAAACCACTATCCCACCCCCCATGCCCGCAGGTTTAATCACAAGGTAGGGGTCATTGGATAGTGTGCTAATCGCGTGTCTTTCTGCGTTTGTTAGGTTGAACCTCATATCTTGTTTATTCTATTCCAGCTGTCTGACTTCCTTAAGCACACATTTTTCAAATGTTATGATTTACTTTGAGACCTGATTATCAGATGGTGTAAAGGTCGAGGGGCACCTCAAGCCCATATCTGTGATGATTTCAGATGGGCCGGAGTCCCTAAAGAAGGACCCTAGTCTAATCTTTCTCAGAAATGTATGTATGTCAGTCTTGACTGAAAAGCGATCAGTATTTGTGGTTGGGACAAATGATAAACGCTTGGCCAAGACACTACTCTGTGCCAGCAAAAGTGTTTTCCCTGATAAATTAAATACTGGCAGTGCCAGCTGGTGTGCCATTAGTAATTGGTCCTCTGTTGTTGTCGAGGCCACTGTGGGGGAGGTACCAGTTGGGGGCTGGATATTGTGGTCCCCATCCTTGTCATTGTGTAGGGGCTCTGTCTAAAAAAGGCCTGTATCCTGGGACTTGCGGCGGTGGAGGGGGGTGGGGTTGGGAGTATGGGTAAGGCGGAAAGTTTGTATCTTATCACATGACCTCTGGTGGGTGGTCTCACTCTTGTCTTTAAATCTTGCACATAATTATCTCTTCTAGAGCTCTCCATCCAGTCACCCATACCAAAGATGCTGTTCAACCCTGGAATTGAGCTCTTGTATGGCAGAGTGCAAGGTGAAACAGGCAATGAGCCATTTGGATGTCTATTTCTATAGCTATGAATATCTTAGATGTCCCCAAAGCATAAGGTAGGAGAGAACAAACAAAGCAATCTTCCTTAGAGGTCTCTTTCCTACCTCCTTCATGTGTTGATACCACATGTTGTTCCCCAAATGTGCTGTACTGTCTAGATAATAATTTACCTCATGATCATCTTCCCCTTTCCTACCTCCTTCATGTGTTGATGCCACATGTTGTTCCCCAAATGTGCTTTACTGTCTAGATAATAATTTACCTCATAATCATCTTCCCTTGCACTTCTTCTGGGTCTCTTTCCTTCCAAAGAATATGTGCAAAATGCACATGGAGTACATCAGACATCATCCTTCCTACAGGGGTATCATAGGAACACTTGTTAGAGAAATGGGTGACTGCACATGTTCCTTTGGTGTAGGAACAATCACATATAGCCTCGGCCTTCTTACAACATCTAACTCTGGATAGGTCACTGAAGTGGGGAGGATCAAAGGGATTTCTGCCTTTCTGGAGCCTGCAGATTAAGTAGCATGAATTAGCAAAAACAGAAAAAGAATGACAGATGCTGTGCACACATAAATTATGCACCAATACATAAAACCCCACCATTGGTGTCTTTCCACATGTCGTTGAGTCTGCTCAATTTCTGCAACTACATTATGCTCAATGGACTGCATCGTGTCTGTGTACTATTTTTAAGGAAGTCAAAAAGCTTTTTAATATGGCAGCCTCGTTAAATGCTCAGGTAGCTGCCGAATTTGGCCAATTATTGCTGCCAATAATCTTCTAATCGTAGGGCCATTTTTAGGATCCTGCATAAAAGTGCAAACATCAGTGCTATGCCCAACAAGAGCAGGGTAAACTCTGAGTATGAAAACAAATACTGCGAGAAGGAGTCTATGAACATCAACATCAGACAGGACCATATGTCTGACTAAAGAGAAACTCAGTGACAAAACGAATCAGGGAACTGCTCCCCTTTCCAATCATCAAAAAGGAAATCAGGATCTGGCATTTTTCATCACATCAGCACTTTCTAAAGTCCCATTTTTAACGTATTCCTGTGGCTTAAGAACAGTTACTTTTTGCACTCCTGCTAAAATATCTATAAAGAGTGTCCAGGAAAATCCAAAGTCCAAATGCAAACTTGCATCTATTTAATCAGCAATCTTAGCGTCCTACTTCCCTTCTTCCTTGTCATCGATCGAGTCTGCACGTGCTGAACTGCTTCTTCTTGACTTGCTTTTGAATCAGCTGGGGGTGTTCCAGTTTCACCAGCATACGATTTGCCGAGGTGAATCCATGCGCGTTGTTCTTGGACTTTTGCAGATGGAGCAATATTCTCCACAAGAAACGGACCATTAAATCGGGGCTCGTGCCACTTCCTAGTGAAGCTGTGGATTAACTCGGAATCTCCAATAAATAGTTTAGGTACAGGTAATTCTTTGTATCCGGTTGCTGAGAGACCGGCACCCCTTAAGCTTGAGTTGATCTGAGATGACAGAGATGCTAGCGGGCATACATGTTAAATACGCATGTAGCTCATTTCCTAACAATTCTGCAGTTGACTGGGCATCACTTCTACTCCTCGTTGGAGGTGACAGGGGCATTCTCATTCACCTTCCTGTGACTAGCTCATGGGGTGTGAGGGGCTGGTCCGACCCGGGCTGATTCCTTAATGCATATAATGCAGTGGGCCAACAGTACAGCCACCCCTTCTTCAGTGTCAGTTTAATGTTGGCCATTCTTTCTTTGAGAAGACTGTTGAGTCTCTCCCAAATCCCGTTCGCTTGCAGGTGATAGGCAGAAGAAAACATACATTTAATACTGAGCAATAGACTGATCTGTTCAAATACTTCATTAACAAAATGGGCCCATTATCGGATCTCAGCACTTCACATACTCCCTATCAAGGAAAGACTTCTCAAACTGAAAACTTTGCAGCGCAAGTGGCATCAGGGTGTGTACATGGACCATTTTGAATCCATCTAAAAAAAGGGCACACCACCATTATCATATATCTATATCCACTACATACTTGCAGCATGTCAACATAATCGATGTGTAAATGCTGAAAAGGACCATACGGTCGAGGAATCACTCCACTAATTGTTTGCAGTGTGTGCCCAGCAGTACACTTTTGACGTACGATGCAATTTACTACATAAAAAGCAAGGAGTTTTAACAGTTTTGGTACATACCAATCCTCCGCAATATCTGCTGTGAGGCTTCCCCTATTACATGCGCAGGGTAGTGTAGCTGTTCTAATGCTACTCTTAATAAGGCTACAGGCATAACCGGATTTCCAGTGCAGTCCTGTCACCACAATACTTCAGAGGGGGTTAAAGAACACCCCCTCTGTGTCCATAGCTCATTCTCTATATGCGGAGCATTACCTTGAACATCCATCAACTGTGTTTTTGTCAAATGATTAAAATCTTCTTGCATTATCACAGCCATAATTTCCACCTTGCTTATATAAGAAGTATCAAAACTTGAGATGTCTGAAGAAGTTGCAACCCTTTTGGCTTCTACGTCCACGGTTTTGTTTCTGTGTGAAATAAAATCTGCACATTTAACTGTTGCAATGCCTGCTGGGAGATGTAGTGCCTTAATAAACCTGTCCAATAATACTGCGTGTTGCACAGAAGTGCCATCCACTTGGAGGTAGCCCCTCTTTTTCCAACGTGCTAGCCTAGCGTGCACAGTTGACGTGACATAGGTGGAGTCACTCCTCCCCTTTGTATTTCTCAAGCGTGATAATAAGTGCTACCAATTCTGCAGCTTGTGCCGAAAAGTGAGATGGCAGCCTTATGCTTGTGACCACTTCGAAAGCTTCGTTAGCTCTGTATCTTACCACAGCTGACCCTGAATGCCTTTCCCCATCAGTTTGATCAATTTTCGACAACCTGTCAATAAGGAGAACCTCCCCACCTGCTGGAGCATTCTCCTTTACCCTTGGGATCTCTTCATAAAACTCACAGTTAGAGCAATCATGCACTTGCTCGTCCTCTGTCACAGGTTCTGCTACGAACGTGGTAGGGTTCACTATTTTACATCTGACTATTTTGATCGCTGGATTCGATATAACTCCCTCATATATGCAGAGGCCCTTTGATATGTCAGTGTACCCTTAGGTTTCTCCAAAACAGCAAACAAAGCATGCTCAACAAATAAAGTCATGGAACACTCCATCATGATACTTGTATACTTCTCAACAGCGAACTCAGCGATTGTTCGTAAGGAAAGTGTCCTCTCATAACTTGATCTAGACTCCCACTATAATATGCCAGAGGTTTATACCCAAGTGTGGTCCTCTGTGTAAGCACTGCTGTCATAACTGTCCCATTTGTGTGCGAAAACAGATAGAACTCCTCAGAATAATTGGGAATTCCTAAAACTGGAGCTGTACAGATTGCTTTCTTCAGCTCCTCAAACCCTTCTGCCATTTTCTCAGTACATTCTATTTTCTCATTGTTCACTTGGGTTTCTTTAAAGCCTGCAAAAGAGGTCTTGTGTATGAACTCGCGCTCTGAATCACTTGTGTATGAGCACGATAGAAATAAAATATCAATATCAATAACTATAATCAAATACCCATGCTCTAACATAGTTACACAATACCAGAAACTGCTGCATTTGCTTTATCGCATGCTGTTTTGGTGTTTTCATGATCGCCTCAGCTCTTTCAGGTGTAACTTTCTTTCCCTCATGTGAGATTAACTGGCCTATGTACAACACCTCCTCCTGACAATATTGAAATGTCTCCTTGTCTACCTTATATCCCTTGTCTACTAAAATAGTAATTAGCCAAATCGAGTCTTGTCTGCACTCATCTTCTGTTGTGCTACAAACTAAAACATCTTCTATGTACTGCAGCACAACACTTGGCAAATCAATATTGTTTAGGTCCATCTGCAGGACCCTATTAAAGATCAATGGAGACTCAAAATATCATTGGGGCAAACAGGTGCTTTTCAACATAGTCTGACAAAACATAAATGACGTGAGGTCTTGAGAATCCTTATGCAACGGGAATGAGAAAAACGCATTTTTCAAATCAATCACTGTGAAATATTGTGCCTCTGTGGGAATACTACATAAAATTGTTGCAGGATTCGGAACTAAAGGAAACTCTGCCTCTACAATCTGGTTAATTGGTCTCATGTCCTGAATTAAATTCCATGACCCTCCTTTTGATTTTTTTACACGGTACACAGCAGTATTACACAGTAACTCTGACATCACCAAAATGCCTTGTTCCATCATAGCTGATATAGTCTTAAACATACCCTCATTTGCCGTTCGAGACATTGGATACTGCCTTACTCGAGGTAAAATTGCTCCTGGTTTCAGCTTAATCTTAACGTGTTGCACCCCCCTCAATAGGCCTATGTCATACGGGCCTGTAGTCCATAAAGAGGATGGCACATTTTCCATGTCTTCATCAAAAAATGTGAGGCGCTGCTGCACTATCACCATTCGCTGTGGGATTTCCTTTCTCTCTATTCTGATCCAATATGTAATACTCATCTCGGATATTAATTCATCGTCCTCAAACATATGTTCGTCTGTGATGTCAGTCAATCTATACCCTTCCCCAATGGCAATTACCGTTCTCCATGGCCTGCCCTCGTCATCAAATCTTTCAAGCATGGCCAATACCCCTCGTGCTATGGCTGCCTGCAGCTGTAAGGGAAAAATCTGTCCCCCCTCTTCGTCCATAGGTATCTGGGGCCTGAACTAAAATTCATCAAGTATCCCTTTAATCTTTCCCGCTAAGCCGGGTAGTCACGTTTACAAAATATGTACCCCATAAAGAAAGACTTCTGGCTCTAATGGCACTGCGCACCAAGCTATCTGCCCTGTAAAAGCCATAATAAATTTGCCCACGTTTAAATAATGCATCCCTGGCATGGAACACACTATGCCTGATCAGTAAAAGAAATCGTCATATTTAGCTTAGTCATTAAGTCTCGACCTAGAATATCAACTGGTGTCTGCCTTGAATACAATAAAGGTACAGACATATCACATTCTCATGAACGTTTTCCCTCTCGTATTCATGAGCGAGTTCACCCATTGTTTACTAAAAAAGAAAAAAGATGTGGCTCCAATGGTAACATCAACCCTTGGTTCCTCTTGAGGATTCGGTGTCACCAATAGTACTGAACACATCAAGTCACCGTGTGAGCTATCTTATTGGGGATTCATGCTTATTCCTGTGTCTGTAAAAGTACTTCCTCCCGCGATAGTGACACTCCCTACTGTAGGAGTCAAAAACTGTCCCGTGTTTGCACCTTGCTGTATCTGCATGGGTGCGAAATGCGACTGCCCTTGTGATGGATTCAATAGTGCTTACTGTGGTTGCAAAGCCTGTTGCGTTTGCTACACTTGCGCTTGAGACACTGTCTGATCTTGGGCAAACACGTCCCTACTTTGTGAGCTATATGCTGGAGGGTAAGCTGTCCCCCCTCTTGAGAATTGCCCATTCTGTACTTACCCTTGGCTTTAACATTTTCGCGCAATGTGCCCTGTCATAACACATGTCCAGTATATAGGAGGGAGTCTTCTCATTTGCCCTCCTTGCATATTTTGATTGTCATTCTGCATATTCTGAAACCTGCCTTGGTTATTTTGAAAGCCACCCATATTATTCTGGAAACCACTTCTTCCTCTAAAACCCATTCCTCTGCCTCTCAGCACGAACCCATTGCCTCCTTCATTCGATTGGCATTGATTGTTTACCAGTGACATACCCACTGCTTGCTGCGTTCCCAACCCTTCTCCGCTTGTCATTACTGCACCTTCTATGGCGTACTTTGAAAATTTCTACTGGACTAAATTAGCCTCCTCAAGCTTCCTAGCATCCTCCTTCTTCTTATTTTTCTCTTGCAGCAATCGGTAATGATGCGTGAGGCTTCACTTCCATTCCCACTAGTTTCTTAAGCTGTCTCTGTACCTGTTCTGCCAATCCTGGACACAAAATGTGGTAAAACACTGGCACTGATTTCCCCCATGGCTCTCGATTTTCCAAGGATCGCTGTTCATGAAAATTTTGAATGTAAGCAAGCTGAACCTCATCATCCTTTATCTTACGTGCCATAATTGCACCCATATCTGACATATCAGGATACTGTACCCTGAGCGCTTTCCAAACAGCCGCCCTACAATTATTAAATGGCGCTCTGTCATGAGCTGTGTTTTGTGACGTGACCCTCGAGTAACCTGCTTTTGTCCAAATGTCATCAGCTCTTTCCCCAAGAAAGGCTGCTAGGAGACCCTTAATGTCCCCAATAGCTAATGTATTTCCTCCTGTCATCTTTTCTAGTTCATTTCCTGCACCTGCCGTTAAACTAGGGCGTTTACACCTTAAGTTATCCTTATCCATCTGGGCCAAGGGATATACTGCGGTCTGGCCCCTCCTTTCTCTAATAAGGGGAATTTTGTAAACCCAAATCCGCAATCTGCTTCCATCGTCTGCCCACTCATAGTTGGGACAGTGGTTCCTGATTGCCTTCTACCTAGCAATTACCTCACCTGTTCACATATGTTGGAGATTCCCTCATCTGACTATGCAATCGTCCTTTAGGTCGCTCTGGGTATGCCATGGGGTCTGGCGTCCTATCTTTAGGTTGGTCTAAATCTGACCATCTCACTTCCTTGTCCATCTGCAGACATCCTTCGGGAGCACATGCACTTTCTCCCTCTAACTCACGGTAGGTTACACTGTCTTTGTCTGACATATCTAGTCCCCAACTAGTCTGGCTTTCATTTTTCTCATCTCTGTTTAAAGTCTGCCTTTCCAAAGACAAGGCTCTATGCTCGAGACTGGGCATCTACGTCCCTCATCCTCCCTGTAAGTACAAATCCACAGCCTCATCACTTGACCTGCAGGCCTATGCTCACTACTATCCCCCACTGGCCCTGCCCTGCGCTATTCAGGCTATCTTTCTGACCAGTATACCATTCCATCTGACTTGCCTTGACTCTCGATAGACCTTCAGATGCTACGAGCTATAAAGCAAGCATACCCTTCCCCTGCAACGAACCACGCACGAGATCTGCTGTATCTGCCTGGTTTCGGCCCATCCTTCCCGCCGGCAGACAGTGCAAGCGCTATCTGCCTAATTGTTCGGGCCGCAGCCTACACCGAGTGCCGCCTACCTTACTCTTTTCTTCTGCTCTTTTGCCGCCGATATCTGACCATACAGTTTGGTACCAGTTGCTGCACTCACCTCGGGCGTCACCTCATGCGACTATCCCTGATGCACGTAGCCTGTTACAATATCTGCCTAAAATGTTGCACTTACTATGCGCGTCTATGTAAACATCCAATGCGTTGATATCATATGTATCTGTCTATTGCAGCATTTAGCTTCTCACTTGGTTTGTTGCAGTGGCTGCATCTACCTTATGATTTCTTTCTGTAAACAGGACATTTATGATGATAGGTTATTATTTATATCTGCCTACTGTTGCACATAGCTGATAGCTCCACGTGAAAAGGAAATGGCTAGACATAGTTTCTCCTACCTCTAGCCTCACCAACTCCCTCTCCTACCTTGCTGCGCACCAGCATGTATCTGAATGCCTGAGCTTTAGATTTTAAATATCTATAAACGCCATTACTCCCATATGGTGACCTGGTGGAGCGTACTCTACGCTTGGTGGAGTGAACTTCACACCTCGTCATTGGTCTTCTTTCACCTCCCTGCTACCTTAGGTATTTTAAGCCTTTAATTCTAACCTGCCCTTACACCTTGACCCTAGTTTGCTACTGCACACATTCCCAGGTCTCTGCCTTGCTCCACCGCCCGCAGGAACAACTCACTTGGCTCCCGCACTTCAACTAACAGTCCGTACACCTCAACCCTAGTATGTTTTCTACTGCACACATTCCCAGGTCTCTGCCATGTTCCACCGCCCGCAGGAACAACTCACTTGGCTCCCGCACTTCAACTAGCTACCACTCCCAATCAATACCCCACAGCGCTAGCACCACCAGCAAAGACGCATGCACTCACTCATCTCCTGTACTACAACACTGAAGCCCATTGCCCTCACAACACCATCTCAGCCTGAAGATGCCACCACTAAAGGGGCACTCATCAACGCTAGATCGCTAATTGCCCATGCATTAGATTTCTCTGACCTCATCACCGCCAATGAACTAGATTTCTTAGCGATAACTGAAATATGGCTACTTTCAGCTGCAGGTCCCACAGGTATGCTAGCAGTCCCAGATGGGTATAATATCTTCAGAACTGACAGAACCACCAAAACAGGAGGAGGGGTAGCGCTCATTGCCAAAAACACTTTGGCCATCAGAGAAAGTGCTATCTCACCTTTCCCGTCTGGAGAACTCCTTTCTGTAAAACTCCCTCTCTCCTCAGAGTGTACACTCCTCATCCATATTCTATACAGACCACCTGGACAGATATCCACCTTTGAGGAAGACATTACTTGCCTGCTCACACAAAATACCAAACCTGGATCACAAATCTTGCTTCTGGGCGACTTTAATCTTGGCCTTCTTGACAGCTCAGACACCAATGCCCTTGCCTTCCAAAACACAACTTCAGAACTAGGCTTCTCACTGCACATTTCCGACCCTACTCACTGCAAGGGCAGAATTCTAGACTGCATAGCAGATTTCAACTGCAATATTAAAATCCTCTCTAATTCGCAGTGTGCAGGGTCAGATCTAAACGTGATCTCCTTTGAAATCCACGATCCTAAACAACCATCTCCAAAGGCTCTCCAAGCACCACCAACATTTACTAGAAACAAGAGCCTAATTACATTAGAAAGCATATTCCCTCTACTCAAACCTATCACCCATCAACAGCCGCCTCCGGACGTAAACCCCTCCAGTATGTTAGACCTCTTCAATCAGAACATAGGCACAGCCCTTGACCATCTAGCTCTACTCAAACTAAGGAAAGCCAAACCATTGGCTCACCTCAGTAAATGGTTCTCAGCTGAATTGAAAAATCTACGCAAATGCAAAAGAGATGTAGAGACGTCTTGGAAAAAAGAAAATTCCACACAGAACAAAGACAAGTTTATTACTGCCTCTACAGCTTACATAACTGCCATCTTGGTAAGTAAAAGTGAAAGCTATAACAATAGAATCACCAATGCCAAATCCAGTACCAAGGAGCTGTTTAATATCCTTAAAAAACTGGAAACCCCCATATCCCACCCAGATTCCTGCAATAAGGATGCTCTTTGGTGTGCAAACATCCAAAAAGCACTACTTAACAAAATTGCACTACTTCAATCAAAAATTGAAGTAAAAAGAGCTAGCCTGGCAACCATTGCCAACTCTCAAATCTCTGACAATATACAGCCTATCTCTAGTCCCCAGCACCCCACGCCCCCCAAGCAAATCAAAGAGTTTACCCCTGTCACTACATCAGAGGTAGAAGCTATCATCAATAGCCTTAAACCGTCCAGATGCCATGGACACATATGCCCAGCTTCAATCATTAAAGAAGGCGCCAAAGAATTTGCCCCTTTTATCACATCCTTTATAAATTCCTCTTTTGCCTCTTGCACAGTTCCCAAAAACCTTAAAGACGCTGGGTCATGCCCCTTATCAAAAAAACGAACATTGACCCCAATATTCCTAACAACTTCAGACCTATCACTACAGTGCCTTTCCTTTAAAAAATTCTAGATAAGGCAGCATATGTCCAGACCCAAAATCATCTCGAGACTAATAACCTCCTGGGCCTCAGACAATCTGACGAAGACGAAGGCACAGGACTGAGACAGCCCTCTTGGATCTGAAAATCCAAATGGATGAGGCCAGGGACAATGGAAAGCCTGCATTACTCTTCTTACTAGTCTTACCGGCAGCGTTCGATTTAGTCGATCGCAATATTTTAACTAACCACCCTTACTTCAGCTGCCTCGTTCTCCACTAAAGCTGCTGCCTGGGTCAACTCCTTCATTTCCGACAGCTCGATGAGGGTTTTCTCCCCCACTGCTTCAGCCAATCCCTCCCCCATTACATGTGGAGTCCCTCAAGGCTCATGTGTATCGCCCACCCTCTACAATATATTTACAAAACTCCTATTTGACCATCTAGATGACCTTGGCATATCATACACCAATTACGCGGATGATACGCAAATACTCATCACCCTCTCAGGGAACTATCAACTACACTCAACACTCCTAAATGACATCTACAGTAAAATCCAGGTCTGAATGGCCAAGAACGGTTTATGTCTCAACGACGACAAAACCGAGCTGCTACTCGTAGGATCTAAGGTAAGACTCAATAAGCTAGGCCCCAAATACTCTACCTTCAATATCGACGACAACCTCATCATGTAGGGCCAGATTCCTCCCTAGCCCTACAAAGACAGATTAATGCCACCTCATCTTCAACAGCCTACACAGCAAAACTTATAAATGCCTACAGACCTTTCCTGTCCACTGACAGCTGAATCACCCTTGCAAGAGCCCTCATTCTGTCCAAACTGGACTATTGTATCACGCTATACCTTGGCACTAGTCAGAGGAACATCCACAAGTTACAAGTCCTGCAAAACAATGCACTCAGAACTGCCTTAAATATTCTGCGCTCTAGCCACATCTCACAAATCCGACGGAACACTAAATGGCTCCCAATCCAAGACAGGATCACCTTCAGAATGCTTCTGATCACCCACAAGTGCCTAAACAACTCTGCCCCCAAGTATCTGACAGACAAATTCTCCAGGAAAGTGTCCTCTAGAGCCACTAGAGCCAACTATGCCCATTGCCTCAACTTTGGGTGTGGAAAGGGGGAGCAGAAGGCTCAATACCTTCCTCCCTGCACTAATTAAGCATCCAATCTTCAGGAGGCGGATCTTCTCCTACCTCCTGGTACATCTTCCAAAACTCCAAGCTAGCTAACCTTTTCTCCATTTTCTTCCCTGTGTACACAGCGTGCAAATATGTGGTCATGTGTTGCAAATCAGCTTTTGACAGTGATCCCTCTTGTGGCATGGCATGAACATTTTGTCTGCGGTACCCTTAACACATTCCGTACTATACTGTTTAAGCTTGGGTGAGTGTTTTAGCAGTTGCTTGCACAGATGCATCAGTGGAGTAACATCCCCCATTGTGACGAGTCTAATTTGACTGTCGATACTTACCATTGTTTTACACAAAATACGTTTTGAGAAAATAACATATATGAGTGCGCACCAACAGTCGCCGCTCAAAGCCTATACTTCACAATTTACTCCAATTTACCTTTTTCAGCCGCCGCCAACAATGACTAAACAGATAGATAATAACTTTTTACCTCTACTCAACACAACCTATCCTTGTCGCTCTTCAACACTTCACTTTTCTTCAATACATCAAATACACAAACAGACAAACTAGTTGACTACGACAAATATTTACTCAGCGCTCTTCGCTGCTACTTCTTGCCCCTAAACTACTCCGAAGGGAGTTTGAGTTATTCCCTCTCACAGACCTTGTCCGTGTGCTGCCTAATTACACACTTTGGGTTTTGGAAAAACGCCTTCTAGACGCTCCTTGAGAAATCTGGACGTATCTAGATGCTCCTCGTCTTGACGCTCCTCATCATATATTATTTACTCAACCAACCCCCCTGTTACTCTTTATATTACCACAATTCCCTGTTCCCACATTACTTGCCATTCTCCTCAATCCACTCACCATTCGCCTTTTGGCTCCTGACACTTGAGATTGTCTCCTCCTCCAAACAGCCACCTTCGCCTTCGGCCCGCTCAGCGCCCGTGGAAACCAGGAGGGATTTCATAAAAGAGGGGCACGTCCCACCTGTATCTTCTTTACTTGCAAGTTTTCTATATCAGCCACTCTCCACAGGAAGCCTTGCGACCCTCCAGCTAAATGGCGGAGGACGTCTGATGTTCTGCAATCTCTAAAAGCTTGCTGGGTCGATGGGTCTTTCAAGAACCATCATCTCTCTGCTACCAAGTGAAACCGAGGACCGGGCCCTTTAAGACAAGGTAACAGTATGTGAGATGGATGGGGATGCAGATCTTACTCATACATCAATAATCAGACCAACTCAAGAAGTTGGCAAAAGTCAAAGCTGTTTTAATAACAAGTCTTTAAAACAGGGAGTACAATGGGCATCAACAGATGCTGCACAGCTCGCTTAATGAGTTCTCGAAAACATATCATAAAAAACATTCTTTTATACAAAGAATTTGCTATAAGTGACGTCATACTATGTGGCAAATAAGAAAACCTACTAAGGGCGGTGGTTGGTCAACAGGGAACATCTGCATATACTTTCTATCGGACACAGGGACGTGATTGGGTCTCTAAGATCATGTGGGCATTTAAGCCCACCCCAAGTGCAAGTCATCCTCTGTGTCAGACAAATACACAACATACTATTGGTTTTTCAAACTATAGGGCTTCTTAACACGTGGCCCTCTATAATTAGTTGGCACGCTTGTATCCTTCTGGAATATTCCACTCGCTAGCAGAACGCAAGCTGGTAACCCAAGTGCTGGGGGTTGGCCTGGTCATGCCTCCCCACCCAATTAGCCCAACATCCATCATCAATCCTGCAGTCTGCCATTCAATTAGCTCCTTTGAACTCAGCCTTGCAGAGGCTCACTATGCCTGAGAATAAAAGGGAGTGTGGCATGGCCTTATCTACTGGTCTCGGTGTAGCTCGCCCAAAGTCTATTTTCATCTAACCATGTGACTGGAGACCATGTTTTTTTTAGATCTTCGTTGAATTTAATACTATTAAATGAATCTTGACACCCCCAGTGACTTTCATTCCAACTCATGACAACAGGAGCTCAGCTTGCTTCTCACGTTATTGTTTCTTACGTCATAGGGCATCATAGGTGCCCAGAATCGGGTCCTGGGCACCTATGATGCCCTCTTTAACCCAGCAATGCAGCTGGGCAATGATGCTACGCTGAAGATCTGGGATGACATCATGGCTGCCATCAATGCGGAGGGGGTGGCAGACCATACAAAGACCAGAGTTCAGAAATGTTGGGACAACCTCAAGGACTGTATCCATTCCAAGGTGGTGGCAGTCCTCGTCAGGGAACCCACTGTGGAGGTGTATCATGCAGGCTGCCACTGGTTCACTCAGGTAGAGCTGCGAGTCCTGGAGAGGTTCTATCCAGACTTTCACTCCCAGATCTGTGCCTGGAGAAGTTGTCTGGAAGATGCTAGTGGAGTAATGCTCTGCAGCGTATGTGTGGCATACATGTTTGCAGATGCCACATCCCGTGTGCAGCTTGTGTGTGCTGTGAGATGCAGCAGCTTGCTGCCTCATGCCAATGCTGGGCATATATGGCGTAAAACATTGTATACTGGCATTTGCATGCATATTGGCACATTTTTCTTCAATGACTTGTTGTACTCGGGCACATGCTGTGTGAGGTCATGGACCAAGTGCTGGTACAGTACGGATGCAGACATGCTATGTTGTGGGCATGTGAGGGACATGCACAATGGACAACTCCATGTAAGGCACACCTGACAGTGCATCCAAGCAGACACATTTGCTGACAGTGACAGATGTGGATGGATGCCTGCATATGTCAAGTTGATGCATTGACATCTACCGTGCAGGGATGTGACATCTCATCCCACTGCATTTGATGCACAAGTGTATGTGGGTACGTGCAATAAATGTATGCTGGGCCACATGACATGTGCGATTTGTTCCCAGATATGTGTGGTGGTAAATGTTGCTTGCTTGCAGGTCATGCTGTCACATGTGCATGTAGGTAACTGTGTTTGTGTGGGCAGGTGCCCTGGTGCTGTTCACATGCTCATGGCTGCATGTCATACTTGTGTTGGTTGGTCATTGGTATGGTGGCATTGCATGTTTTTGGTGGTGTGTTGGTGGCCACTGAACAATGTGCTTTGTTGACATGTGCATGTGTCATGGCTGTGATTCAGCCTTCTCACTACACTCATGCAGCAGTTGACATGCAGTTTGGCTGGGCACATACATGTGTTTGTGCATTGTGTGTGTGTCGGTGGTTGATACATGCTGCATGATTTGTGATGTTAATGTTGTGTATGCCATACATGCATTGATGACGATTACTGATGTCAATGTGTTTTGTCCCATTTTCCACAGGTGCTGCAGCTTGTAAAGATGGCCGAGGCATTGCTGTGGAGCAGAAGGGCAGGCACAGGGCTGCCAGACCAAAGCACATACCCCGGACAGCCACCATTGCAACCACCTCATCTGAAGGAGAGTTGGCTCGGGAGCACAAGGGATATCGGAAAGAGCTGCCGGGGGCACGCCCCAGGGGGTTGTTGTGGTGGGGGACTCCTCAGTGGCTGTGGTCCAGGGTGTGGAAACAGGTGCCATCCAGGAAGGAAGCCTCTCTGACGTCATCCAGGGAGATGGAGGAGGTGGTGGAGGAAGAGCCAGATGAAGGCCAGCACACAGGGTGTGTACCTGGGCGCAAAGGGAAAAGACTAAAACACGGGTAACCCCAAGTCTTTTCGCAAAGCAGATTTTAAGGAATTTTGCTCATGTGCACACCATACAGGGAACACAGGAAGGAAGGCCATGATGTGTTGGCGGTGCGGTTCGGTGGGTGGGCAGAGGGAAATGTCTCTGAAATTTAGTGGAATTGTCAGACATTTCACTCAGGCCGCCCACCGAACCACGCCGCCAACACAACAAGGCCTACCATCCCGTGTTCTCATAGTGTCGCCACGAAAATAGTACTTCAGATGTGTGGTTGCACCTGGGTGCAAAGGGAAAAGGCTAAACCACTGGTAACACACAACAGGTTTGGGGAGACAACCTACAGATTTGGGCCTAGGATGTCGAAGCCACCAAGGAAAACAGGGAACCCCATGAATTTTAGAAAAGAAGACGCCCGTGGGAATCCACAGATGTCTGACTTGTGTGAATCGCCCCATAATGTATTACCCACAAGCCCCGGCAAAGACCCACATGAGAGACGGGTGCCCAAGGCCAGGAACATTATCTGCAACTTTGCTGGAGCTCTGGCTAGTCTGAATTACAGCTTCTCCCTCCGGTAAAGGACGGGGAATGTCCCGGGCCTCCCTGGAACCAATGCTGGGCATGGGGACGTTAGACCCACATGGGAGCCAGCCACCCAAGGCCAGAGATATCACCCCCTACCACCCTGGAGCTCTGGCTGGGTTGCATTACAGCTTCTCCCCTCTTTCAAAGGACGGGGACCCTGCCGAGGCTGCCTGGGACTGCCGCTGCACTTGGGGATGGTCAATCCACATGGGAGACAGGTGCCCAGGGCCAGGTAAGTAATCCCCAACCATCCTGGTATTGTGGCTGGCCAGCGTTACAGCTCCTCCCTCCGGGAAAACGTGGACTGTCCCGAGCATCCCGTGAACCACCGCTGGGCTTGGGGACATTCAAACCACACTGGGAGTCAGCCGCCCAAGGCCAGGGATATGAACCGCCTTGGAGTTGTTGCTGGCCTGTGTTACAGCTTTTCCCTACCAGGGAGTCCCAGCAGAGTGCCAATACCTCCCGAAGGGAAAAGCTGTAACACAGCCCAGCCAGAACTCCAGGACAGTTGGAGGTGATGTCCCCGGTCTTGGACATCCATTTACTGGTTTATAGTGATAATTTCGACAACAAAAATGTCGAAAGTCAAAATTTCGAAAAAAAAATGTCAACTTTTTTTTTCAATGCATTTTTTTTTTAAATGGGGGGGTTCCCCCCCAACCCCCCTTTTTTAATTTTTTTTTTAATTGTTCCCTTTTTTTTAACTCCCGAACCCCTAAAATAAATATATAATTAAAAAAAACGAAAGTCGACATTTTTTTTTTTGACATTTTTTTGTTGACATTTTTGTCTGTCGACATTTTTTTTTCGAAATTATGACTGGCCACCCCATTTACCATGTGGGTGTACCATCTCCAAGCACAGCGGCAGCTCCAGGGAGCCCCGGAAGGGTCCCCTTCCCTCCCCAAGGGAAGTTCTGTATCGCTGCCCAGCATGCGCTCCAGGATGGTTGGAGCTGATGTCCCTGGCCTTGGGAGGCTGTCTCCCATGTGTTTTCACCATCCCCAACCACAGCAATGGTTTCAGGGAACTCCGGCAGGGTCCCCGACCTTTCCCAGAGGGAGAAGCTGTAACGCAGGCCAGCCAGAGCTCCAGGAAAGTCGGGGGTAATGTCCTTGGCCTTGGGCGGCTGTCTCCCATGTGGGTTGACCATCCCCAAGTGCAGCGGCAGTCCCAGGGAGCCTTGGCAGGATCCCCGTCGTTTCCTAGAGGGGAGAAGCTGTAACGCAACCCAGCCAGAACTCCAGGGTGGTAGTGGGTCATATCCCTGGCCTTGGGCGGCTGTCTCCCAGTGTGGGTTGAACGTCCCCAAGCCCAGTGGTGGTTCCTGGGAGGCCTGGGACATTCCCCGTCCTTTCCCGGAGGGAGAAGCTGTAATTCAGGCCAGCCAAAATACCAGAATGGTTGGGGATCACGTACCTGGCCTTGGACACCCGTCTCCCATGTGGGTTGATTATCCCCAAGGTCAGCGGCAGTCCCAGGGAGACCCGGCAGGATCCCCATTCCTCCCCAGAGGTGACATCTGAAACGTAGCACAGGCAGAGGTGCAGCCTGGGCTTGCAGACAGTCAACCCACATGGGAGACATCCACTCCCAGGGAAAAACTAATGTTCTGCTGGCATGGGGGGCAATTTGTGGCCTGCCCCTGCAATTGTGTCCCAGCCCACCAAAGCATCTCCTCAGGAAGCCCACTCCCACCCACACCACCAAAAATCCAGCCCCAGTCTCACCCACCTCACTGACAGTGGGCCCTACCCGTTGAATAATAAAAAACAGCACTCACATAACATTGCAGCTGCTCGCGTATAAAATTCTGTAAACAAAACAAAAAACATTTGTTACCTACGGTCACCCCAACAAAAACAAATGATCACTACTCTCCGATCACGCCCCCCCCCTTTCAAGCCATCCCTGGTGGTCTACTGAACCTCACCCCCCAGTAAAAACATATTTGACCCTTCCTAGCGGCAGCACTCTGCCCCCAGGGTGGGCTACAAAATACACCCTAGCCTTTTTGATTTTTGTTTTTGTTTACCCAACTTCCCTTTGGGCAGATGGGCACATTAGTGTTCCCATCTGCACATTAGTGGGCCCATCTGCCCCCAGGGTGATCTAAAGCTACTGCCCCATCCATTGGGTGGCCTATCCCACGTTTTGTGGTGGCACTCTTCCCCCCACCCCAAATGGATGGGGGGAATCTCCTGCAGCCCTCCCTGGGGTCAGATGCCCCTTCCTAGGAGCAGATATCTTCCCCCAGGAAGGGCTGCAGGAGATGGCCCTCCCTCCATTTGGGTGGCTGGAGCAGTAGGTTTTGGGCACCCTGGGGGCAGATTGACACACTAATGTGCCCATCTGCACCAAGGGAAGTTGGGTAAACAAAGAAAAAAACTGAAAATAGTAGGCTGCATTTTAGGGGGGCTGAAGGGCATCCTAAACTTCTAGCAAGTTTTGTAATGTAAAGGGGGGTGGCCCTCTCCTCCCCCACCCTAAATGGAGTGGGGAATTCCATGCAGCCCTCCCTGGGGGCAGATAAGGGGGTGGCATCCCATGCAGCCCTCCCTGGGGTCAGGTGTCCCTTCCTAGGAGCAGATATCTGCCCCCAGGGAGTGCTGCATGAGATGGCCCTCACTCCATTTTGGTTGGGGGGGAGAGAGACACCTCCCTTTCCATAGAAAATGACCCTGGTGGTCTAGTGGGGGGGGTGGTACTCCCCCAAAACCACCCATGAATTTCATTGCTTCTATCTTCTTTGATTTGGGCCCATCCCTAGGGATCTTACCTTCTCTCATCACCGCGGCTACCGAAAATGGCTGCTGCAGTGAGCTTGCTTTCAGTTTCATGTTGGCGTGCATTACGCACGCTGACGTGAAACTGAAGGTAATCCAACCCCCGGGCCATGAAGAGGGACCTCCCCCTCACATAGCCGGGGGTTGGATTACAGTTTTGAGCTGTAAAACCGAGTGCCTAAAAGGACGAGCTACCTCGCCCTTGGCACTAAAGTGGTTAGACCATACAAGTGTATCTATGATCTTAATATGTTCACCAATAGGATTTTTCACAGGATTATCTCCCTTTTCTTGCCAGTGAGCGATTTAATTTACTTCCAATTAATCTTAAATACACATTACATGTGCCTCTGTCCTATCGGTGGTCACACATTACATGTGCCTCTGTCCTATCAGTGAAGTCTTGGACTTGTGTCCTCCTAGTTTATTCACCTACAGCACTTTGAGGCCATTTCAATGGCACAATGGCAAAATGATACGTCACATTGCATTACATTGCTTTACCATGTCTTAAGTACATGGTGTGTTCTCAGTGTAGCAGGTGCTACGTTCTGCTGTCCTGTTGCTGTGCAACTGGTTATGATGTACCAGGTAGTCCTGTAATGAGCTACGGACATGGATTCTGCTTCAGTGCCCCAGTGGTGGATACGTGGCCAGTGTGCTTCATGTTGATGTCAGGCCAATGGAGTTGAGCTAAGTTGTTTGTCAACATTGGACTGGTAGGGGTGCCATGTGGCAGGACCAGGCTGGGGTGGTGTCTGGGCTTGAGGGGGCTGCCTGGAGTAATGTTGGAGGTGAGGGTGGCTGGTGGGTGGTGTCTGGGCTTGATGGGGCTGCTTGGGGGTGGTTCCGGAGGTGAGGGAGGCTGGTGAGTGGCATCTGGGCTTGGGGGGATGCCTGGACTAGTGTACCACTGAAACCGGTAGGCTTGTTTCATACCTCTCGACAATCAAGGACAATCTGTGCCCTCTAGAGGTGTCAGCAGTAAACATCAAGACAACTGCATGAGAGAGATACTGGGCCTCATCACAAGGTTGGCGCTCCGGTAAGAACGGCACCGGTAAGGCAATACCGGCATCCATTACCGGGCCGGTGTATCATGACCCTAGATGCCGTTGCTACCGGCATCGTCAAGGACCCGCTGTGGCCGTGCACCACCGTACCGGCATGCGGGCACGCGCGCAGATGGGGAGGCCTTAATACCTGCATGCCGCAAAGAAGGCGGACACCACGAGTCACACGTACAAGTACATACCGGCATCGAGATGCCGGTAAGAAGGGCCATCATGATGCCGGCAATACCGGCATCGCGGACCACCTGTAAACAGCAAACTGCTGTGTAACCAAGTGCCACAGGTGCACTCAATCAACACAGGTGGAGGCAATGGAGTCAGGGTCAGCACCAAAGGAGCACACCCACACACCACACCCCCTCTCCAAGGCAAAGATGCTACCACTTGTACTTGCCATACTGGGCCTGGAGGACATGCCTGCACTGCTACTCCTTGAGCAGGCAGTAGAACAGGAAACACAGAGGAGACGCCGGAGTAGAAGGAGGGTGAGACATGCCCAGCAAATCCCACCAGTGCAGGCAGTCGCTCCCCGCAGACAGCCAACAATCCCGCGTATAAGGGCCAATCCATTTGACTTAACCCCAGCACAGATCCACACCCTGTACCGCCTGGACAGAGACACCATCACCAACATAGTGGAATTAATACAGGATGACTTGGTCAGCCTGATCAACATCCGCACAGCCATCCCCCCTTTGCTGAAGGTGGCATCTGTGCTCCACTTCCTGGCTACAGGCACTTATCAACACACAGTGGGCCAAATGCATGGCATGTCCCAATCATGCTTCTCTGTGGTGTTAAACCAAGTGCTGGATGCACTACTGAAGCACACAAATGCCTACATATCCTTACCAAGGACACCACAGGAGGCAAATGCCACCAAAATAGCATTCCATGCACTGGCAGGCATGCCCAATGTAATTGGTGCCCTCGACTGTACCCATGTAGAGTTGGTAGTCCCACATGCCATGGAGGCGGTGTACCGCAATCGGAAGCTATACCATTCCATCAATGTGCAGATGGTGTGTGATGCCAGCCAGATAATAACACATTGCTGTGCCAGATACCCAGGATCCACGCATGATGCCATGGTACTGTGGAACTCCTCACTACCCCGCTACATGGAAGGAGACGTTGCACGAAGTGGCTGGCTGTTGGGTGAGTCTGCCCTCTGGGCCATGGGGGCAGATGGATTGGGGGGAGGTACATGCAACATGCATATGCTAGGGGAATGCCCTCTGGGCCATGGGGGCAGATGGATTGGGGGGAGGTACATGCATATGCTAGGGGAATGCCCTCTGGGCCATGAGGGCAGATGGATTGGGGGGGAGGTACATGCATATGCTAGGGGAATGCCCTCTGGGCCATGGGGGCAGATGGATTGGGGGGAATGGTAGTTTCTTAAGTCATCCGCTGACACACAGCCCTCACATTTGCATGCAAAATTCCCCTAGCCAAGACATACATTGCCTGGTGCTTTCAAATCCTAGGACCCTAGGTCGTGTATGTCACAGAAGGCTCCCTCTATGGATTGGCATGCACTGTACAGGGTTGACAGTCATGTGGATGTGCCTGCCAATGACGAGATGCATATGAACTTGAATGATGT
This sequence comes from Ambystoma mexicanum, assembly GCF_040938575.1. Lineage (NCBI taxonomy): Eukaryota > Metazoa > Chordata > Amphibia > Caudata > Ambystomatidae > Ambystoma > Ambystoma mexicanum. The sequence goes on from NC_090923.1 coordinate 118,789,115, forward strand.
ACAGGCTGAGCACACCTGTCAACTGAGCCTCATCCTCACACATACCTCCTTCTGCTCCCATGTAGGTGATGCTGGATATCCCCTGAAGCCGTGGCTACTCACCCCTGTCAGGAACCCGCAGAACAGGCACGAGGAGGACTTCCATCGTGCACATACACGTACACGTGTGGTCATTGAGCAGACGTTTGGCCTTTTGAAGGCACGGTTTCGCTGCATCAGCAGGTCGGGAGGGGCACTCATATACGGGCCTGAGAAGGTGGGCAAGATCATCACGGCATGTGTAATGCTACATAACATGTGCATCCGGTGGAACATACCCCTGCCACCTGACGTGGAGCTGCCACCACCTGGTGAAGTAGAAGGAGAGGAAGGAGTAGAAGTAGGACATAGGCCAGGACGCAAAACTCGTGAGGGTCGCCCAGTGCGCAAAATGGTCATAGACCAATCATTCTGATGTACATTAATGCAGAGGGTGCCATGTGTTGTGTACTGTGGGCACTGGTTGTGTGGACACATGTGCACGAATCACCATGAATCAATAAATTGACATACCAAAAATCAGCAATGTCCACTCATGTGATGTTTGTTACACAACTGGTGTATTCGTGAGAAATTAAGTACAACATGATTCAACAATCCACGCCCCCACCACCCCTCCACCTCCCCCAACCTACTCCCATGCCCCCAAACACCCCAGTACTACACACTACACCCACCACCACCCTCCACCCACCCCCTAACACCCAAAGTCAACTATGGCACGACATATGTCTGGATGTATGCCCAAAGGGATTATGCAGGGTGGCCCTGCTACTGTTGAGCTCCCTTAGGGGGTGGGGGTTGGATCTCTGAGTGGCGTGAACTCCGCAGGGACATGCGCACGGGGCTGGTCTGCCTCGAGCCTGATGGCGTGGATGATGCGGATGACCCAGATGGTTGTGATCCAAGGGGCAGGGTTAGCCGTTGGTCCATGCGGTCAGCAATCCTGGTGAGGATCTGACCCAAGGCATTAAAGCCATCACGCACTTGCTGTGCACTTGAGTTAATGGCCTGGATAACGGCTGCGGTGCTGTCCTGGATAATACGGCGTGTTGTCTCCCCTTCAGCAAGGTACTGCTGCACATAGCCTTGCATCACCTCCTGCCGGGCCTCCATCCTGGAGAGACGTCCCTCAAGGTCTTGTATGGCAGTGTGTGTTGTGGTCGGTGGGTGATGTGGTGGCACAGCATGGATGATGGGGCTATGCATGGCCGGAGACCACTGTCCATGGCTGCCCTGGTCGGATGAGTCCCGCTGAGGTGTGTCCTATGGGGTGGCCTGCGGGCTTGGTGTGTGCACTACAGGTTCTGAGTGTACAAGTCCTGCATCGCCCTCATTGTCCGGCCCAGCTACCTCATCAACACTATGATCTGCCGATGCAGCCATCTCCCCAATTGTGCTGGCAGCAGCAGAATGTGTGCCATCCTCCATGCCTGCTGTGTCCTCCGCCAGTGTGGATGGTGTGACCACGGATGCAGGTTCAGGTGTCAGCTTGTCCTGTGCACTTGTCTGTGGTGCTGTTTTTGCACCGATTCTTGGCCCGCTTCCCGCATGGCCCATCCTTGGTCCACTTGAGGTTGATGGACCTGTGCCATCAGATTGCCTCCTAGGCCTTTTGGCTGGTGTTGTGCATTGTGCACTCCCTTGCGCTTCATCACTGTCAGCATCCGTACCTTTGGGGGACAGAGAGTGGCAGGATATCAGTGATTGTTCCGCTTGCATTGTGCATGCATTAGTCATTGGACATGTGGCGCCATCTGATCAGTTGCATTCGTGGCTTTATAGGGAACTGTGTACATGCAATGTTGAAGAGTGGATTTTGATAGCGTAGTCGTGTCCACATGAACGCATTGTTGGGTGCAGTTGGACATTGATGTGTTTTGGGAGGGTCGTCCTGGGTGGCACATGCCCATGAAATGTGTCCTGTGGGTGTATTCGTGTATGACCGCAACATGCATTGGGATGGGATGGTGGTAGACCCAGAATGTGTACATGGATATGTGTAGGTGTGCATGATGGCCCATTTGTTGGATGGTGTAGCAGCCACATTTGGGGGAGGATGATTATGATAATTTTTACTGTTTCAGTAGGGACACTCACCTTCATCTGCCGATGTTGGCACCCCAAACTCTGCTTCACCGACTCCTTCGATGGACTCCACGTCTATGATGGAGCTGCAGGTCTCCTCCCACCTGGCCAATTTCAGTGGGGAGTGTGGTCCTCCTCCTGTTGCCAGCCCCTGGCTCCGATTAGCTGACAATATGTGCCAGACTCTCAGCCTGAGGTCGTCCCAACGTTTTTTGCAATCACGCACTGGGTGTGCGGTGGTGCCAACTGCACTTACTTTCTGGGCAACTTCTTCCCAGATGGCCTTTTTCTTGAGCTGGGCTGGACGCCTGAGGTCGTTGCAGAACACCACTTCAGCATTTGCCACAAGGGTGTCGGCCAACATGTTCAGCTCATCGTCTGTAAAACGTGGTTTGCGCAGGCGGGCCGTGCCTCTCCAGGTGGTCTTCGACATGTTGTCCGTGGTGGCCTGGGAGTTGGGGTGTAGAGGGTCCTGTAGGTGGAGGATGGCAATGGATTGTGTTTTGAAAGATGGCCGCCATGGCATTTCCCGTTCTGGCGCGATGACGTTACTTCCGGGTCCGGTATTAACGCACCCGTTATTTGCACTATGTTAATAACGGTAACGGTATTTAGGGGTTGCCGAGGTCAGAGCCGTTCTCTGCGTATTGGTCGATGCCGCTGTGTGGGGGCTTGGGGGTCGTTACCGGCATGCCGGTACGGCCGTAACCGCATGCAGGGATGCGCGCGCCCGCGCACTCTTGATCATCCGCTATTTGCGGGTTGGTACCAAGCCGGACATGTTATTACCGCCATGCCGGTACGGCCAGATTTTTAGCGCCAACCTTGTGATGAGGCCCACTCTGTCTGGGTGATATCCTAACATAGTGACTCTATAGGATATTTCAAAACAACCTTTAGGCATTTTATTTTTAATTTTGTTACGTTTTTTTATTTTAGTATCTGAAACAGGGAAGAAGAATAAACAAAGGTACTTCACCTGCTAGGCTGAATGCACATAGATTGTTTATATATGAAAAAGATGAATATGTTCAGTTAGACATAGGGCAAGGTTCTCTTCCTATCCCCTAACCCTAGATAAGCGGCTCATCAGTGCAAATTAGGGTGAGACATCTTATTAGGGAATAGTTAGAATGTTGGAGGGCAAGCAGTTACATTTAGGGTAATCTAAAACAAAAAAACAAAATAGAAACAAATGCATTAATTCACACCTCCAGGGGTCAGGACCCCCAGAAATGACTAAAATAGAAGAAGGACTAATCGTCATTTGGGTCACCTCTTAATCTCTCGCAATATATTTACCAGGTGAGCCAGCCCTCGCCTGCCAACTTTGGAGCAGTCTGTCCCTAATCTCACTGTTAATGAAAACAAATAAAATCAGGTTGACTATTAAATATGAACGGCCAACATTTTAATACCAGATCCTGTCAATAGCGTTGAAGCATCGAGGGGTTTTAGAGTCCTTAAAGCGTGATTTCTCTTTCAATATATTCTTTAACTACATTAACACTATGAGCAATATACAAATAAAAACAAGTTCTAGTAAAATAAGAAAAACATGACCAGTGAAGAACAACATTAATAACAAAAAAGGTAGTGCAGGTCAAAGGTGGAAAAAATATTGATATAATAAAAATGAATTAAACTGTAAGAAGCAACATTTAAAAACTTCAGCTCCTTCTCTGCAATCTCCCTTCCCATGTTCTCAAGGCTTCTCGCCAATAGCCACACCTCAGGTTCCCGGGGAGACCCCTGACCCCTGTCCCTCCTCAAAAACATCCTCTCCTCCACCTGTGCAGGCACCCTTGCCAGATCTATAATCAACCACTCACTAAAAGCAGGTATCTTCCCAGCAGCATACAAAACCTTTCACATCAAACCACTACTAGAAAAGACCTCTCTTGACACCCTCCTGCCCTCCATTTACCCCTCATCTCCAACAACCGCTTCATAGCCAAATTACTAGATTGCACAGCAAACTCCCAGCTCAGCCGCTTCACCAAGTCCCACAGCCATCTAGACCCTGCCCAGTCTGGATCCGACCTGTCCATGCAAATGAATCCTCTCTGGTCTCTTTCTGGGACGACCTGCAAAGAACAGCAGACTCTGAGGGCTACATTGCTCTCATCCTCCTTGATCTCTCAGCAGCCTTCGACACGATTAACCACTCTAGCCTCACAAACAGACTCTTGGACCTAGCCATAAGGAACTCCGCTCTCAGATGGATCTCCTCTTTCCTCTGCGACTGCTCCTAAATTGGCTCTCTCCATCCTTTCTCCTCTGCCCCCCACCCAGTACCCCACAGAGACCCCAGGGAGCCTCCCTCTCCTCCTTCCTCTTCAACATCTACCTCTCGCCCCTCCCAAGGCTCATACGTTCCCACAATCACACCTGGTACAACTCTGCTGACGACACCCAGATAATCCTCAAGATTCCCAACTCCCCTCCTCACTCCACCGAGACCTAGCATCCTGCCTCGCGGACATTGACCTCTGGATGCTGAACAATCACCTGCTACTCAACCCCGTAAAAAACGACATCCTAATCTGCGGCAAAACAGCTCTCCTTCCCCAACCTTTCCCTCGGCCACATAATCACTTTTCATTAGAACACGTGCCCACTGCCTCCCCCAGAGTCAAAAACCCAGGGTGCACTTTTAGCTCAGACCTGATCCTCTCCCGTCACATCAATGCAGTCTTCAGATCGTGCACCTTCCAGCTCTGCATCCTGAAGCGGATCTTTCCTTATCCCTCTTATCCCCAATAGCGTTTCCACAATCATGCTATCATCCTCTCACGCCTAGACTACTCTAACTCCCTCAACCTAGGCGCACCCACATGCCAACTGAGAAAGCTCCAACAGATTCAACACTCTTCAGCAAGGCTCCTCCTCGCACTCTCCCCCATAGAACACATCTCTCCCGCACTCAGGACACTCGACTGGCTGCCCATCAGCCGCCGGGCCTCCTTCAAAGCCATGTGCATTACCCACTGCTCAATTCACAAGAAAGACCCAGAATTCCTCCCAAACAAGCTCCCTCACTACCAGCCCACCAGAATCCTGAAATCAGGATCCGTTCACCTCCTTGTAGTCCCTCCTCGTAAATTCTCTAGATTAGGAGGGGCCTGTTTCTCTGTCCTCGCGCCCACTTTCTAGAACTCCCCTCCCCTCACGCTCCACCTCCTAGAGGATCACCTGGCCTTCAGGAGAGCTCTCAAAACCTAGCTGTACCCCCTATCTTTCTGACCCCCTGCCGACCTGCACCCACATCCTGCCTCTCACACACTTGTGTCATCCTGCAGCCCCCCCCGCACACTCCCCCCACCTGCCCTTCTGTCAGCTGCTAGCCTCTTCTTTCCTTGCAACCTCTTTTCTCTGCCACCCAACCTTCCTTGTGGGATGCCAAGCACACATAGAGGACGCAGTAGTCACTCCTGCAACTTGTACCTAGAGCGAATCCTGACAGTGGGCCAGGTATTGCACTCATATGGGCTTGGAGGGGGGCAATGAATCACACCTTGGGAAATGTATGCTGGTAATCAGGTAGGAGGACAATCAGGCACCTCGGACCCCTCGCTCGTAGCACTGCCTGTAACTCTAAAGCACAGGGGGGACATTGCCGCCGCAACGAATCATGAAATGGGACCTTGTTTAGCACTACAAGGAACTAGGGGTGGCAATCTCCACTCTAAGATCCTCTCTGAGGATGAGTATTATGCATTCATCGAGCACTTAGATCGCCTGTGAAATGTAGCAGTGCTCCTTGTACATAGATGGAACCCAGGAAGTAGACGTTGTTTGTGCAGCTAAACCATTTCTCCCCTCGCACACCGCACCATCGCACCACACACCCTGCACTTACATATATCACAAACACTATTGCACATCACCTCTGCCATAAGAATGAAGCTACTTTTAACAAATAAGTGTGAACTGTCGCTTCCCACATAACTCTCCATCTCCTTAAACACAATCCCCCCCCCTTTAGTCCATAGCATAACTCCACTGCGCCAACCCACACGCCATTCAAACATGGGTGACTAGCAGGGTCTTGGCCACCTTGGCAATACTTTAATGGGTGAAAGGCACAGACGCATAATGTCACCTTCCAAATTCAGCCACATTTCTGGACTATGGCCCCTCCGAGGGCATTCAACCAAAAGAGCGTTGGGACCATAATTATGGTGAAAGACGCTATAACAAATGAAAAAATGTGTGAAAATGAATGAATGATCTCTCTCCCAACTTAAACAGTTGCACTAGCTACGACAAAATGGCCTACACTGAAACAGAACTTACACCATGATGCGCTCTTCCTGCACCATGCACCATGCAGCTGTTTGATTCCCTGGTCTGTCTAAATACTGCTGTATGAGCTGTGGCAGAAAGTTAAGCTCTCTGAAACCAGACCTAACAAGTAGCAGAGTGCAGCTAACATGGAATCCGAGTCCCGGTTATAATCTCTCGCTAATCACCCTCCAACTGTGAGTAACTCTCAAACATAGCTAGGTCATGTACTTGGGGATACCTACATGTTAAACATTGGTCAGAATGAATGAGCCACAAGCTATACATTTTAAATGTTTACCAATATCCACTGTAAATCATTCCTGATAAATAAATAATAAACCCTCTGGGGGCACATGCTGTGGTACGGTAGACAGCACACCAATCCGAAATGTCCATCACGCTGGGCACATCACACAATTCCATGTATAGTGAGATTGGTATTACCCAAATTGACCTTTTACAATTGACCTTTTGTCCTAATTGACCTAATTATAGTGGTCCTAATGGGCATTCTGCACAATTGACCTTTATATTATTTTAATTATTTTATATATGTATCGGGTTGGTTTGGGAATATAAATAATATAAGGGGATTGGGTGGGGAGGTTGCAGGAGTTTTGGGATTGAGTGTGGAGTTGCAGGGTTTTCTTTCTTACCTTCTAAATCAGGTCAATTCTCCCAAAGCCAATTCTCCCGAGGTCAATTGTGAAAAGGTCAATTAGTATACAACCGTGAGACTGACTGCTCAGCAAGAGGATTTGACTGAGCACCAAGGGCATTAACAGAGTCTCTCAGCGATGCAGATTTCATGAGGTCCCCATTGGAAAACATTATAGTCTCCATAAGGCCATCCACCTGGGTATTATCGTTTGTATCTTTAAAGTTATTTACCTACAATGTTGACTTTGTAAACACATTGTTCTGCTAACCCAAGCCCAACATGGAGTTCTTCCACACATCAAGAGAGTCAACTGGCACTCTTGGAACATGAGGTTCACACCATTTCTTGGCAGACAAAATACCTTCTTTAATATTTCGACTCCCGGGAGTTCAGAGATTGCCTGTGGGAATTAGAAGATATATATACATCCTAAATGCAGTGAAGGCGTTAAATCATAAGTAAATCGTATCACCATCCACACACAGAGCTCCATCCACATCCAGCTCCATGGCTGTCACAGCACCAGCTGCTCTATGATATGATACAAGACAAAGCAGAGTCGAACCCTCCTATGACCATATACCTTTCAAGTACTGCGTATGACGAATTGGGTTGCTTACCTGCACCTCACAGAAAATCTCACACAACATTAAACCCATATTTTTAATATTATATATGGGACACAACTACACAGATTCAGCAGCCTTGGTAGAATGGTCATTCGTGCAACATATAGTTTCACCCCACAAGTTCAGGTTAAGAAGCTACCACCTGTAAAACCATCCTTAATTTTGATTGATGTCTTATTATTAAGACACCTCCCGACTATTTTAGCTCCCCCAATACAAAATGACCCTTATGCACACCCAATACACAGCCATGGCCCCAGTGTTAGACAAATAAAGCGTTTAGCTCAAGATTTGGGTCCATGTAATAATGTCCCAGGAAAAATGTCCCATGACAAAAAGTCACAGTTTTTTGCGGATTTTATTGTAACTGGAGGGACAGCCCTGGTATTGGACAGGATATAATGGGCTGGGGTTCAAAATATATATACACAATGGGTGGTCCTGTCCTCTAAAGTTTAGGGTACTGCACGTATTTTAGGGCAGTAAATCCTTTAACCTTCCTAGGTTTCTTATGTCAGGCTCAGTGGATCCCTAACATGAGTTGAGAAAACAACCTTAAACAATTATTAGGTTTTTGTAAAAGTAGCCTTTTTTATTTCTTAAGTGGCTTTGTTTGCAATTTTTTTATAAAGAGAAAACAAGCATTCAATTAAACTCACAAATGAAGCATGAAAAGGCATGGAAATGCACAGTGAAGAACCAGGATTTAACATTTACATAATTCAGTCGAAATGCTGGTCTGGGACTGTGTTTTTAGAACAAAAGAGGAGATATAAATTTTCCAAATTCAACCTTACATAGATCGGTATACACAGTGTGTCCCAACTCCTTGTATTTTTTAGAAGGAGTCGGCAGGAGGTGTGTACCTTATTATTTCATAACAAAACAAAGCCTCCTAGTAGCATTATATTAGAATTCAATTTCTTAACATACAACACTTGTTTTCAAATGATTTCAAATGATTGACATTTTCTGTATTGAGGTAGTACAGAAGTAGTAGTGGTGGCCAGCTAAGGCTGGTCCGAGACCGGGAGAGACTTTCATGCTTATTCACTTTAATTTTTGAGTTTAATTGAATGCTTGTTTTCTCTTTATAAAAAAATTGCTAAAAAAGCCACTTAAGAAATAAAAAAGGCTACTTTTACAAAAACCTAATAATTGTTTAAGGTTGTTTTCTCAACTCATGTTAGGGATCCACTGAGCCTGACATAAGAAACCTAGGAAGGTTAAAGGATTTACTGCCCTAAAATACGTGCAGTACCCTAAACTTTAGAGGACAGGACCACCCATTGTGTATATACCGTTTTTTGCAGAGACATTATTACATTGAACATGCGGGGGACACCCCACAACCCCTTTTTTTTAAATGGGAGCAGGGGACATCCTCGCAACCCGTCCCCATACATAATGTCACCATATATAATGTCGCCAATGGCTTTTCCCAGCGACATTATGTATGGGCACAACCTGATGACCAAGATTTTACCACATATGAGCCTAAGAGGTTGATCCTCAGTCTCATGACATCATATGGGAGCACAGGAGACAGAAAAGAATTCCCAGGTATAATAGCATTATCTGTTTTTTGGTAACATGTCCCTGTAATCACAGCATCCCTCTGGATTCTCCTTAGTGAGGGCTCCTGTGCAGGCAATACAATGGTTGCAGGCACGGATATCCCTGGCCTGCTGTCCTTTCCAGTCTGAATGTGTCAGAGGCAACCCCATTGGTCTGTGTCCTTGCTTTAAAGTCCTTACATAATTATTTATTTTATGTATTGGATATTTATTAGGCGCTTATACAACAAGACAGTATTTCAAAGCTCCACATACGTGATGGCTTAGGTTTATGGATTCCAGAGGGAGGGGTTTTCTAAAGGAAGGCCCAGCTGACTCTATTAAAGGCTTTTTTTCCATCTAACTTTAGCTCACTATAAACAGCATCAGATCCAGTGAAGCACTTATACTTGCTTGCCACGGCTTTGCAAAGTGTGCCTGCTTCCACTCCACTATATGGGACATAACGATCTGCATTCTATAGTTTGTTGTTAGTTTTATCTGCTTATATAGCGCGCTGAACCCTGAGGTAGCGAGCCACTTCACTTGTGAGGCTAGTTACATACATAATATAAACACAGGCATTTAGTTAAATACAGTGTACATGGATAGAACAAAAATTATACAGTAAAATAGGACGTTATAGAGTACAATTGTGAAGGATTTACAAAAGTAAATGCAATGCTGGAGTACAAAAATTGACAATTTACACTTTACAATAATGTATAGGATTTTGCAAGTAGAATGGTGCTAAAAGCTATAGTCTACCTTTTTCAAATAGAAGTCCAGAGTCCATGTATGGTTACGAGTAAGTACCTTATGTGGCAGAGATGGTGGAGAAAAGCCAAGTTTTGACTTTGAAGCCGAATGCTGGGAATGAATGTGCTTCTGGGGGCAAGGAGTTGCAAGTTTTTGCAGCAAGGACTTGGAAACTGGTTCCACCTGATTTTTGGAGTCTGTATTTGGGAATGTTCAGGCAGTGGGCATAAAAGGATCTAGTGGGTCTGGAATTGGTCTTGGTGCAGAATTTGTCTGTCAAGTATTTGGGGGCATTGTTGTTTAGCCATTTGTGGGTAATCATGAGAGTTCTGAATGTGATACTATCTTTGATAGGAAGCCATTTGGCCATCTGTCTGGCTTGGGATATGTGGTCAGAACGTGCTGTCGGGGTGATCTCCCGGAGGCTGGCAGAGCCGTCCGCAGTCCTCCAAGGCTGGGGAGGCCCCAACTCCTCTCGCGTCCCTAAAGGAGTATGAGGCACACGCAAGAGCAAAGTAATTACTGCTGTTTATTATAACAACGGCAGGGATAGTGCTTCGCCCGCATGCATCCGGGGGACACTCTCGTCCTTCGTGGGGCTCGCAGGCCCTTTTTACCGTAACATGATGCGCTACTCGCGTCACCTGGGAAAATCGTCACAAAACCTATCGCCACTTCGGGTTGGCTCCCCGAGTGGTAGGGTTAGTATAGATGCTTATATGAAAGAAAGTTATTGGATAAGGATGGGTCAGGTGGCACACTTCGGGATGTCTCTAACACTTGCTACACTAAATTGGTTACATGAGGGCCCTTGGTGATTGGCTACCTGAAATGGCGTCAGTGTGGAGCTCCTTGTGATCTGATTGGTTCCCTCGTGAGCCCCCAAGCCTGGGACCATCGCTGTTCCCAGCCCGCGAGGTACCTGCCGTTTGCAACATTGTGCAACTATGTGATACTGGGGGACAATGGACAGGTCTTTGCTAGTGGCGGATGATCACGCCTTTTCCATCGGTATAGGTGTCCAACTTGCCGCTTTGTTGTTGCAACCTGTGTCCCAGACGTGGGACCCCGGCGGCTTTCTGTTTCGTGAGCTTGGCATCTTGTCAGTTCGGCTTGGTCACGTGTGGAGAGGCCGTAGCTGGAGCATAATTATGAGCATTTGATTTGGTTTGTTGGCCCGGAGGGGTGCTTGGCGGTGGCAAGTGTAACCTTGGCGCTGGGAGCTCGGCGTGTGGGTTGCAACATTTCGGCCTTGGTTCTGGGCTCTCGCTGGGGCTCATTCTGCCTGGTCAGCGCATTGTGTTTCGTCTCGAGAGGGTTGTCGTCTTAGGGCTCCGGCCTGTGGACTCTTGCTTGCAGCCTACTCGGGTCTAGTTTTCCTGGAAGGTGATATGTAATCAACGACATGGGTGCGGTGGGGCAACAAGGTATCACAAGTAGTAGTGGTATATGTACATATGGCGGCATCTCTATAGGGATTGGGTAGCATAAATTGTCTGCAAGCGTATACACGAGCTCTTCAGGCATCTTGCGTTTCTGCGGTGCTGTAGGAGGCCTATGTGAAAAATAACAACGATGCACGTCCGTGAGTGAGTCAGTCCGCTATGTGCTAGCACTGAGTATGTTCTTCGTGTGGGTTCCTGTGTGAGTGACCAGTGTGCATGGTAGCACGTGTGTTCTTGGCTATGTCATCATGGCATCTCTAACAATGTTGATGTTGTGCGCCTGTTGTTTTAGTCGATCTGGTCCATATCGCAGGCGTTGGCTTGACTGGGGCATGGTAGTGGGCAGGCTCCTTGCGCATGTGGGCCACAAACACATGGTACCTTGTCGCCTGGTAAGGAGGTGAGTGGGTCAAACTCCTCTCTCGGAGGGTGATTGGGTTGCGATCCTCTAGGCCAGGGACTGGATGAGAATTGCGGGAAGGAAGTTTCCCATTTTTCCCACTTCAGTCCCCCCTCTGGTCGACTTGTCGACCAAACCACCAAACAACATTCACCTTCTTCCTGTCGGCATATCTTTGTCAATTCTTTGAAGTGTCCATAATTATTCACGTGATTGTTGATGAACAGTACATGTAGGAGTGTTCTCCTTCCACGTTCCACCACACTCACTTCCCCTTGTACTTCCTCGGATCACAGGGAGTGTCCACCTTTATTACTGCTGGAAACATGTCGCACACCGCTATCTTCTCCCTTAGTCCGGCTCTTCCTTTCACCATGTCTTTTATTTGCATTCCAATCTCTTCTTCTGCTGTTCTCTCGCATCTTGCAATGTATCTGTATCTTGCTCAATGATGATGTGCTCATTATTAGTGCTTCAGTTATCATCTTCAATCCACCAACCAGTCATCACTATAGAAACGCTAGCCAGTTCTTGTCTTTCTCCGTTCACATGTGTTTTCTGCTGAACAGTCTTTTGTGTGCTGGTACTTCATCCAATGTTGCTTCTGTCTCGCTCGAGAAGTAGTTCCCCTCTCTTTTCACTCCTCTGTCTGTTTCTCTTCTTCAGTTGTTTGGGCTTTTTGTTCTTTTTTCATTCACCTCCTCTTCCTTCTGTTGTTTTCCATCTTGGGGAATGTGTTATGCTTCACATCTTCCTTGGGCATCACCAACAAGGGCATGCTGATGCACACCAACAAACAGTCTCCTCCCCAATTTGGTGGTAGTTTCTCTTGAGCTTTAGATGCATATGCTCAATAGTGGTCCATAAGTACTGATGTTCCTGCTCTCATCTCCCTACTTATCTCAACCTTCTTGCATCCAGCATGTTTGTCCACTTCTTTTCACTGTTGTGCTGGTAACATAAGGCTGGTGCCTTCAGATTATAGGTTCTTCTTCATTCTCTACCCAAGTCACCAGCTTGGCTCTCTTGTCCCTCTCTGTTAGGCCCTTATCATATTTTTCATTTTTTTTTTCTCATTTTTTTTTTTTTTTTCTTGCAGCTTGCTCACTGGTGCATTTGCTAGTTGTTTCTTCTCTCTCTCTGGCCCCTTTGCTACATACGTTTGTTCTTCAATGAGTTGCCAGTAGTTGTTCATCATGGGTAGTGTTGTGATGCAATCTTCTTTCATAGGGAATTGCCTCTTTTTACATCAATCTCAATGTTGCTGTCTTCCTTTGCAATCTTCTTCACGTTTGGAACATTTTGAGATACATGGGCATCGTGCTTTGCTGTAGGTATTTCTGTTGCAATCAATTCTCTCAAGGCACTCAAGGCATAGGTGATTATAGAGCAGTCAGGACAGCTCTCCCCAGTGGTGTCCCTACCAATTTTGTAAATGTGTGCATGTTGTTGGTTACTTCTGCTATGCGTGTGATGTGTATGTTTTTACTCCCTTTGTGTCTGCAGTTACACTGCGCTGACCTCTCCTTACTTTGGCAGCAGTCTTTTCCTCACCCTCTGACACCGTAAGTCTTCCTGCTTGGGTTAGGGAATGTTAGTAGGGGGTACAGCGGTAATGCTCACTATTACATATTATTTTTGAATGACCACCCCCCATTATTTTGTTCATCATTATCAGTCCCATCGTGAGGATAAAAGTCCTTATTTGCTTGCCCATAACCACTTACGCTGCTGGGACCTTGCAGCTGATGAGATGATAAAGTTGCCCGCCTGAAAATCGAAAGAAAGGCGTTAATACGTTAGTACTTGTTAGTAACCTCAAGCTCCGCAAACTAAACAATCACTAACGGCAAAAATGAAACCTCCCTCCAGACATTTCTTTTTGAGAGTTTCTCAAAGTGGGTCGGACAGTATATGCACTGTATTCAAGTTGGGGAAAAGTTTGGGCTTTGTATTCAATTGAAGCAAGGAAATATACTTCAGGGAAACGTGCTCTAAGGGATCTGAGCTTCCTGACAGAGTGGGCAAATTGAGTGGGAAATGCTTCAGAATGGTTTAATTAGTAGGCCTCAGGGTGATTAATGGGAGGTAACATTAAGGACATTTCCTATACAATTCATAGGATGGTCATGTTTCCCTAACTCTAGAGTGTTCGTGCTGTCTTGCAGTTCATGAAAATCTGTTGCGTTGGCCCTGATGATCGTTGCTCCCTCGTTGCCAGGGTGGCCACTGCTTTGTAGGGCTTGACGCCTTACACATCTAACAAAGTCTGTCAGGAGGGCAAAATGTCCCACTGTAGTCCCTAGCCATTGGAAATGTAGTTGTCGGTTGTCTTGAGGCCTGCCCTGGGTCCTTTGTATCTGGCAAGAGATGAAAAAGAAGCATTTGAGACCTGAGAATTGACATATTCTTCAATTTCTTGACCTAACCTATATGCACTACTCTTACACTATTCAGTGTCCTAGTGGGAGGAGCCAATTTATGTACCATCCTGTCACCACCTGGTGGCGTTCAATGGCGGTCTGACCGTAACTTGTTGCACAATTCAAGATGTACCTGGAAAATGGGTAAACAACCACTATCCTGTAGCTGTATCCTTAACACTTCTGGATCATCTGCCCTTAATTTAGGTGAGGATACTTATGGCACACTTGGATCATATATATGTAATTTAGGTTCTACTGTACAAATGGGCCTTTAAGTCTTTATATTTACTGTACTTTTGCTTTAAGCTATTTAGAGTGCGCTCCTTTGTCCCGGGGGAATTAGGAACTGACAAGCTAAACAGGGAAACATCAGGGTGGTAAATCTGTCATATAGGGTGGCTGTGTGTCTAAATTAAGAGGATCATGTTCCTATGTGTGTTGGCTAATGCATTTGTGCCAGTGCTGTGTTCAAAAGCGCTAGTGGCATTACTACGTGCACTGTGTTATTTTATCGCCAAATGGTGTCTGTTGGGAACATGGATCATCCACCCTTTACCCCTATTTCTATCCTCCCGTGGTGAACCGTCAATGAAATGCACGTCTCCCCCCTCAAGTGCACCTTCCTCCACCTTGTGTGTCTCATTTAATTGCTCTGTGTTATTCGTGTATGCATGAGCCCAGTCTCCTCGCTGAAAGATGTGCGCTCAGAATGTAGCTGAATGTACTCTCTTGTAATACACTTTATGCACCCCCCTCGGTACCGTGCCCCTCCACTATTCATAAAAAGTCTTCCTTACTTTCAACATGTGTATGTCTTGTGTTGAACAGGTTATGGCTGTGTCTATGAATAAAATGGTCATATCCAGTCTGCTCATGATATCACAAATGTCCCTTCCTTAATGCATGGCCTAGTCACCCCACTGTCACCCAGAAAAGAAAGTTTTTTGTTACCTTTTACCACCCCTATGCAATTGTCCTCTGCAGGATTGAGTGTGCGTGAGTGTGTGTGGCAGAGTGAGACAAATCAAGTTTGTCTTGGGCTGTCCTATTAAGAGTATAATGCCTATCTATTTCCTTTGAAAGGGTTGTTCCCCACCAAGATGACCCCTCCCAGTCATGTAACCGGTACTGTTGCTATTATGTCAGTGTTCTGTATGGGTGCTGACTGCTGTGCAGTGCACCTGGGTTGTGATGCTTGTAAGTCCTGGGGTAGTGGTGCTGTAATTTGTTGTGTTTGTGTCTGTACATGTAGTGGTGACAGTGCTTGTGTTGGTGCTTGTGGTGTCAGTTGAAATGATCCTGTCTTGCCCCATGTACCCTCCCCAAATGGGCGGTACGCATTGTGGTGGTTGTTGATACTGCTATTGTGATGCTGGTGCGTGTGAGTTGGGGCTGGTTTTAACTGCCCCTTCCATTGCATACTTTAATAATTTATTTTGTACCAACGTGTCCTCATCTGCCTTTCTCTGCCTCTGCCGTTTGTTTAACCGTCTTCTCTTGCCACAATCTACAATGCACACAGTCAATTTCTAGCGTGCTATACTTCCTGCCTCCCTTCCATAACCCCACGCATGCTGCACCACCCCCTACTGAGACTCTATCATGTTTGGCTGTGACGTCTTATTCAGTCCTTCTCTCCTCCTCCCATCTCTTCCTTTCCCATTCCAGTGCAACCCACTCACTGACCACTTTTATAGCCCACTCATCCTCCTGCTTTTGTACCAATTCCCTTGCCCTCTATCCCTTCTCCACGCTCTTTTCCCATAAGCTCCCTCTCTTCCTTCCTCCTCCATTCCCTTTCTTCCCTTTCCATTTCCTCCGCTCTCTTCCTCTCTCTCCTCGCACTACACTTTCATTTCCCAGTCCCTTTTCATTCTCTCTTCTCACTCCATTTGCTCTGCCCAGTCAAGCTTTTTGCACTCCTACTCCCCACTCTCTATTGCTATGGTTACTCCTTGCACTTCCCCCCTTATCTTCCCTTTAAATTTAATTCCTCTGTACCTGTGCCTTCAAATCGGCTTTTATGCACTGCACCCCTCCTTTGCTTGCTCCTGTGCTGCTAGTGGGTTGTTCTTCACCTTCCTGTTTTTTCTCTTTAGTGTCTTGTGATGTTTGTGTGTAGTTTTTAAATGTCCTTGTGCTGCTTTAAATTCTCTCATAGAATGCATTCCTTTCTTACCATCTGTGTCCTCAAATATTACACTCCCGGAGGTGCAGAAGGGTAAGACCTCTCTTCCCTCTGCTCGTGCTTGTTCAGCATCTGCTGACGCCTCGCCACTTTCCTTTCCTTCATGCGCCACAGTTCCACTGTAGTTAGGTGCTTTTCACCCTCTTTCCCGTGTAAGTGCTGTGTATATGTGTCAGTAGCAATTGCTGCACGCCTCTGGAGAAGCCGCCTACGGGCAGCCATGGTCTTTTTTATTTTCCTTCAGTACTTTTAAATCATTGCACACTATGTTTTACTAACTTATCTTGGCATGGAAGCTGTGTGCTACATAACAGGTGAAGGGGAGTCATTTCTCTGCTACCCATAAATGCATTATACGTTTACCTCACCTCAAGTTGAGAATTTCAATAATCCGCTGTTCAGGGAGCAAAAGTTAGAAAATAGTCTAACATTTCTCGTCTCCTTTTTTTTCTTTTCTTAAATTTCTATGAGCCTTCTTGGCTCTGCACCTTAGCCATTGCACTCCACGTGCAGCCCATCTTCACCAAACCATTGCCTTCTCCGGCACACCCCCACAATCTTGCGCATGTGTCTTCCACACACCGCCTCTGGGTCACCTATCTTTCCTCTCCAAAACCACATCACTAGCTCCTCACCATCAAAAATCGGTATTCTATGCATCAATCTAAAGGTGACGTCACCAACTAAAAACACAGTACAAATGAACATACAAATGTGCACACACAGAACAATAACGCATTTCTCCCAATCCCACACAACCCCACAAAGATCCCAAAATAAAACCCCACAATACCCACAGCTGTCTTCCCGCTTCAACTGGAGCAAGGTAATCCACAATAAACTCTTATAATCGGATTGCGCACGTTGCGTCACCTCGCGTGAGATATGCCCCTCACCAGGGGAGCTTAACCAGCCAATTATCTTCCGCACTCGGGAACAATCTACCTATCTCCTGCAGGGAAACATCATCCACTCACTGAACTACAACGCTCAGTCAGCAGGGAACCTCATCTACTCATTGATCTATGACGTCAATTCATAGGAAATCCACACCCCGTACATGTAATCGCCGTCCAGATCAACCAGCGCGGCACTCCGTCCGATATGTGGGAAATCACTACCCCACCCAATAGTTTCATAAACACAAGAAGGCAACACTACCACCGCTCCAGTCCCAACTACTACTCACGTGCCGACCTCCACCGATACGCCGAATTGTGCGACAATGTATAATCACCCGCCACCCTATTTACAATACCTCCCCCCAGTTCCTATCCAGACAATACAACTTAAAATGTAACATACTGATCAACAATACATCCTAATACTTCAAATACTTAAAACATTTGCCCATTGTGACCCCACACAATCACACCCTCCCCTCAAAGCCCTTGTTGCTGGTTGCTTGAACTTGTACTTACATTTCCTATGCTGCACTGGCACTTGCTCTGCTACCGGACCCCTCATCGAGGTGCTTCACCGGACCCCTTCTTCTGCAGGGCTCTCACCTGCCCTCAAGTGGGGTATTTCCCAGTGGCCCCCGATGCCTTTAGCCGGTTACGTGTTTTCCGGTGGTCTTCAGGTGCAGGCGAGGGTCCCACAGCTTCCTTGAGTCGGCGGCAGGGAGGGCAGTTCAATGCAGGGCTTGTGCAGGCAGTGCCCATTCACCAATGTCTTACAATGAGCAATGAGCCTCACAGAGGGCACCAACTTGTTGGGGAGAAGTTGGACCCCCACCAGGGCTTCTGGGGGTCCCAGCTATCGGAGGACCCAACACCTCCCATTTTGCCCAAAGAAATGCAGCAGAGTCCCAAGCAAGCAGCAACATGTTCCAAACTGCGTTTATTTCTGGGCAGCAAAAGAACACACAGAGGGCTTCATGCACAGCGAAAATCCAGGCTCTGTCTCCCCCGGGGCTGGCTTGCAAGCCAGCTTTGTAACACAATGCAGGCAGACTTCACAGAATTGGCCCAGCTCCCAGAAAACGATCTCATCCTGCGATTGGCTGCTAAGTGATAGGTTACCTATGGAGCCCTTATAGGAAGCCTGATCATTGGACATTAGGACTTTGGCATCAGTGGGCTGGTTTAACTGCGCCACCCCCATTACCTAATTCTAAAATTGTTGCATTATGAATTTGTTCCCATTAGTTTTTAGCTTGGACAGGCTTTTCTCCCTGGGCCCTCACCGTTCATTGGCCAGGCTGAGCCATTCTTGTTACAATTATGTTTCAAATGGTGTGTGGGTCTTGCGAAAATGTCTTTCGTTCCCATAGAAAAAACACTGGGCCCTGGACGTTCTGCTCTGGCTTACTCGAATTTGTGAAGAATTAAAAATGCTTGTCTGCCAGAGTTCACTGTCGTTCAAGGAAAGGAATCTTATCTTACTGTAAGACCTTGGCTGCTCCTGGGTTTGCGAGGCGCATTGCTGAAGTCAGCACAAATCCCCACTGTGGCTGGTGTTCAGTGAGACAAATGTACTTGGCTGTAATTTTCCTAAAACATGGTTTTACACTGTGCCATTGGATTAGGTTAATTCAGATGAGCATCTGAAAGCCTTTAAACAGGAATTGTGTTTTGTAGATTCTGGTATTGCTGCATTGAGGTTAATGTAGCATGTAGGTCGCAATGTTGGTGAAGTGGGTGTCTTTCAGCATATTTGTCACCCATGGGTGTGCTGGGGCCTGGTGCAAATGATAAGTGCACTTCTTATTCTTCCTGCTGTTCTGTCTGTTGATGTGCCTGGGATGGGGGGGCAGGAGTTGGATCTCGATTTTCCCTCTTCAGTCCCCCTCTGGTCGACTTGTCGACCACAAAATTATCAGCTCTTCTATCTCTGCGTGGTCTCCATACTTTTTTGATCCCTCCTAAATGTCCATACTGGTTCACATGATCTTCAAATGACCAATACATGTACACACATCCACAACCGAGTTTGCAGTAGACCCACTTTCCAACATAGTTCTTCGGGTCCTTGGGTTCTCTACCTTCACAGACGACGGGTGCGAGTCTGTTTCTAATATTTGCTTGCGCAATCTTTCCCTTTCTTTTATTATTATATCTGTATTTTTGTCATCTTCAGCTGGCATCAGGGCGTGCATGCCAATCAATTCCATCATCTCATAAGTCGTCCGGGCTGTCCGAGCTCTCCACAACCTTAATCCTAAAATGGCCGCCATTCCCAATATTATGCACACAGCTATTATTTTAAGGCCGTCTGACAACCACGATGGCATCCATGACCATAAATATGAGACCCAGGTGCCGTCTTTCTTCATTCCCTTAGCTTCTTCTTCCATCTTGGTGTGCATCCTTGCTAGTTGTGACACCGCTTCAGTAAGTGTGCCGTTGTCTGCGTCGGTTGCTGGGGTGAATGTGAATGCGGTGAGAAGGTCCAGTACATATCTATACTGTAGCGCTACCATTCGCACTGCTCTCAATTCTTCTTTTATTGCGTTGAATCCGTTCACTGTTGAGTTTATCGTCATCATTAGCTCCCACCTTGTTATTTGAAGCCATTTGGCATTTGCATATGCCTACAGTCCCGGATGTATTATAGATGAGAATAACATTGCCGCTCTGCTAAACAGTCTGTGTCCTGGTGGGATATCACTGAGAGCTGTTTCTGATCTTCCCCACAAGTAGTTTCCTGTCAATGGCTCTCCTTGTCTTTTTGCTCTGGACAACATGTTTGTGCCGTTATTTCCTTTTCCTTCTTCAATCGTCGCAGATCTTTTCCTCCTTTTATTCCCTTCGTCCATCTGAGCGAAGTTCTCCAAGTTCACATCTGTCTGTGGTACCACTAGGGATGGTACGTTTACGTGTACCATAGTGCACAGTCCATTCCAGGATGGCGGCAGGCTGTGGTAGGCCTTATCTCCACAGGTCCAATAGTGGTCCATTAAAACCGCTGTACCGGCACCCTCCTTGGTTATTGTCACTATTCTTTTGCCGTTGCTGCTCCTTCCGACGTGGATGTCTCTGTTGTGTTGGTAACATAGTGTCAGTGCAGTTAGAGGAAGTATGGACACCGGGTCTTCGTTCATTTCTAACCAAGTCACTAATCCAGCCGTCTTTATCCATCCATTGAAACACTTATTGTTCCTTTCGTCCATTTTCGCTATATTTGGTTTCGTTAGTGTTACCATTTCGCTCCCCACAACCCCGTCTGTCCATCCTTACTTCGTGTGTATCTTCCCATATATCAGCAGTAGGGGTCTTTCCCAGCATCCCATTACTCCAGCAACTTCGCTTGCGCGCCATTCACATGGTAGGTAGTTCAGTGTTACTTCCTTTGTCTCGCCCTTGTCTGGCCCATCCGTCACGTACTGGAGTCCTTCTGCTTGTTGCCAGTAGTGATTGTACATGTGGAGTGTCTTGATGAAGTTATTTTCATACGGGTATGTGTCTCTCGTCTTCCACTTCAAATTGCCATTCTCCCTTGGAATCTTCCTTTTGTTTGGAACATGGGCAAATATATCAGACATTCTACTGATGTTGCTGCTACTTCAGTAGCCACAAATGTTCTGGAGGCACTCATGGCGTATGGGATCAATGAGCACACATAGCAATTGTCCTTAGTTGTCCCCTTACCAATTTTGGACATGTGCTGATACCACATGTTATTTTAGACATGTGCGGAATCTGTAAGAAATGTGTGCTAAAGATGCCCGCCTGAAAATGTCTAAAAACAAGCATTCATTTGTTAGTTTTGTTTTGTTCAAGCCCTCCCTATCAGGTAGTCGTTTAATGCCCAAGTGAAAAGCAGTTCCCACACATATTTTAGTGACCTATCTCTTAGAGCTGGTAAGTGCTTGTGGAGATGCGGGAATTATTGTTCTATGGCCAAAAGGAACGTGTTGTAATACACATGTATTTTCCTCTTCTTTAGGTATTTTGGTCTTTTTATAGCATATACAAATTGGTGGGACAGTTCTTCAGGTGTATCGTTGTCCGTGGGCAGCATCTACTCTTGGGCAAAATGTAATGTTAGTGACTTTTCTTTAAACCTTAACAGTAAAACGCGGTACCTGCATGTGCGAGACAAAAAGAGAAAGAGAACATGCACGTGTCTACAAGTGTGGTGCAGTATCACGGTTTGTTAGACAATGGGCCTCATTAGGAGGCGGGCGGCAAGGGATTACCGGCACCGGTAAGGGCCCCGGTGCCGGTAATCCCTTACCGCCCTACTACGAGTTCCCTTTGCGGGTCCTCCCTTAACGCCTGGTTTTTCCAGGTGTTAAGGATGGGACCCGCAAAGGGACTATGGAGCTAATAACGGTACCGCAATTTGCGGTACTGTTATTAGCGCTTTCCCCATTCCTATTGAACCCTATAAGGGCTCAAAGGGAATGGGGTAGGGCCCTGGTGAATGGGGAATTACCGGTCCCGCCAACCTTGGAATGGACCAGTAATTGCTCCATTCACCAGGGCGGAGTCGTAAGGGTTTTGGAGGCAGCCATGGCGCTAATAGCGCCATGGCTACCTCCAACCTTGTAATGAGGCCCAATGTTCTTCACTGGGGTAGTGGCAGGGGCGGTTTTGGCTGGGGCAGTATTTTGTTTGCTCTGGGATCTCGTGACTATGGGGTGGGCTATGGGCGATTGTCCGTTTGAGTCCTTAGGGGCGTCTGAAGTTTGGGAGGGGTCAGGGTCTGTGTTGCTAGTATTTTCTGTTAATGTTGTTACTGTGTTTTTCTCTGTTGTTGTTGCTGCTGCGTTGGCCCTGTCGTCAAGGCAAGGGCGGGTCTTATCTTTGTAGGCCTTGACATCATGCAGATGGTTCCAGACGTGCTTATCTTTCAATTTTATTGCTCTGGGAGCTACTTCTTCCACCTGGTGGAGCCCGGTAAATCTAGGGCTGTTCCACCGGTGGTTAATGTTGTGGAGGAGGACGTGGTCCCCCTCCTTAACAGTCCACTGTGGAAGTTGTTCCTGTCCTTCAATTTCTTTGTCGTCTTGCTGGGTGGTCTTCGACCCGCCCGCGTCTTCTCGAGCTGTTGAGAGATAAAGGTGACACTAGTAATCAAGGAATGTATATATTCTAACATTTAATCACCAAAAACATTTTTTACAGAATGGCAGTCTGTTATGGCCCTTGACGGTGGGGTCAGCGGAAGGTGCATTTGTCGCCCGGTCACCGCCTCGTGGGGTGTGAGGTGGTGATCCGACCCTGGCCTGTTTCTTAATTCAAATAGTGCTAAGGGCAAACAGTAGAGCCAGCTCTTTTTTGTTGACTGCTGTATCTTTGCTATCTCTTCTTTTAGGAGGCCGTTGAGGCGTTCACACATCCCATTTGCCTGCGGGTGGTATGCAGATGTGAATTTGTGTTTGATGCCAAGAAGGGTAGTTATGTGTTGGAACAGTTTGTTTGCAAAGTGTGGGCCATTATCTGACCACAATACCTCGCACAACCCCCACCATGGGAAGACCTCCCTCACCAGGAACTTGGCTGCTCTAAAGGCATCTGCATGGGAACATGGCCCAGCTTCAATCCACCTTGAAAATGGGCATACTACTACAATCCTGTATCTGTGGAGGTGTAGGAATGGTCCTTCCAGCCGGGGTATAACACCTTTTATCACTTGCAGCGTGTGACCAGCCGTAAACTGCTGGCAAGTGAGGCAATTGCTAATAAAATTTTCAACGTGTGAATTTAGCTCAGGACAGAACCAACCTTCCTTAATTCGTGCTGCAATCACCTCTTTTCCTGTATGCGCAGGATGATGAAGTTGCGCCAGGGATATTTTCAATAAGGCTAGGGGCATAACTATTTTGCCTGTGTTATTTTGCCGCCATAACACCTCTGTGGGGGACATTGTGCATCCCCTTTTGACCCAGAGCGCCTTTTCTGCCATGGGTGCTGCTGCCTGTAGCTCCATTATTTCATTTTCAGGGATATGAGTGTATCCATTCTACATCAGCATCTGCCTTGCCCCCACTCTCCCCTTATCTTTTTCTTTTCTTGGGGGGACCCATATCGCCCCGTAGTATCCGCCATATTTAGAATGTGCGTCCGCTGTTTCATTACCTTTGGAAATGTGATCATCCCTGTTTGTATGGGCCTGACACTTCACCAGGGCCACTTCTTTGGGTTCTTCAATTACATCAATTAATTCAGCAAGTAGTAGGGCATGTTGCACTGGAGTGCCGTCCGCCCTCCTGACACCTCTGCGCTGCCACTTAATTAACCCAGAGTGTACAGTTGATGTGAAATATGCACTGTCGGAATATATAGTTACTCTTTTGTCATTACTTTCTTTAAGTGCTAAAATTAGGGCTACTAACTCTGTTGCTTGGGCAGAGTAGTGTTGTGGTAGCTGGACACATTTTACTGGAACATATGTCCATACTCTGTCAATTTTACCACTGCTGCACCTGTTCTGCGTACCCCATCCCCTTGGTCAATTGTTGAGGACCCATCAATGTACATTATTTCTTCCCCCTCTAGGGCATTTTTCTCAACTTTTCTTGTGCTGCAATATGTGTTGATAGCCTGGGTACAGTCATGTGCATAGTTGCCGTCTTCCACTACCTCTGCTATGAATCTTGCTGGGTTCAAAGTGTTGCACCTCACAATTGTTAACTCAGGCCTTGATAAGATAACCTCATACCCTGATGCCCTTTGAGTTGTCAGTGTTGATTTGGGTTTGTTCAGAATGGCAAAAAGGGCATGCTCTACATATAATGTTGTTGGGCACCCAATTGTTATGGAGGATGGTTTTTCCACCGCAAAGGCTGCGGCAGCCAGACTCTGCTCGCACGGGAAATGACATAACATTACAGGATCCAGGTGCCTGCTGTAAAATGCTACTGGTTTGTGCCCCATGTTTGTTTTTTGTGTCAGTACTGCTCTAATCACTGCTGAGCTGCAATGTGAAAATATGAAAAATTGTGCTTTGTAATTTGGTGTGGCTAATGCTGGTGCGGTGGATATGGCATGTTTTAGTTCCTGAAACGATTCTGTCATTTCTGAGGTCCATGTCCACTTCTTTTCCCCTCTCTGTGCTTCTTTTAGAGCCACAAGTAGTGGTCCTGTGTATGAGCTGTAATCAAAAACCCAAGCCGTGCAATAAGTGCATAGGCCCAAGAACTGCTGCAATTCTCTCACTGTCTGTGGCTGTGGTGTGTTTGTTATGGCCTGCGCTCGTTGAGGTGTGATGTGCCTTCCATTTTGTGAAATGAGCTGCCCTATGTAGAGCACTTGTTCTTGGCAGTACTGTAGTTTTTCCTTGT